>NW_025766492.1:1077500-1411871 GCF_003918875.1 Haliotis rubra
CAGATGTACACCAACCACAAGAATACTAATTAAAGAACTAAATTTCCTTGAAATAAACAGTTCATTTTTCAGAATTTTTTTTTAAAGTTGACATTTGGATAAATAAACCAATTTTTTTATAAGCTTATGTCATGGCACCTTGCCTGTTGGATAGAGTGTTCTCTAGCCTATATCAAAGTCTAATTTCTACCCTTGCCATGTCAGGACTATCTAACCTATATGGTTGGACCTTACAAGGCTGGAACAATGGCTGCCTCATGTTTTGGAAAGAAAATATTTTTGCCACAACAGCTAATGCATTTAATTGTTCTTTGAACTGACAGTTAAGTTTTTGCTCTCAAACATTTCTTGCTAGCCAAATGGCAAGGTAAGTTAGTGAGTATATCTACTAACCTCTCCCAAACCCAATAATCCCTACCCCTAAAGTCATCATTTCTTTGCAAGAAGAGCATTCCGAAGGAAGTAAATGGAAAACTGATAGTCTATCATTTATACTAAGGTGTAAAGGTTTGGTCAAAGTAAGAATGTGTTGTAACATGGCTCAAGGTCCGGGTTAGAGTTGGTCTTCAGCGACCTATGCTTGTAGAAAAGCGATTAATGGGATCGGGTGATCAGGCTCGCTGACTTGGTTGACCAACATGTCATCGTATCCCAATTGCATAGATCAATGCTCATGCTGTTGATCACTGGATTGTCTGGTCCAGACTCGATTATTTACAGACGGATGCCATATAGCTGGAATATTGCTGAGGACAGCGTTAAACAACAACCAAACATGGCTGAAGTGTACAGTGTGCTGTTTGTCTACATCCCTAAATATAAATACTGGAGGGAATGTAAGGGACCATTGTGTCCATCAACATCAGAATTTCTAGATAACCACTTACCCTAAGTATGGAATAATAAGTAATTCAGGAATACTCTCATGCCCTGCCAATCAAAGTAATCTTTAAATGTTACATCAGATATAAAGGAGAGATGCTGATAGTATTTATCTTTCTCACCTGATTGTTTTTAGTTTAGATCTGTTCCCATTAATTATAATATTCTTACTGTCATCTTGGTAGTATTGTTTTAACTGGGTTGCCAAGTGTGTTATTTTGTTTGTATGTGGAAAGCGTAGACTACATGCTAGTCAAGTAGTTGTAAGTCACCCCGAGAAACATGCAGGGGATGACTGGCATGCTCCTACAGGTGCTTGTTCTGGATGACAACTGTTGATTGGAGTTTATACCAGTGCATGCATAAGTCAGGGGTGAGAAATACCTGCGATTGGCTGAATTCCTCAGATTTTGTTATGTAGGGCATCTTTTGGTAATACATGCCAATAAACGGACCCTAGATCCCCAACTTACTTTTGTTCCCTTTTTTTCTCTTTTTTTGAAAAATATTTGATTCTCATCCCTGATCAGTATTCAAGTAGTGCTGCTATTGGCATAGAACCTGCGATATGATACATCACGATACTAAAACGACGATATATTGCCAAAGTATTGTGCGGTGAAGATGTGATACGATACGAATCCCGATATAATCACGATACTAAAATCTTTAAATCCAACACCAACTATAAAACACCTTAATATCAAAACAAAACCATTTTAAAGTATTTCGTCAAAGTTAAGTTTATACACAGATTTTGTGAATGTTAATAACATGCGAAGCGCTATGTCTGTCAGTTCTTGATGCAAGAATTTCCGAGAAAACGTTTACTTATGAAGGGAAAATAAGTAAGCATATATTTCACTCATCAAACAAAAGTAAGTCTTTTTTCTTGACAGATATTGCGATTCGGCAATATCCAAAGTTAAACATCGATGTATCGTGGCCCATTTGAAGTATCGTATCGGGATATACGAAAATGTAAAAGTTTGTATCGATTCACTGTATCGGCGGCCCATGGATCGATGCATCGATGCGTATCGATGAATCGTCACACCACTATATTCAAGGTGTGAGTACCTTGACACTGAAGTTGAAACTTTTATTGACTAGTTTTACAGATTGGTTTTATTGTCCGGTTTTACTGAGTAGCTTTAGTGATTGGTTTTACTGATAAGTTTTGTCCACTTTGTTTGCAGACACAGAGCGTAGGTAATGATCGTTTTCTGATTTGATTTTCTTGCATGTAGATGTTACCGTAAATGTATGTGACAGGCAGACTAACTCATACATCTCCCCAGTGTAGAGAGAGCAGCTGTCTGACCTTCCAGACATCTTCTTTGGCCCAGAAACATTTTCATGGATGAGATCTAGAACTGAGATTGTATCTTAATTTATAGCTTGAGTACTAATACTTTCCTACTTTGATCTATAGAAGTGACTTTGTGCTAGCTTCCAGTGTTAATTAGTTGTTTGTATGGCAGTATATGGCACTTTTCAAAAGTTTGCTGAAGCTGAGATTATGGGTGGTCGGGTGTAAAATCTTTTTATTTCGTGTGCCAACGCATCTTTGATATTAGTGATTCTTTGAAAACCTCTTGGCTGTGACTATTTCAAATACAGACAAATCTTTTCTTTGTTATGCGTGCAACCTCTATTTGATATTAGTAATTCATACTGAAACTCCTTTGAAAACCTCTTGGCTGTGACTATTTCAAATACAGACAAATCTTTTCTTTTGTTTTGCAAGCAACCTCTATTTTATATTAGTCATTCATACTGAAACTCCTTTGAAAACCTCTTGGCTGTGACTATTTCAAATACAGACAAATCTTTTCTTTTGTTATGTGCAACCTCTATTTGATATTAGTAATTCATACTGAAACTCCTTTGAAAACCTCTTGGCTGTGACTATTTCAAATACAGACAAATCTTTTCTTTTGTATGCGTGCAACCTCTATTTGATATTAGTAATTCATACTGAAACTCCTTTGAAAACCTCTTGGCTGTGACTATTTCAAATACAGACAAATCTTTTCTTTTGTATGCGTGCAACCTCTATTTGATATTAGTAATTCATATTGAAACTCCTTTGAAAACCTCTTGGCTGTGACTATTTCAAATACAGACAAATCTTTTCTTTTGTATGCGTGCAACCTCTATTTTATATTAGTCATTCATACTGAAACTCCTTTGAAAACCTCTTGGCTGTGACTATTTCAAATACAGACAAATCTTTTCTTTTGTTATGCGTGCAACCTCTATTTGATATTAGTAATTCATACTGAAACTCCTTTGAAAACCTCTTGGCTGTGACTATTTCAAATACAAACAAATCTTTTCTTTTGTATGCGTGCAACCTCTATTTGATATTAGTAATTCATACTGAAACTCCTTTGAAAACCTCTTGGCTGTGACTATTTCAAATACAGACAAATCTTTTCTTTTGTATGCGTGCAACCTCTATTTGATATTAGTAATTCATACTGAAACTCCTTTGAAAACCTCTTGGTTGTGCCACATGGGCACAATGTGTGAAGCCCATTTCTGGTGTCCCCCTGCCATGATATTGCTGGAATATTGCTAAAAGCGGCGTAAAACTAAACTCAGTCCATCAGTCAGTCTTGGCTGTGACTATTTCAAATACAGACAGATCTTTTCTTTTGTTATGAGTGCAACCTATTTGATATTAGTAATTCATCATGAACCTCCCTAATACCTTGGAAACCTCTTGGCTGTGACTATTTCTAAAGCAGGCCGATTGTTTCTCTTGTTAGATTTGAAAAATTATTTTCTTAAACTTCTTACTTGCTCTGTAGAATATACTTTTGTTTGGCTGACTGGCTGAATCTAGTTTTACGCCGCTTTTAGCAATATTCCAGCAATATCACGGCGGGGGACACCAGAAATGGTGACTCTAAAGCCCTATTTGGAACAAATACAGTATATTTGACACTGGAAATGCTAATGAAAGATCATAGTATATCAAAATGTATGTTTTCAAGACAAAACAACACAGCATTATGTAACCCTGTGATAAGGTTATAGTTACCTAGGGGACAGCTAACTAGTTCTCTAAAATGCTACAATTCACTGTGGAGTGTTATGTTGCGTAACAGTACTGGAACCTTTTGGTTGTGGGTTCGAATCCTGCTTTGCTTCAATTATGTTTCAAGGTTAATCAACACCATAACTCTTTTCGTGGTTTTCACCAAAGTGTCTTTTTCTTTCACATCAACCTTACAACCTATGATATAACTGAAATACTGTTTAAACAGGTTTACATAAAATCAACTCACTGAATAAAGGTAAGCTCCAGTACCCATGTATCTCAGTTTCATTGAACTTTTCACAAGATGCCTAGTAAGGGTAGATGAGTCGTAGGCTAGGAATAGATAGGTACTCACATGTAAAATAAATTTCATCTGAGTCAATAGATCCTCCAAATTTTGAAATCAGTGTCAAAGGATGTCCCGCTTGCATGACGTCTGTCGTAGGAATCAGTCCTTCATCCACCATCTTGTTGCATGTTTCCTGCAGTTGTACAGTTTTCACTGCACTCTAACTTGTTTATTATTTTGTCACTGCGGCCCTGTTTGTCCAGATTATTAGGTTTCTAAGACTGATGGACGGGTAAAAGTACATTGTATTTAGGTAGATTGTCTCCTGGTTCAGTTCACCCTCACACATTAACCTTTCAGCTTCACCACCCAGAGCTATCGAGAGGAAGTCTTCTCAGGCGTCACAGTCAGGTAAGAGTGGTCTCCCTTTGGAGGAGTTTTGCTTGAGCTGAGTTTAGAGAAGGCCAGTGTTGGAGGACAGTTGCAATGGTTTTATGCTACATCAGCATTAGTGTAGCCTTATCATGTCACTGGTCTTAGATGTGACAAGCAAATGCTTATTACCAGGCCCTGTAGCCAATAATGTAAAACATTATGAGTTGCTGTTGATCACGAGGACTTTAATGAGGAAAATGAACAAGTTTGATATTGTTTTGGTTTCCAGTCATATGAGTTTTGGTTGAGAAAATTAAAATTTTAATTCAGCAAACAAGTTGATATCAGAGTTATATGAAACAATATTGAATCCACAGATGAAGTTTCAATGACCACTAACTAGTACACTTACAATATTACTGATGACCGGGATTTGTGTAGCCATTGTAACTCTACACACATGTAGACAGCCTGAACAGACAGTAGACACAACTAAGGTGAAGCTGAATGGTCAAACACAATTGTCTGTGGTGTGAACACCGAGAAACAAACATTTTCCCAAGATTATCGAACACAATGTAACACATGTTATATTTGGGATTACACTTTCTTAGTAAAGTACAAATTCTAGTACTTTTGTTGGAATGGAGTCCCCTCCGGGATTCAAGCCCACACCCTCAGAGTCAGGCCCCCTCAATCGCCAGCACACAAAGTCAGAGCACAATGTTCAGTTATATTTGCAATCCTGCACCCCTCATGGACTGACCATTTGATATTCTGGAGGGGAGTCAGGGGTTTTGTAGGGAGACATGCTCTATTTCACAGCTAAACCCAGATATTTTATGTGTCAAAACTATGAGACGAATTATTTTCTTTTTGGTCAAAAGCAGCTTGCAACAATGAATTTTTGTGGCTCTGTCAGGGTTCTTTTTAATAGTCAGAAGCACAAATATTTTTAAAGTATTTTCACCCACAGTTAGTATTTTTCACAGCTCCCAGCCTCCCCACCAGAATCTCAAACTGTGTTTCCCTTATGTTGTGATCTGTCTGTCACATGGTGTGTGCCGTGTATTGTTTGACGTTGCCTGCCATTGTCTGAAGATGAAGGATTGTATGTTGTTATCAGTACAATGTTGCTGTTTGTTTAACATACTGCAATATAGATACATTGTGATATTTCTTTAAGGATGTCATTAGCAACATCAATACAGTATTACTTTTGTATTACATATACCATGTGCTACGTAAATTTACATTGATTCACACTATAAAGGTAAAGTTTCATTTGTGTTCACAGACTTGTCTACTCAATGCTTACGACCTTACGATCATACTGAAATTCCTTACGACTTCTACAAACAAATGGTAGAATAGTAGATATAGGCATGCCCATGCTATTTATAGAGTCATTTACGGCACATAAAGTACTGAAAAACAAAAGTTGCATCATAAACATGATAAATAAATAATCTTTGCATCTTACAGTGCTGGTAAAGTTTATTTCAAAGTTAAAGACTTTAAAAAACGTTAATTAGATCGGCTATTAAACGCTATATTAAGATTTTAACTAGCTATGTTTTTCCTTTATTTCTTGACATTAACATGCCTTACTATCAAATGCACTTGCCTTAGTATTTTTTTAGCCGATCTTACTATTTTCTTTAAGAGGGGGTAGGCAAGTCTGGACCACACCCATTACTTGAATACAGTGTTCCAGATGCTAAACTCTACATAGATATTTGTGGTCTTGATACATGTTCTATAATCTATATCAATAGTGATATGTTTGTGTTACAGACACACCACACACTCTAGACACCACACACTGCGTAATTATAGTTACATTTGTGTTGTAGACACGAAACTCTACATCAGTAATGTTCTGTTTCTGTTGCAGATGCCAAGAATAGCTCCTTTTGTGTTCTGTTAGTTTGCAGACACCATCTATGGCATTAAATAGTTACGTTTGTGTTACAGACATCGTATTCTACGTACATACAAAGTTGCCTTTGTGTTCAAGATCCCGGTCTACCTTAAATTCTACATCAGTAATTTATTCTGTTTGTGTTGCAGACGCCATCCGCGACATGAATGAGAAGTTGCTTCTGGAGGTGCGGGAACTGGAGGGAGAGATTGAACAGCAACATCGACTAACCAGGTCACATGACTTCTCACAGCGACCTCGGTCAGACGTCTCACACAAACAGTACCCAGCGTCATCCATTATTAGGTGACCACAATGTTTCCAAAGCAACGCTCAAACAGATCTGTGATAGTAGCATTAGGTGAAAGGTTCCTTTGACCATTATGAAAAGTGCTGGCTGCCATTACGGAGTCTCTCATCTTGAGGATGGCTGCTCTGGTTGTACCTCCATTGTGTCAAGCTTCTTGTCAGAGTTCATTTCCAAATATACGGTATGAGAAATGGATTGAAAGAGAAATAAGCCAAATATGAAAAATAATATGGATCCTCCTTTGTTTAACAAGTGTGTCTATCAGCTATTTATTACCTCCCTTTGTACAGTCCTATGGGAGTTATCCTTCTTAATGGCCCTGATCTGTGACCTTGGTGTATTTTCCCAGGAAATGTCACACAAGATCTCAACAGTCTGCATTTAATGTTTGTGTTTAATGTTGGACAGACATTATTTCTCATCTATGCAGCCAAATTCACCAAATCTCTTCCAATTTCAAGATGGTGGTCGCCATTATGATAATACACATGCAGTGTTTGCTCAACTGGTCAAAGAGTGACTTGTCCTCTCCAAGGAAACTTGAATACAGATAAAGTTACTGTGCAGAATGTATTCCAGTGATTGCAATTGATAAACCTTGTTCTGATTCCGGAGGGTTATGGAGGAGACTGGAAGAATCAACTCCAAGACATGTAGTGTGTGTATATCCGTGTTGTGACAACTGCACGTCTGTGATGATGTCCAGATTTCGACTCAGCACACAGGTACCAATCAGAGTGCTTTCAAGACAAAGTTCCTGATAATTCCAACTGAACGGATGGGCAAAATGAAGGATTTGATAGTTTGATAGTGGCTGAGAATGAAACAAACTAGGAAAGGTCATTTGGTGATGTATTTAATATAAGTGTCGTAATTGTGTTTTGGACCTAAGCTTGCAGTGTTTTGGCAACTGTTTTCAGCATCACGATGCATAAGGTGTCAAATTTTGGGGTTGAATCCTATTTTCAAACGGTACTTTATTTTGCCCAGTTGTTCTGGAGAACTTGTGGTGGTGAGGTCACCTGTTCTGTCATCAGTGCTCTGGGTGAGTAGACCTGTTTCTGCAGTCCCAGAGAGACCCTGCAGTCAGGAGAGCAGGGTTATGCCAAAATGAATTGTTGTGTTGTGTTGTTTTGTATGAACATTCTTCCTTATTAGTCGATAGTTACTTGTTGGCTGTGCTTTTACAGAAGTCTCAATTTGTTTTCAAAGCCCAAATTTGAATCATTCAAAGATAGAATGTCCACAACATAGCGGACTCTGATGTCCGACTTAATAAACCAGGAAGTCCTCTACTTTGAAGTCCTCTAAAATCTCAGCCCAGAGTCAAGTCCAATCTCAGTACTCTTTATCAATCTCTTCTCTACTCATTATGAAATCCCTTTCCTTTTTGACATATTACTTTATAACTACCTAACAAGAATCTTTCCACTCATCTTGAAGTTATTGTTTCTGCCCTTCATGAAGTCCCTCATCCATAGTTTACGAAATTGTTTCTCCACCTTTCATGAAGTTCTTTTCGAAGGTTATGAAATACACAATGCCATTTTAGAAAGTGGTCAAATGTCACATATGTTATATTTGGTATTCCAAGCTTATTGAATTCTTCTCCCTTTTTGAAGTAGTTCCTTACCCAGCATGAAGTCTAAGACACCTCCCCCAAATGTGAAATCTAACACATTCTCTCATCCAGTGTGAAGTTTCTCATGCCCTTACCCAGTACGGAGTCTTACAGCAGATGACCCTGAGAGGTCCTTCAAATCATTCTGGGTACACACTGTATGGTTCTTAAGCGAACCTCTTTGTTTCAAGTAAATCCCTCTACCTGTATTACACAGACATCTGGGGTGGTGGGGTAGCCTAGTGGTTAAAGCGTTGGCTCGCCATGCCGAAGACCCGGGTTCAATCCCTACATGGGTACAATGTGTGAAGCCCATTTCTGGTGTCCCTCGCCGTGATGTTACTGGAATATTGCTAAAAGCGGCGTAAAACCAAACTCAGTCAGTCAGACACAGACATCTTACTACACAAACCACCATTGATGACAACTCTAAGAGGAACACCAACATAGTTAATAGATCCCAATAAATAGATCGAGCTCCAATAATACAGTTCTTTCTTTTATTCATGTTTCAGTACTAGCATGTTATTTTCATCAAATAACCATATTTGGTTTAAATACAATGTAAGTGTTCCCAGTGTCCTGGTACAGAGGAAAATGAAGTAGAATTACTTGAGCCTTAGTTTTGATTAGATACAGGCAATAGATGGTATACACACGGTGAGGACATGGCAGGTGCCCTGGTTACCAACATACAAACATAATAGTGTGTTAACTATTTCCCTTGACAACTGTACTTCTCTTTATCTGTATATCAAGTCATTGTGCAAAGAATGGTACTTACAGTGAGATGTGCTGTTATATTCCAATATGGTCATACAATTTAGGAATTATGTCTCCAATCGTGCCTTCCATTTAGTGTATTTAGAACATGTGGGTCGTCCACTTAAAGCCTATACCTGTGTGACATGGTCTATTTAGTACAACTCCTATTTGACCCATATGTATTAAGACAAGTTTCCCTTTCAATGGCGTCCAAACTAGTTCTCTTTGTACTTGTTACCATACTCATTCTGTTTGTTCAGACAATATTTCCTGCAAGTTTCCGATATGTTCTATGAATACATAATGCCATTTAGAAAATGGTCCAATGATACATGTGTTATATTAGTGTTTTTTTGAGTGGTCAGATATTCATGCCGTCCATTCAGAGCATAGTTCCGTCTCAGTACATGTTACCCTATTCATGCCGTCCATTCAGAGCATAGTTCCCTCTCAGTAAATGTTACCCTATTCATGCCGTCCATTCAAAGCATAGTTTCCTCTCACTACATGTTACCCTATTGATGCTGTCCATTCAGAGCATAGTTCTCTCTCAGTACATGTTACCCTATTGATGCCATCCATTCAGAGCATAGTTCCCTCTCACTACATGTTACCCTATTGATGCTGTCCATTCAGAGCATAGTTCCCTCTCACTACATGTTACCCTATTGATGCCATCCATTCAGAGCATAGTTCCCTCTCACTACATGTTACCCTATTGATGCCGTCCATTCAGAGCATATTTCCTCTCAGTACATGTTACCCTATTGATGCTGTCCATTCAGAGCATAGTTCCCTGTCAGTACATGTTACCTTATTGATTCAGAGCATAGTTCCTCTCAGAACATGTTACCCTATTGATTCCGTCCATTCAGAGCATAGTTCCCTCTCAGAACATGTTACCCTATTGATGCCGTCCATTCAGAGCATAGTTCCCTCTCACTACATGTTACCCTATTGATGCTGTCCATTCAGAGCATAGTTCCCTGTCAGTACATGTTACCTTATTGATTCCGTCCGTTCAGAGTATAGTTCCCTCTCAGAACATGTTACCCTATTGATGCCGTCCATTCAGAGCATAGTTCCCTCTCAGTACATGTTACCCTATTGATGCTGTCCATTCAGAGCATAGTTTCCTCTCAGTACATGTTATCCTATTGATGCCATCCATTCAGAGCATAGTTCCCTCTCAGAACATGTTACCTTATTGATTCGGTCCATTCAGAGCATAGTTCTCTCTCAGAACATGTTACCCTATTGATGCCATCCATTCAGAGCATAGTTCCTTCTAAGTACATGTTGCCCTATTGATGCTGTCCATTCAGAGCATAGTTCCCTCTCAGTACATGTTACCCTATTGATGCCGTCCATTCAGAGCATAGTTCCCTCTCAGTACATGTTACCCTATTGATGCCGTCCATTCAGAGCATAGTTCCCTCTCACTACATGTTACCCTATTGATGCCATCCATTCAGAGCATAGTTCCCTCTCAGTACATGTTACCCTATTGATGCTGTCCATTCAGAGCATAGTTCCCTCTCAGTACATGTTACCCTATTGATGCCGTCCATTCAGAGCATAGTTCCCTCTCACTACATGTTACCCTATTGATGCTGTCCATTCAGAGCATAGTTCCCTCTCACTACATGTTACCCTATTGATGCCATCCATTCAGAGCATAGTTCCCTCTCAGTACATGTTACCCTATTGATGCCATCCATTCAGAGCATAGATCCCTCTCACTACATGTTGCCCAATTGATGCTGTCCATTCAGAGCATAGTTCCCTCTCAGTACATGTTACCTTATTGATTCTGTCCATTCAGAGCATAGTTCCCTCTCACTACATGTTACCCTATTGATGCTACCCTATTGATGCCGCCCATTCAGAGCATAGTTCCCTCTCAGTACATGTTACCCTATTGATGCCGTCCATTCAGAGCATAGTTCCCTCTCACTACATGTTACCCTATTGATGCCATCCATTCAGAGCATAGTTCCCTCTCACTACATGTTACCCTATTGATGCCGTCCATTCAGAGCATAGTTCCCTCTCAGAACATGTTACCCTATTGATTCCGTCCATTCAGAGCATAGTTCACTCTGAGAACATGTTATGCTATTGATGCTGTCCATTCAGAGCATAGTTCTCTCTCACTACATGTTACCCTATTGATGCCGTCCATTCAGAGCATAGTTCCCTGTCAGTACATGTTACCCTATTGATGCCATCCATTCAGAGCATAGTTCCCTCTCAGTAAATGTTGCCCTATTGATGCCGTCCATTCAGAGCATAGTTCCCTTGATAAAGAATATCTGGTAAATAAATATACGTCAGGACGCCTTGGTGACCTCCTCTTCATAATGTCTGTTGAAACATTTTCTGTGTAGGTGGCATTTTATATTTCCACTCTGAAGATGTCCATTTATTGCACATGTCCCTGTTCATGTGGGACATGTCAATTTTGAATATGTTTCCCATTGTATTGTGTAAAAGCACTTCACCACATTCCTTGTATCTGAGTCTACATGTGTGTGTACATAACAAGGTGTTGTGCGTTACATCTGTTTATACCGTGAGACTATGTTGTGTACTGAAATATAAAGATATATGAAACTTTGCCTGTTCAGTTTTCACTCAATACTACCCTATACAACATAAAGAGTATAGTGATCAGCACACCACATAGGAGGATTCAGTGAATAGCTGATTTGTACAAGGTATCATATTGCCTAACAAAACATACGGCCATGAAGTAAGGGATCTGTATGTAGTCGACGAAGCACAGGTAACACATGTGGTCTCACCTTAGGTAAGTAACTTTTCACATAATATGCCTCTGTTCACGCAGCTGTGAATGGGTACCTGGTGGGATGAGATGGTTAATGTCAGATCTCTGTGAACCTTTTGGCACAGGTTGCTTGGGTTGTAGAGCACACTGATCCATTGACTAAAAAGTAGTGTTGGCGCTTTGAGAAGCTAGCTCAGTATAAGTACACACATTAGGACACCTGGGAAGCCAAGAATGAGTGAGTAAATTGGTTTTGACGCCACTGTGAACAGTAGTTCGCCTATATCAAAGATACGCTTGGATGAAACGGGAAGGTGCCTTCTTCAAATATTGACTTAACCAGAGTTGCAGCTTTGAAAACGTATTATTATTTATTATACCTAGACAAGGAGGGACTGACACGGCTTTCATCACAACATGATCTGACACTTGCACATAGTTCAACTTTTATTGTCCCAACATGATCTGACAATTGCGTCTAGTTTCGTGACTGTGGTCACAACATGATCTGACAACCGCAGGTAGTTCCACAGCCATGGACCCAGCATGCTCTGACAGATGTACGTAGTTCCACAGCCATGGACCCAGCATGCTCTGACAGATGTACGTAGTTCCACAGCCATGGACCCAGCATGCTCTGCCAGATGTACGTAGTTCCACAGCCATGGACCAAGCATGCTCTGCCAGATGTACGTACGTCCACAGCCATGGACCAAGCATGCTCTGCCAGATGTACGTAGTTCCACAGCCATGGACCCAGCATGCTCTGCCAGATGTACGTAGTTCCACAGCCATGGACCCAGCATGCTCTGCCAGATGTACGTAGTTCCACAGCCATGGACCCAGCATGCTCTGCCAGATGTAATGTGTTCCACAGCCATGGACCCAGCATGCTCTGCCAGATGTACGAAGTTCCACAGCATGTGGACCAAGCATGCTCTGCCAGATGTACGTGCGCCCACAGCCATGGACCAAGCATGCTCTGCCAGATGTACGTAGTTCCACAGCCATGGACCAAGCATGCTCTGCCAGATGTAATGCATTGCCCACAGCCATGGACCCAGCATGCTCTGCCAGATGTACGTACGTCCACAGCCACGGACCAAGCATGCTCTGCCAGATGTACGCGTAGTTCCACAGCCATGGACCCAGCATGCTCTGCCAGATGTACGTAGTTCCACAGCCATGGACCCAGCATGCTCTGCCAGATGTACCTTGTGTCCACAGCCATGGACCAAGCATGCTCTGCCAGATGTACGTACGTCCACAGCCATGGACCAAGCATGCTCTGCCAGATGTACGTAGTTCCACAGCCATGGACCAAGCATGCTCTGCCAGATGTACGTAGTTCCACAGCCATGGACCCAGCATGCTCTGCCAGATGTACGTACGTCCACAGCCATGGACCAAGCATGCTCTGCCAGATGTACGTAGTTCCACAGCCATGGACCAAGCATGCTCTGCCAGATGTACGTAGTTCCACAGCCATGGACCCAGCATGCTCTGCCAGATGTACGTACGTCCACAGCCATGGACCAAGCATGCTCTGCCAGATGTACGTAGTTCCACAGCCATGGACCCAGCATGCTCTGACAGATGTACGTAGTTCCACAGCCATGGACCCAGCATGCTCTGACAGATGTACATAGTTCCACAACCATGGAACCAGCATGCTCTGACATATGTACCTAGTTCCAAGACTGGGCATCACTATAAATGACAACTGAACCTGGATGAAAGTGACGAGCCAAAGCTTTGAACCAAAAAAACAGCAAACCTTGGGGCCATAATATATATTATATTACTAAATCATGATTTCTCCAACAGGTATTTGTTGTCTTTGAGAATTTTGTTAACTTTGTAAGATATTCAAAATTCAATTAATTTTTCAGAGAATGCACAATTATTTCTTCAGCAAGAAAAGTTATGGAAACCTCAATCAGGATTTATGTCCGAACATTGATTTTATTAAAACCATGAAATGAACAAGAATGTTTCGATGTGATAATGTGACACGCCATGGTATTTGACAGGGTATGGCACAGTGGCGTCAAATTCCAGCTCAAACAATGTGCCATATGTCTTAATTTCGCAAAATGAGTGATTTTCTGGATGGAAGCCTTTTACAATAAAGACAGATTGAGGGTGGTGTCCCACAAGGCTTACTTCTTGGACCGTTCCTGTTTTTATTATATATTAATGAGAGGGCAGATGGACTCTGAAGTGTTGCTCAGGCATTCGTTGATAATAAAATCATGGGCAATTTATCTCCAGATATTACTGTCAATGAATCAAGACCAACAGAAGCTGAACACTGGACTAAGACGTGGTTACAAAAATTCAATAGTACTGTTATTAAGTGAGGCTACTATACCATCTCTTAATTCTAACAAAACGTTTACTTGAAACATACCGTCACGCAGATATTGAACTTCAACCCCCTCTAAAGACGGCCAAATGGTCGAAACACTGATAATACAATCTGAAGCACCTTCAACTAAAATCAAACTCAAACTAAGCTAATTATATCTCAAGAATTTTTATACAACGCTTGTAAGACCGATACTGGAATATGCCTAAGACACCTGGGTTAATTGAAGCCTTGACGTATGTACAACAAGATGCTGCCAGGAGTCTTGTTTTATACAAGATGGATACCATTGTCTCAAAACGGAAGAATAAAAGACTCTAAACTCTATAATTTTCAAGGCAAGCCCACAATACATATACGAATTGCTATCACACATTCGCGGTTCTCAGAACCGCTGGAACAAGATGTAATTATATATCAGAAACAGCTCATCGTTGTACGTTTTTAAACTATATAAAACGCCAATGTCAGAGATTAACCAGTCTCTATTATCCGCCGAAACTGAATTTGAATGAATGGATCACTAAAATCAGTGGTTCAATTCAATTCTTTATTCTCATAAACCTGCTTGGTGGTACAAGAGCATATATTGTAAACATAATTATATACAAATACAAATTCAAATTCAAGATAGCAGAAAACAACATACTAACATTTTTTCTGACAGATGATAGATGTACAACATATTTACTATGTCTCGAGATGTTTTTACATCTAACATTTTCGTGAACTTTGTTTCGTTGGGAAAAGAGGTTAGATGGGTGGGTAAATATTGTTTCCTCAAAGTATCTAACGCTTTGCAATGAAAAATATAATGATATTCATCTGCTATGCTTTTAGAAGTGCATAGTTGACACGTTCTTTCGCTCCTTGGAATATTATACCAGCGGCCCGTATCAATAGGTAAACTATGGTTACATGTTCTAAATCTCAATAATGGTAAAGAAATACGTTTGGGAAGAAGGAGATTTACGTCAAAATTAGGAAATGGCTTCATGTGCTGATGGTAAATTGGGACTAGAACTTATGTCATTGTACAAATTGGGGAATTTTCAAAAACACTCAAGAGTCCAGTATTGTCTAATATATTTGCGAGAGCCAGGGGTTATCTTTTTTATTTATTGTTCTTTGAAGTGATAATAATTGTGAATTATGTTGGTAAGCTTAAAAACACCTTCTTGGGAAGTTAACTTGTGCCAAAAGTTTAATAAACGTTTATATATCATAATTCTAATAGGGAATCTTCCTAGTTCTCAATACAGCATAAAACGAGAGGTTGAATTTCTTAGTCCTGTAATGAGTCTTATAGAATTTTAAATTAATTTCTCCAAACTTTCAAGGTTTTCGAAAGACCAGACTTCTGCACCATAGGTCAAGATAGGTATTATCATTAAGTCAAATGCAAACAATAAACAGTCTAAAGGCAAGTCTAATTTTCTAGCTTTTTTCACTAAAATATACATTGTTTTTGAAGCACTATTGTTTACAGTTTTAATACTTGATACGAGTTTTCTATTTCTATGGAGCGTTATATCGAAGTAGGTATAACTATCAACTATTTCAAGAAATTTACCATCCAAATGAAATATATTTTTTGTGCTTTTTGATGGTCCTCCCCCGAATATTTCTATTTTAGTTTTGTTTATATTCACTTTTAGCTTCCATGAATCACAGTAGTCCTTAAATGAGTTCAAAGCATCTTGTAGTCCCTTTGGCGATTCATCAAATAATATTGTATCATCTGCATATAATAAAACAACTTTACAAATATCACCAAATCTTTGTCTTCAACATATTTTAGATTTACACCATTACAGTCTGAAGTAAGAAAATGAGATTCAATATCATCTATGAAAATGGGGAATAGTAATGGTGAGAGATTTCCGCCCTGTCTGACGCCGTTGTTACATAAGAAGTAGTTTGATACATCATTATTACATTGTGATTTGATATTGTTATAAATTGATTTAACAAGGTTCAGGAATTTACCCTCTGTGCCATTCATTTGCAATTTTTTCTCAATCCCACTTCCAAAACAGTATCGAAAGCTTTTGTAAAGTCTATAAAGGCACAAAAGAGTTTTTGTTTCCTATCTTTCAGAATCAGATTATAAATTATATATACAATGTCAATTGTGGAGAATGACTTTCTAAACACTGCTTGGGCAGGACTGGTGTTAAAACATTTTTAGTATCTAGGAAATCTGAAAGGCGGTTATTTGATATATATTTTAGTGAACGATTTTCCGAAACAACTAAGTAAAGTGATTGGTCTATATGAGATAGGATCAGATTATTCGGCTTTTTTTCCTTATAGATCGGTTTAATTATTCCCGTTAACCATGATCTGGTAAAACACCCTTCTCAAATATGAGATTAAATAGTTCAACTAATAATGGAACCATCAAGTCAACATTATCTATAAAATATTCATTTTCTTTTAAGTCTATCCCCGATGACTTACATCTCTTCAGTTGTTTAATTGCAGAAATGATTTCTCCTTTCGCAATGACTCTATATAAAGCCGTTTGTACATGCAGACATTTACTTACAGGAGTATATTTGCTTATGTAAGTAAATTTCCTTATAGTAAGTAAATTGACCATGTAAACGTCACAAAACGAATTTACTCACGTAAGTATTTATACTCCTTGAGTAAATTTACACATGCTCCGGGGGTAAAGTAAAAGGTATATTTACACCAGGAGCAAACTGACCTTGTAAATGAGACTTTTGATTTACTCCTGTAAGTAAATGAATTGCATCATATCTTCAAATGTACTATTATTCCATTATGATTATGTTTTATCAATGTTTCATCAAAAGACATAAGTTTCTTTGGAATTTATATGTTTTCATAAAACGTCTTTGTTGCTTTTTTCAATTTCTTTTTGTACGACCATGTTACATGACATGGATGTTACTTCATGACATGGATGTTACACTACGTTCCCGGCGGCCACGGCAGCCCCGTTGCTCCGAAACGTAGTGCGCCGTGGGATTTTGGCCATCTTTTCCCTACAAAGTCAAGTTCTCTTCGGTCCTGCTAAGTTTTCTCACGGTCTATCACGGTATCAGTGATGGGCCGTTGGGATAAACGGGTTGCTGAGTCCCGGAAGCTCAAAGGCACACTACGGCTCGGCCCGCAGTCCACTACGGATGCCATTACGTTTCCTCCCGGCCTGTCGCATTCAGATGGGTTCCATCACGTTTCGCACGTTTTAATGAAGGTTTTGACAACGTCAGCTTTGGAGCATAGTTGTGCCCACGATATAAAAATAAGGCCACCCTAGCAATAGCATCCATTCGATCCCCAGGGACAAGAGCAACATGAACCCCCCAAGATGAAGAAGATTTTGTGTTTGTATGTTTGCTGGGGGCATGCATCGAGTCCTTGCGTCAGCAAGAAGACCAGCATCAGCTGCAGAGAGGGAATGCCAGAGAACGCAACGTGCCGTATCTCGCTGGCCCTGTAAACCGTTACTCGCCTGGATGCGTCGTGATGGAATGGGACGAATCGGCTACCATACAACCTAGCTTGCCGTGAGAACCGGGACAAAATGGGCAGCGAGGGTGAAACAACCGTGACAAAACGCCTAACAAACGTGGCCGAACGTGACAAAACTTTAAAGGACCGTGAGATACGGGGGAATACACGTGCCTCCCGTCCCACTACGGACCTTCTACAAGTATTGTTACGGCCTGTTACGTGCTGTCACGTTTTGTTGCGTTCCCCCTTTTACTACAGCCTACTAGGTTTCTCATTAACAGCCTACTAGTACCGTGACTGCCGTGACAAATCTTTGAACAGTTTAAAAATCTGGCAAGGCATCCACGGCAATCACGGACTGTCAGTCTCCCTACGTTATCTCACGTCCATCCCATTTGTGTCCCGGTTTCACGACGTTTCGGCGAAACAGGGCTGCTGTGGCCGCCGGGAACATGGTGTAACCCTAGAATTAAGTCAGTTGGACAGCAGTAGCAGTTTCAGGAGTTCATTTCAAGATTTTACATTTTATCTCAATTGTTCAAATTGTCTTTTCCTTTCCTGAAAATAGAGCGATTAGTAATTTCTTCTACATCAGTACGTAATAGTCGCTTATATGTCATTTCCGTGCCTTATGCAAGCACAAGGTGCTGCGTACATTACTATCCCTGTCATTGGACATCATTGTACTTTCCGATACTTTTTCAACTCCTTTGGGACCGTACAGCCTCGCTGCGTGTTAGGTGCTTAGAGAACTAATGGCTCACATTGTCAGTTTCATGGATATCCATTTTACAGCTGGGTGGACTGGGACATTGTGGACGGAGGTACCTTGTTCATGGATACCACTGAGATGTTCCAGCCCGGGTGTCAAACCCGGGTGTTTGATGTGCACGACAGATGCCGTGTCCAGTACACCATTGCGTTGAAGATGTTACTAGGATAATGATAGCCACAAAATAACAAGTACCACTGTAAAGATACAATGATAAAGGTGCCTTTACATGGTACGATCTGTTGTAAAGAACTTGCAACAAATAGGGTATGTTCTAATTTTCGCGACACATCGTAAGCTATTTTTCAAATCGTTACAACGGGGTTTACACGTTTCGATATTGAACTGATTCAGGTCGCTGCTACAAGTCCTTATTAATGAGGGTCCCAGTTCAGCAAACGTTTCTATAGTCAATCGAAAATTCTCTACCTACAGGTCATCATCAAAGCTGCCTTGCACAATGTCTGTCCACCAGGTTCTTGAATGGGTCTTTCTCCAATCATTCTTGTCCTTTGTTAGACCAAGTACAAGTCCTGTAGTTAACGAATACTGCAGATCCGCTGTGCGTTTTAAAATCAACAGCCTATTTTGTGTCTGAAGGTTAAATGACTAAACTTCTTAAAAGCCAGATGTCTGGGTGGTATGTAAATCAGATATACTCCTATTGGTTAAATATCCATGTGAACCGAAAGTAAATATACTTTTACTTTTAATATACTCCATAAGTAAATATACTTACAGGAGTAAATGTGTGCATGTAAAAGAGGCTTAAAACACCCCATGTAACGTGTGTAGCATTGTCAGCATTATCATTATCTCCTTGTTCATGTTGTACTGATTTATTCAATGATTTGAAACCGACTCCGTGGTGTAGTGGTTAGAGCGTCCGCCCGGAGAGCGGAAGGTCGCGGGTTCGATCCCCGATCGCGTCATACCAAAAGACGTTAAAATATGGTACTTGTTGGTCCCTGCCTGGCGCTCGGCATTAATGGGTACAGGATAATGTGTCTGAGTGGGGTACTCATGCTTCACTGCGGCATGGTATCTCAGTGGGCTAGCACTATAAAACAAGCTTCAGTCTGGGCTAGTACAAGCAGCCGCATATACACATACACACGCATGTACGTCGTCATATGAGCGAAATATTCTCAAGCACGACGTTAAAACCCAATTTCACCTCATCTCACCTATTCAATGATTTGAAGTGCTCGTAAAATACGTCGATATCTAAAAAAGAATTGACATCCTGTTTATTTGGATTACCATGTAATAACATCAGGTATACGCGGACGCGGTCAGATTGTCCTGCTCTACCCATAGATTACCACTTTGTGATATCTGCACAAGAAGGTTGTAACTGTGGCATTGACCAGACACTTTTTATGAGGAAACTTGATGAATGCGTAACTTGATGAATGATTTTACGTGCGCTTTAAAGAGCAAGCCCTTTCCAATTCTAGATTCTGAATGACGATTTCCTGTTGACAGATCATTCAAAACAGCCCTGTTTTCAGGATTTATAATCTCGACAAGTCAATCAGAATTGATTGGGTTTTTTTGCTGTTTAGCTCAGAAATATTCCAGCTAGATGGCTGCAGTCGGTAAATAATCTGATCTGGAATGAATAAACTTTGCAGTACATTTAGAGATAATGAAAGTCAAATGGAAACGTTCCGTTTGAATCGCCTTAGTTTCCAGTATATGCAGAGAAAACGCCCGACATGTAAATATATCACTTTTGTCGTCTTCATCGTCATCAATTAAACTGATTTTGCATCATATTGGCTATTGATATGAATGGAAGGATGTCTCTGAAAATAACCATAGACAAGGACAGGGATACGATATGTCAATCGTGCATATACCCCTGTAACGACAGACATTTAAACAACAACAATTCCATGATTGTTAGTTCAACAACTATTTCTCCACTAAGACAATGTCTAAAATATACTGGTGTTAAATATCTTTCATGATATGTAAATCCACTTATAGATTAACATTCGTTTTGCATTTCACCTGCAGGATTTTGATGCAAACGGTCTCTATTTAGAGCGCTCTTGACACTGTACACTGTTAAATAGCTGCCGACCAGTTTCGATATTTAAGGATTCTATTTCAAGTGGCGAGACCATAGTCAAAACGATAAACTTTCCGATATGAAACTGTTTATAGGATACAGTGCTACAAATGAAAGTTTGCTTAAATATCGAGCTGATTCCGCAGTACTTTTCATGTTAACATTTCGAAACAAAGACCTAACCTAACTGAGATGAGGCTCTTCTCAACATTTACAGAACACACATGGATCGACGCGTTTTTCCATGAGAAGGATCGACCCGTGAAGATCGGGGTTAGAATTGGACTTCAGCACACCATGCTTGTTGCAAGAGGCGACGAACGGGGTCGGGTGTTCCGGCTCACTGTCTTTGTTCACACATGCCAGCGTTTGCCAGTTGTGTAGATCGATGCTCTTGCTGTTGATCACTGGATTGTCTCGATTGTTTTCAGACCGCCGCCGTATAGCTGGAATATTGCTGAGTGAGGCGGTAACCAACAAACAAACTAAACAAAAATATATTTCATTTTTATCAGACCCGCCCTCAAGCAAAACTCTCCGTTGAATGCTGAGTGTGAAATCTGGGCCCCTGGAGGCGCTCGTTAAATCTTCATAATCACCATCATCGTCGTCATCGTCATCATCATTATCAGCTTCTTCATCATCGTCGACGTCGTCATCATCATCAGCTTCATCGTCGTCGTCATCACCATCATCGTCATCATCGTCATCATCATCATCAGCCAGCCGTTTACAATCTGTTCGAGTGAACTGCCACGGTATAGGTCAGGTGACCCTGTGAGGAAGTGAACACCATTACGACCGACATTATACAATGTGTGCTGCATCTTTCCTGTAGACTCTGTGGCTGTGCGTGCGTGGCTGGCTGGTAGTTAAGTGTCCATGTCCGACCTGCTGTCGTTATTATCGTGATCGTATGAGCGGTGGATTATTTGTTCTTTAATGCCGCGGGTCGGAAGGGTAGCCATGTGGTTACAGCGTTCGCTCGTCACGCCGAAAACCCGGGTTCGAATCTCATCAAGGGTGCAATGTGTGAAACCCATTTATGGTGCCTCCACCGTGATATTGATGGAATATTGCTAAAAATAAACTCACTCACTCACTCTTTAATGCCGCACATAACATTTCAGCTGTATGACGAAGGTCTGTAAATAATCGATCTTGAGACAGACAATCCAGTGATTGATATCATGAACAACGATTATCGGGTTCCGATGACACGCAATCAACCACGTCACGGAGTCTGAGTGTCTTGCGACTAGCATTTGCTTGAGGACGAAGCTCGGAATCCCCACACAGCTAAGTAGTGAAAGGTGTTTTACGCCAGCAATTCTGAACCTACCATGGAAAACTCATTAATCCCTGGGAACATCAACTATATTGAATCACCAATATAACTAAACTCTGATGCTCTGGTGGCAGATGCAAATCATTTCTTTTTAAAATGTTCAAAGCATGTCAGTTGCCGGAGCTTGGCTCATGTCGATACATGCTAAAGATCATTACTGTGTTATATGGTTTAGTTGTCACAAGGTTACAGGAAATAAAATCATGCGTATATGTTGACATTATGTGTAGTTTATTGTCATAAATCTTGTTATACATATTCAGAATACATCGATTACGTACAATCACGTGTTGGTTGACATTGACGAATATACCGTCGGGCTAAAGAAACGTAACCATAGATTAAAAGCCTTATTGTGAAATAACCATAAAATATGGATCCGTAAAACAAAACGAACAGAGAAAAACGGTTTTCATCCGAGAAAAGCATCCTCTGCCACTCACGTCGCCGCCAACGTCGTACCGTCAGGGACCATCTAAGTGTCCGTCGACGATGTTCGGCTGTCAACTGCTGTCTCAGGAAAGGTCTGTAAGCCCGAATTCCATAGGGTTTAGTCTCTATTCGCCTACATCTCAATTCGCCGTCAACCCATATCGCATACATAAACAATGTAGCCTAACATTGGGATTAGAACATGCACCCATATTCTTATAATGAGTCTGACTCTCACTGGTCAGGGCCATACGAATCTTGATCGACTGTTGTTATAAGGATATGTAGTTGAGTAGAGAGGATTAGTGCGTCCACTAAGAAGTTACAACTGGGTCATAATATAATGAAAGGGATTAATGAATAAACTAAATTGTAAAAGCAATGATAAGATATAGTCAATTTCTCACTGTAAAATACTCAGTTCTCTGCTACTAATAGGCTTTAAGCCATTTTAACCCTATAAAATAGAGTTGCTTCTGGAAGAAGATCACCCCTTCAGTTCCTCGACGCGGCTGGCCGCCTTATCAAGTGAGAATGGACATCCCCACAAGTCAACTTTCTCAATACTGATGTAATATGATGTGATGATATGATTGATATATGATAAATAAATTATCATTTCATTGTCATTATGATCATGATATGATGATATGATAAATAAATTATCACTTCATTGTGATCAGAAAATGACAAGTATCAGAAATAAATAAATTCTTTAAAAAAATTTTTGTCAACTAGTCCACATTTTAGATCATAGGGGTGATACTAGTTTAACATTGAGTAATCAACAGACCATGAAATGTTATTTTAAGACAGTAGGTGAATTGGGATGTAGGGAAATAGAGAACACACCATTCCATAGGACCTACTCGTCTGGCTATGTGGACCGGTGAAGGTCCGGGGTAGAATATTGATCTTCAGTAACCCATGCTTGTCGTAAAAGGCGACTAACGGGATCGGGTGGTCAGGCTCGCTGACTTGGTTGACACATGTCATCGGTTCCCAATTGGGCAGATCGTTGCTCATGTTGTTGATCACTGGATTGTCAGATTCAGACTCGATTATTTACAGGCAGCCGCCATATACCTGGAATATTGCGGAGTGTGGCGTAAAACTAAACTCTCACTCACTCACTCACTTACTGGCTACTGTGTATCGGTTTACACGGTAACCCATGCCACGCGCCACTGATGACGTCACCGTCAGAAAGCGACTTCTGAGATGCAGCGGGAGAAGATACTGGTCTTGCCTCATTTCCAGCTCTCATTGTTGCGTTTGGGCGATGTGTTTTCATGTGATGGTGATTGCAGCTGAATTTGGAATTTTTGGTAATTTCAATTTCAAAGTGGTAACGTTTCTTTAGCCCGTCAGTTTCATTCATATTCACGGGTTAGTACTTTTACTGGGGAACCTTTGATATCATTCCGTGCTACTGGTTCTACGGAGGGAAAATCAATAACTGATGTTACTACCTGCGAGTCGTGTTACCTGGATCCTGTTCCCAAGTGGATTCTCAAAGGCTGCTTGGACACCTGTAGTCCAGTCATCTCATATTTGTTAAACACCTCCCTGTACTCCTAGCTCTTGTTGATTCTAACTACAGATTTGTGTATGTAGATGTTGGTGCAAATGGTAGGTCATGTGATGCAGGTATATTTGCCAATTCATCACTGAATCAGGCACTGAACAGTAACTCCTTGAAAATTCCAGGTCCAAAGCCATTGTCTGGAAGATGTCTTGATACTCCTATATGTGATTGTTGGGGACGATGCCTTTCCACTAAAAGATAACATCATGAAGCCATATCCCCACCGGGACTTAGTTATGGAAATGAAAGTATTCAATTACAGACTTTCCAGAGCCAGACGTGTATCAGAAAATGCTTTTGGTATACTGACCAACCGCTTTGGAGTATTTCAAAGGAGCTTATCATTAACACCTGAGACATGTACAAAGGTTGTTCTTGCATGTATTGCTCTACACAACTTTCTGTGTACAACAAAGAGACAAAAATACATAGAAACAGAAGTTTTTCCACTGGATAATGGAAGCAGGCCTCAATCACTACTTCAACAGGGTGGCAACAGGAGTACCGATAATGCAAGGCAGATTAGGGAAGAATTTGCAGATTATTTCTGTTCTAATGGCCAAGTTGATTGGCAGTGGGATCACATTGTCTGATTCTATGCATGAAGTCAAATGAAGTGTTCATATATGGAACAAGCTATTTTCAGCCATACCTGCAGCTATTTTCCAAGTCCAATACAATAGTAAATGGCACTAATTATTTGATTTATTCATGTTCAGCTTATGTCAATACTGACAGTAACTTGTTTTATGTAATTAATAAAATTTTGTAATATATATCTATCCATACCAATGGATGTACATGGTTTATTAAAAGTTTACATTCTTACAATACTAACCAAGTTACTTATAGTTGTTGTTTTTGATGAACCTGGCTTCTAAGAAAAGGATCCAACAGCTTAAACCATTCCCAGGTAGACTCATAAATATCATCTCGATCAGCCCCACTTTTCCGGGAGAGGGTTTCCTTCCTTAGTTCCTTTACAATAGTAGGTCCGCAGAGCAGAAATCTTAACTGGGACCTGATCCATATAATGAAAAATGAAATTAAAATGTTTTCATTTGACATATAATCATGATAAATGTATACTTTAATGCAAACATTTGTGTAACCTCAAAATATGCATATTTTACTTTTTACCCTGACCATGCTAACAGATCTCCAATAATCATGATAATGTAAAATACTGTAGATGTTCCAATGAATATTGCTGTAATGCTCAACTACTACTGATAAAAAAATATCACTAACATGTTAAACTTTAAAATAATACATGTATAGTTTTTGCCCAAAAGAGTGAGAGGCACTTTTATCGTTGATTAAAATTCAGATTTGTCTCATTTTTTTGGGGGGTGGGTGGAGCTATACATCATGTTAATACTCAAAAATAGTTAAGTTTAATAGGAAAACGTCTTTTATAGAAATTTTATAGGCCTAAACTTCATCATTGGTTGAAAAACAGTCAGAAGAATGTCCAGTTATCTTATGTTCATATTTAAAACCAATTTACTTAACATGATTAAACATGAACAAGAAATAAATATAGAATAAACATTTAATGTAAATATTCAAGACCAATTAATTACCCCGGTTGAAAGCCCTCACGAAATATAGGTCATTCTGCGAGAACCACGTAAACTGACAGATACTCGGTCAATGTTTTCGGTAAAATGTTGCGTTATTATAATAAAAAATGAAACCTTTATAAATGGATCTTTTCATATTGTACATATGTTTATTTTACCAAAAAACCATCAACAATGCTTCTAAATTGCCTAAATTTGTACTGATAGCAGGCTGTGGTTCAATGTTTGTGTTTTGGTTGTACAGTCAGACCTCGTCTATCCGAACTTCAGATGAATGATCGAGATTATGGATCGTGACTCTGGTTCGCCATCGATGATAATGTGGGCGATACTTCATGACCAAATTTAGGTAAAGTCATACTAAATTTGTTAAGCAAAGAAGTAAGATTAGTTTATCAAATAGAAGCACGTCGAATATATTTCTGTCACTCACCTGTCATAACACCGTTCATCAGTTCGGAAATGGAAACGTAGGCGGCCTGTCTGTGTTCCCGTTTTGAATAAAACGAACTAGACACATTCCAAAGACACTCGTGGGAATGGTAGTATGAAATAAACCTTTCAATGTCATGGTTGCTGAGGTCAATTCTTTCTTTAACATTTTTCCGGCGTTGTTGTGTCGTCCGCTGTTGTGGTATTGTAACCGGGACGTGAATGGGAATACTGAGGATCAGACACTGATTACGGGTTGTGAGATCTATTCTTTATTGACAGACACCCTGAAACACATGTTTACAAAATAAGTGCCAAGTTAAGGGCAAACATGTAAATATAGATAAATATATACAATCATTGAATCTCTGATATCATTTCTAACATTAGAAATGAGTGTAATATCAATTAATGTCAACAGATGCACATTATATAATGTTGTTGTGGTAATAGGTACATAGCCATTAACACGTTGATTGAACCACCAAGAACGGTAACTCCTTGGTATTAGAATAACGTTTCAAATACGTCGTACCAACGTACACATTATGGTGAACGTGTTTGTACATAATACATAAAATCCATCAACTATGTGAATAACATAATAACTTTATACATATGACACAATGATAACGTTCATACCCCTGTGCGTGACACTGGGGTGTAGAAGAGCCACGCCTCAAGAGGAATATACTACTGCTGCTACAAGAACAAGCAAACCAAAGTCTCAATATTCTAAATATGTATGTATACAAATCACAAACAATCAGTAGCTATGGTTCGGTACTGACGTAACTATGTGTAAGCCACATTAGGTCATACCCAAAATCAATCACACATTCAATCATTCTGCATCGTAAGTACAATGCAAACCAAGTGCGCAATGGTTATAATGCACAATAAATAACCTATGCATAAAGATCATTCAAATAAACAAAGTATCATAGTTTTAAGCATGATCGTTATTTACTATATCCCTTATACCCGTAATGGACTAGGCAAGATCTAAAAATAACCATAGACTAACGCTTAAAAATGATACTGCTTGCGTTAAAACTATAAACAATGACAACTTCAAATGAACCAAACCTTACATGACTTCATACCTGCCGCGGTATCGCCATGTTTGATGTCTGCGTAAATACCACGTGACTACGAAACGCGATCTGATTGGCCAGAACCGTACAACTTGTCGCATGGAAATAGAGCAAGTTCTATTCCTTGCAACTCGCTTGCAACTTGTTGCATGCAACAAAAATCTGTCCAACTCCCCTGTTCACACTGTGAAATTTGTTGCATGCCACAAGTTTTATACAACTAGTTGCAACGTGTGAACGCACCTTAAGGAAGTTGCTCAGCGTCGCTGAGAGAGCTCTACAGGAGATAGGCTTGTGGAGGTTCTGATAAAGAGAGGTAATGAGTTCCACAGAATGGGAGAAATGACTGAGAAAGATCTTTCGCCCAACTTTGTTTTGGTGTCTGATAGAGTCAGGTACATTTGATCGGTAGAGCGTAGGTTAGTGTGCTCAATACACATTGGTCGCTTTAAGTGTACATATGACAAAAGAATGACCTTCGATCTGACGATAGTGCGCCACATGGTGTCACGATATACGCCCAAATATATTGATATGCAGTGAAAGACAAGGATACGCGATGAAATACTATTATGTGACTTGAAATGAAGTCTGGAGAATCCAGTGTTTTATGGTTATGTTGTAAACGATATATACGGCCCATGATGAAAGGTGTTCTGATGAAACCTGTTTGACGCCGAATTTACAGCAGTTGTTTGACGTTGCCTACTGACCCGGTTACGTCTGTGAGATTACCGTAGCCTACTTGTGTTCATATTTTTCAGAGCTTTCATATTCTTTAGTGTGTGTGCGATCGTGTGTGCGTGCGTGTGCGTGCGTGTGTGTGTTAGTCAAGTACTCAAAGCGTTCACTCGTCACGCTGGAGACCCGAGTTCGTTTCCCCATGGTGTCTACTGTGGTGATCTTGCTAAAAGCGGTGTAAAAGTGAACGCACTCACTCACTCACTCACTCATATTCTTCAGTTTTGTTTGATGTTTAACGCTGCACACAACAATATTCCTGATATATGGCGGCCATTCTGTCAATAATCGAGTCTAGACCAGACAACCAGTGATCAACAGCATGAACATCGATCTACGCAATTGGGATACGATGACATGTGTCAACCAAGTCAGCGAGTCTGACCACCCCCGATCCTGTTAGTCGCTTCTTACGACAAGAATGGGTTGCTGAAGTTCATTTTTAGTCATAGTCTTTTTGCACGAGTTTCAAATTCTTAAAATGCAGCCGTTTTCTACTTACAGGAAAAGACTCGAGATAATGCAGTCTTATGGTTGCTAGGTATCTATGTATTGAAACCTTTCGTCCCAAACATGATAATATCTATTACTTAATTTCAAGTTTACACTTATGTTCCAATAAGTCTTTCTTTGAACTTTAGAGTCTATGGGGTCTTATTCACGCTGGTAGCGTGTGTTACGTTCCAGAACCGAGTTAGCTCTGAACTTACCGAGTTACAAATTACCTTGGGAGTTGTATTTCGCCCATATGTCGCATTTCGACATTTTATTAAAAAGCATGGGTCCATGTATTCCAGTATGAAATTATTATATCAGGAATGAGAGATAGGGCCAATTACCAAAGTTTTTGTGGTACGTACTCATCGCATTAATATTTCATTTATATGTAAAGATATGTAAAGATATGTAAAGATGTGTAAAGATGTGTAAAGAAAGATATGTACAGATGTGTAAAGATGTGTAAAGATATGTAAAGATATGTAAAGATGTGTAAAGATATGTAAAGATGTGTAAAGATGTGTAAAGATATGTAAAGATATGTAAAGATATGTAAAGATATGATATGTAAAGATGTGTAAAGATGTGTGTAAAGATGTGTAAAGATGTGTAAAGATGTGTAAAGATATGTAAAGATATGTAAAGATGTGTAAAGATATGTAAAGATATGTAAAGATATGTAAAGATGTGTAAAGATGTGTAAAGAAGACAGATCCAGAGTTGTTCCTGTACTGGACAGTTCTAATTCTGCATATTAAAGTTTTTCAAAAGGATACTCGCACTAAGCGAATAATTCTCCTATTTAATTTGTTCGATTAGTCGTTGGCATTTTGGTACTTCTTCAGTCGAAGACGTAGAACTACTGGCAACATGTGAAACAGTTATCGTTTCACGTCACTAATATTTCAGAAGCTTATCGAGTGCAAGATGTACTCATTTGTGGCTAAAACAATGAACGTATTTCATAATCTTATTTGTATTGAACGAATCATACATATATTAAACAGGTTGCCGGAGAGATACAAGATGTGAAAAAAAAATTGCATTCTTATATAAATTCTGCCAGATCGGCTAACACTTTTAACGACTGTTCGACAAGAAAATCATGAAATGTATTTGACATTCAAAAGTGGCTTAATCAGCGTTAATGTCCGTCCTTGTTCCCAGTTTCGGAAGTAAAGGCAGCGTTAGATGCGATTCAAACACGCCTCCGTTGTTTCACCTTGCCCATAAAGGATCCTAGTTATTATATTCTGAAACGCAATGTACACTGTTCTTGGACTACAGTTTCAATAATAATTTCGCTCATTGTCCCTATCCAGATTCATTTCACTATCCTTAGTGTATATCGAATTAATTCATATTTAATTTTCATTTAAATTTAGTTTACCAAACATTAAAACACTGCCCAATCTTTCATAGTCCTAAATCCAAAATCGGCTCTCACACGCGCATTTGCTTTGTTTACTCAAGAAACACAAGAAATTAAATTATTATAAGGGTAATGCTATTTTTGAGGGCATAATCATTTGCAGAAACCCGAGGTGTTCCATTAACTGCTCGACGAAGGAGGGCAGTTGAAAAAGACCGAGGGCTTCTGCAAATGATAATGCCCTCAAAAATAGCATTACCGTTATTATTGCTAAAATACATGGAATTTGTGTTGAAAAGAAAAAGGAAACAATGAAGGAATTTGACTGTAAGTTTACCCAAATCAACTTCTGACGGGGTTGACTGCCCGAATGCAATTACGTCATCGAACAATTCAAGTGACGTCACAACAGAAAGTGACGATATTCGACCTTGGCCTTTGACAAGACCATAGCCTGCAACATGCCAAACTATGTCAGTGTTCGGTTTTGCTCCATCAACAACCTTAATAGTGCAATTGTTAAGGTTAGCACCAACAAGAAAGCCAATATTACCGCTATTTAAAGCGGGAATTCGGGTTGCTTTGACTTGTTTGACCCAGAATATCTGCCAGTCGAAAGCCAATAATTATTAATGTCGAATGAACCGTAAGCCAACGCACCCACTATGACGTCACTTGACAACAGAACTGATAGTGGCCCGTCGTTAAGGTTGAGCGGTCCAATATCATTTGCAGCGGCCCGCAAATTTCTGATAATAGGAGGGCCGTTTCATGGTAATATAACGGCAATGCTATTTTTGAGGGAATTATCATTTGCAGAAGACCGAGGTCTTCCATTAACTGCTCGACGAAGGAGGGCAGTTGAAAAAGACCGAGGGCTTCTGCAAATGATAATGCCCTCAAAAATAGCATTACCGTTATTATTGCTAAAATACATGGAATTTGTGTTGAAAAGAAAAAGGAAACAATGTGTGAATTTGACTGAAAGTTTACCCAAATCAACTTCTGACGGGGTTGACTGCCCGAATACAATTACGTCATCGAACAATTCAAGTGACGTCACAACAGAAAGTGACGATTTTCGACATTGGCCTTTGACAAGACCATAGCCTGCAACATGTCAAACTATGTCAGTGTTCGGTTTTTGTCCATCAACAGCCTTAATAGTGCAATTGTTAAGGTTAGCACCAACAAGAAAGCCAATATTACTGCTATTTAAAGCGGGAATTCGGGTTGCTTTGACTTGTTTGATCCAGAATATCTGCCAGTCGAAAGCCAATTAATGTCGAATGAACCGTAAGCCCACGCACCCACTATGACGTCACTTGACAACAGAACTGATAGTGGCCCGTCGTTAAGGTTGAGCGGTCCAATATCATTTGCAGCGGCCCGCAAATTTCTGATAATGGGAGGACCGTTTCATGATAATTCCATGTATTTTAGCAATAATTCCATGTATTTTAGCTATATATTTATAGGTGGTTGCCTTAAACATATATTGTATAAAAAGGGTTTGAACTGGGTTTGGGATTCTCAATCGTTCCCTCGCATACCTTGGTTAATATCCAATTAGAGATAAACCTATGTGTGGAAAATCAGAGGTATATAACGAAATTATAATAGTTCTAAATTTCATTTAAAACCGAACGCGTAGCGTGAGGTTTTAAATGAACAATTTAGAGCTATTATAATTTCGTTATATACCTCTGATTTTCCAACACAGTAGGTTTATCTCCATTCTACCATGACAATTTTATGAACAATTTCAGGTGGAGCTCTTTCTTTGGTTACGAGTCAATACGTGAAGCGGCCTCGCATTCCAATCTCAAGTGGTATCGCCCGAAACGGGGTGTTTGGTGGCAAACCGTCAATGACTAGCAAACTCCAGATTCAGTAATAACAAATCACGTTTTGTTTTAATGCATCAATCACCAATCATTAACTGATAAGTTGGAAAACATATATCAAATAAGTTTAAAAGCTTGGTTCACATTTGAAAATTCCACCGTAGACCCTTTCCCCACCAGAATAGTGGCAGCAACCTCATAGCCTTGACCTTTTCTCGAAGTCATTGTTTACATTTACGTGCAAATTTGGAAAGATGCGACAGGAGAGCCTCTGACAGTTTGCGCAAGGTTAACCTGATTGTATGACTGAGATAGTCTTTGATATCTAATTACTGGTACTGGTACAAAATTTAAGAGTAGGGGCGCTTTTACTGTAACGAGAAGTCCGTGTTGTACCGACTTTAGATACTGTTGAATTTGGTGCCCTGTCAACTTGACGATTTCACGTACCTCTATGTCTGCGTGCGACAGCTGTGGTGACTCTTACACACTCATGTGTGTACTTTGTGCTCAAATTCGATTCTACGGATATTATTTTCTACATTTTGGAAAGTGTTTTGTGACCTAGTGGCTTCAAAGTGTAGTGAATTCAAATTGAATCGGATTCGCTGGCATGTTCGCGAGTCTGTTGACAAAGAGCCAGATTTGTGGTGATATTTCCGAAAGGATGGATCAGGACACGAGGGTGTGCCTCTGGCACAAACACGGTAAGGTAATTAATTATATATTTTTTAATACACTACTTTAGATCAAGCAGTGTAATGGATAAGAGGGATCATGACTAAGCTTAAATAACTTTTCAACGATATTATACATTTAGAAAAAAAATATGTTGGGCTAAACAGAACGGTTTGCAGATTCTGTAGATCTAATTGTGTTTTACTACCGCTAAATTTGAAACAGTACAAATTTCAAAATATCATTTTGTTTGAATTGATAACCCAACTGTTTATTTATGTGGACGGAAGGCATTAAAATTTCTTCGGCGTTCGATGTTAATGCATCCTCCGTTACCGGATCAAGATCAGTGGCGATATCGTTGACGAAAGCTGATAATAAACTTAACACGGAAATTTTGTAGCAGTCTATTGCTGGATCTATTCTGACATAACATAGAATCAACGTAAACATATTTGTTTTGCTGAATTTTTATTCGGAAAGCAGACGATGTTTTGATCTTGTTCGACTGAATATTTGTTTCCATGCTTTCGAAGTACTTTTGTATGTATAAACACCTATTGCTGTGATTTACGCAAGTAGTGAGTCGTGCCCGTCATCGCTAAATCCATCTTTAAAGACATATGTGTAATTTACGACAGTAAAATCGCCGTAATTTATCGATGCATGGAAGGTTGTTTGGTGTCCGCCATGTTAGTGGGCAGACACAAATAGTGCATTACCGTAAACCATGTATGATTGCGCACGGAAAACAGAGACCTGTATAACGTGATTATATACCTCTGAATGACTTTAATTAACCAATCACAATCCAGTGTTTACTGATGCCATGGTAGAATGTTAATTTAATTTTGTTATACCAATTTCATAAAAAAAATGGAATGAAACGGGAAGGGAATCATTCTTTGGCACATTCATTATATTTTTCAACTGGGCACATTTGCTGATTTCTGAATATTATTAATTTTGTGACATTGGTTACCGGTTGGGTATGTAAAACGCTTCTGTTGTGCATATCGTGTTGTATATGTTGTAACATCTCGGACCTGACTTCATGGTGAAGCTATCCGAGCTATGGGCATCTCTTGTCCACTGGCTGAGGATGTTGTAAGGTAATGGCATAGCAAAACCTTAAGAAACTTATAACTGTAAGTCTTAAAGTGATGGTTACCGTCAAAAGATTTAATGATCGCCAGAGAGGCAATAGTCTGTCTCACTGTCCATGAACCACAATATGTTCCCTACTGCCCAGCCCTCCCTGCAATGCTAAAGTTCTAAATGAAGCAAGTCTAGATTTCCTCGGGTTCGGGATCTCTGGTCAACCTGGGGCTCATTTTCAATTTAAATTGGTTTATTTGTTACAATCAAAATTATATATATTCAGAAACTAAGCGTGGGAATAGAAAGGCAAGGGCGACAGAATGCCTGCAGTTGGTGCCAGAACAAAGGGAATTGATGGAGAGACCTAACAAGAGATGGAAATTGGTCACGTGGGTCCGACAGAAGCAAAGTAAACCTATGTGAGTATAGATCATGGTGTTGCTATAGTCTTTGAATGCATGTGAGCCCGTACATGAATGTGGTGTTGGTAGTTTGGAGTTACGCTCGTCCGACCCTCGCCTCTTGACTTAGCGACCCTTATGACGACCCGTTCTTTGTTTCCTCTCTTGTCGTCCCCGCCCTTCCTTCGCCGTTTGACAGTACGGGCCATTTCGCAGTGGGTTGTCAGCAACTGACCACGTTTAAAAATCCCCATCGGACTTCAATATTTATAAATTCAACCCTAATGTGCAGTTACGACAATATCATGAACATATCATGAAGCAAGTCTCGAGCAAAACCACTAACACAATTGTACTAGCGCGTTACTGCAGACACGGTTCTCCACTGAAATATTTAGCCCAAGATAGTTCCTCTCTTACCTGTTGGACATCTGGAATATGGCCATCAGTGGACAAGCTTTGAATCAGCCTGGAAAAGCCAGGAAAACATTGTAATAATTCAGCAAGCAATACCCCTGCCGTACACCATGTTCCCACTGTAATCACTGGATTGTCTGACTCGAATATTTACACGCCGCCGCCGAATAGCTGATATAGTGCTGAGTTAAACAACAGAGAAACTAAGCTAAACAAAAGTGCGAGTGTGAGTTCGAATCACGGATGACATCCCCCCCCTCCCCCCGCCCATCCCCCAAAAAATGTAAAAACAATAATAATTAAATGAATACATAAATAAATAAAATATAAATAAATAGATAATAATTATACATAAATGAAATAAATAAATATATAATTAAATAAATTAAAATATTAATAAATGAAAAAAAAAAGATAAAGAAGATTAAAAAAAAACAAGGAAAAAAACAAAACAAAAAACATAACAAAACAAAAAAAACCCAATAAAACAAAACCAAAATTAAAACCCTCCAAACTCTCTATGATCTCTGGCTGGAATATTGCCGTCAAACCAACCAACCATGTTCCCAACAGCGCCAGGTCTGGTGGCACTGCCTGTGTGAGTCAGACACAGCAGCAGACGTCGCTGTATGGAGCTGTGCTTAGTGGCTGTGACACACTCAGACAACAGTTTGGAACACTGGACCGCAGATTGGATCTGAAATAGGATCATATACAGACTCGCCCTTAAAGAGCTTGCTGAGACATCCTTTCTTAAGGTAACTACCGTACCGATGTTTACTTATAGAAACGTTATTTGGTACATAACGTGTATTCACATTCGCTTGTAATAGCGGTATTTAACATGTATTCATAAGCGCAATGTTCATTAAAAGTGAGATTTTTTTTATTTTGCAGATATTAAATTTTAATATGTTTTGTTGTACTGCAGTTGTACTGCATATTACAGCCTAATCTACATGCTGAGCTGAACCGACACAACAATTTATCTGACGATCGAGCTAGCATGGAGGGGGTGGAGACGTGGGTGGGGGATGGTGATTATGCGCGGGACGAGTTAGGGAATATATATTAGTTGTTTTCATTGATGGTCGTTTTTAGACGACAGGGCTCGGCAAGAATTTCAGGTGAGATGAAGGCGACACTGTTCGCCTGCAGGTAAACACTGTATGGGGTTAGACGTGAGAGCCTGTTCAAATAGTTCACTATATTGTAGCCAGAGGGAAGGAGTGCTCGCGACTACTGTTACATGTGCCATGGAGTAAGTGTAGTGTACGCTGTGTAGTTTTAGATAATAGCATCATATTATTTGTATCGTTATGGCGAAGTTGTGTAACTGTAGACATTGTTACCATATCATTCTTCTGTAGACAATCTTACTATATTATTCGTCTGTAGACAATGTTACCATATTATTCGCCTGTAGACAATCTTACTATATTATTCGTCTGTAGCCAACGTTACCATTTCATTCGTCTGTAGACAATCTTACTATATTATTCGTCTGTAGACAATGTTACCATATTAATTCGTCTGTAGACAATGTTACCATATTATTTGTCTGTAGACAATGTTACCATATTACTTGCCTGTAGACAGTGTTACATTATTCGTCTGTAGACAATGTTACCTTATTCTTCGTAATGTCGTGGAGAAATTGTTTAGCGCCATACAATATTGTTATTCGTAATATCGTGGAGTTAGTTGTGTATCTCAAGACAATATGTGTGTAGCTCCAGATAATATGATGTTATTCGTAATATCGTGGAGTGGGTTGTGTATCTCAAGACACTATGTGTGTAGCTCCAGATAATGATGTTATTCGTAATATCGTGGTATGAGTTGTGTATCTCAAGACACTATGTGTGTAGCTCCAGATAATATCATGTTATTCGTAATGTCGTGGAGAAGGTGTTTAGCTTTAGACAAGACGATATTATCATGCTGTTCGTCATGTCGAGGACAAGGGGTGTTGCTCTGGATACTCAGGTTCTGTGCCCAGTGTGTAACATACCCGTAGACCAAATTACAACTAGCCTGGTCATCGCCCCACCTTGATGTACGGCAACCAGACCAGGTATTCATTAACGCACCCTGGACATAACGACCGCCTTGTATCGGACAGAACAGTTTAAAACTACACGTTAAGTTTTTCCAAGTTGTCATGGAGATTTATTCATGAGTTTTAAAATTACAGAAAATGCCGAAACGTCCTCTTTGGGAGTGTCCCCCGCTAATGATTGCATTTGACAATATGTCTGTTTCAACTGTATTACACCGTGTCACATCTCCTCATAGCGCTGCAATGGGACCGGCTGTATGTATATAACCTTTCCCTGAAATCTCCGGCCCGACCTTCGCCAATTTAAAACGTGGATTATAACTGTATATCGGCCAGTAGGGAAATAACGGTAGTTACACTCATAGCTGCGATGTATACATGACCTGCACGGAGGAACGCCGTTGGTAAGCTATCACTTGCACTGTACAAACAGTGACGGGTAACGGCGATTGTAATGTTAATATTGTCTATCTCCAGTGCTTCAACGTAGACTTACGACCGTTGTATGGCTCATATCTCCTTGTTGAATGACCCTAGTCTCGTCATTTTGCCATATGCATGTTTTTCTCTATCTATGTTGGATGTCTAGCTTTCATGTATATCATAAATGAAAAATTGAATAATATTTGAATTAGAAATTGATAAGTTTTTCTCTATCTTTGTTGGTTGTCTAGCTATCTGTATTATCATAAATGAAATTTGAATAATATTTGAAATAGAAAATGATAAATGTATTGTGTGATGTTATTCTATATGTTAGTATATGTACGGAGAGAAGTCGCAGTAGCAAGGCCAATTGTATAATGTATCAATGCTTCTCTAAGTTAAAAGTTACACAGTTAGACGATTGTTTGTTAGCGTACGAGCTCTCACACTTCATGTTTCTGCTCGGTTTGCAAGAAAAGGTTTTGGAGAAGCTTGGATACTGGGTTTTTCGTGTATATCACGTGTAAACATTTGTAAACAATTGGGGGTATTACGGCAGTGAATAATAGATATATGACAGCAACACAACCAGCGAACAATAGATATATGACAGCAACACAATCAGGGAACAATGATGGTATTACAGCAGTGAACAATAGATATAGGACTGCAACACAATCAGGGAACAATGATGGTATTACGGCAGTGAACAATAGATATATGACAGCAGCACAATCAGTGAACAATGATGGTATTACGGCAGTGAACAATAGATATATGACAACAACACAATCAGGGAACAATGATGGTATTACAGCAGTGAACAATAGATATAGGACTGCAACACAATCAGGGAACAATGATGGTATTACAGCAGTGAACAATAGATATATGACAGCAACACAATCAGGGAACAATGATGGTATTACGGCAGTGAACAATAGATATATGACAGCAACACAACCAGGGAACAATGATGGTATTACGGCAGTGAACAATAGATATATGACAGCAACACAACCAGGGAACAATGGGGGTATTACGGCAGTGAACAATAGATATATGACAGCAACACAACCAGGGAACAATGGGGGTATTACTGCAGTGAACAATAGATATATGACAACAACACAATCAGGGAACAATGGGGGTATTACTGCAGTGAACAATAGATATATGACAGCAACACAACCAGGGAACAATGGGGGTATTACGGCAGTGAACAATAGATATATGACAGCAACACAACCAGGGAACAATGGGGGTATTACTGCAGTGAACAATAGATATATGACAGCAACACAACCAGGGAACAATGGGGGTATTACGGCAGTGAACAATAGATATATGACAGCAACACAACCAGGGAACAATGGGGTATTACTGCAGTGAACAATAGATATATGACAACAACACAACCAGGGAACAATGGGGGTATTACGGCAGTGAACAATAGATAAATGACAGCAACACAACCAGGGAACAATGGGGGTATTACTGCAGTGAACAATAGATATAGGACTGCAACACAACCAGGGAACAATGGGGGTATTACTGCAGTGAACAATAGATATATGACAGCAACAAAATCAGTGAACAATAGATATATGACAGCAACACAGCCAGGGAACAATGGGGGTATTACGGCAGTGAACAATAGATATATGACAGCAACACAACCAGGGAACAATGGGGTATTACTGCAGTGAACAATAGATATATGACAAACACAACCAGGGAACAATGGGGTATTACGGCAGTGAACAATAGATATATGAACAATAGATATATGACAACACACAATCAGGAACAATGGGGTATTACGGCAGTGAACAATAGATATATGACAGCAACACAACCAGGAACAATGGTGGTATTACTGCAGTGAACAATAGATATATGACAGCAACACAACCAGGGAACAATGGGGGTATTACGGCAGTGAACAATAGATATATGACAACAACACAACCAGGGAACAATGGGGGTATTACGGCAGTGAACAATAGATATATGACATCAACACAATCAGGGAACAATGGGGTATTACGGCAGTGAACAATAGATATATGACAGCAACACAATCAGGGAACAATGATGGTATTACGGCAGTGAACAATAGATATATGACAGCAACACAACCAGGGAACAATGGGGGTATTACAGCAGTGAACAATAGATATATGACAGCAACACAACCAGGGAACAATGGGGTATTACGGCAGTGAACAATAGATATATGACAGCAACACAATCAGGGAACAATGATGGTATTACTGCAGTGAACAATAGATATATGACAGCAACACAACCAGGGAACAATGATGGTATTACTGCAGTGAACAATAGATATATGACAGCAACACAACCAGGGAACAATGGGGGTATTACAGCAGTGAACAATAGATATATGACAGCAACACAATCAGGGAACAATGATGGTATTACGGCAGTGAACAATAGATATATGACAGCAACACAACCAGGGAACAATGGGGGGTATTACACCACAGCAACACAACCAGGGAACAATGATGGTATTACGGCAGTGAACAATAGATATATGACAACAACACAATCAGGGAACAATGGGGGTATTACAGCAGTGAACAATAGATATATGACAGCAACAAAATCAGTGAACAATAGATATATGACAGCAACACAGCCAGGGAAGAATGGGGGTATTATGGCTGTGAACAATATATATATGACAGCAACACAATAAGGGAACAATAGATATATGACAGCAACACAATAAAGGAAAAATGGGGGTATTACGGCTTTGAACAATAGATATATGACAGCAACACAATAAGGAAACAATACAGGTATTACAGCCCCCAGTGAACGCTTGTGGCGTAACAGCGATATTACACGGGGAACACTAGATATATGACAGTGAGTTGATGGTTGTGTCGGGCTCTTTGTGGTTGAAAGAATGCATGGAGTGAGTGATTATTTTCATTATTTGATTGACTCCAAGCATGGTCTTTAAGTACGGGGTGTCTTTTATTCATGATCTGTGCAACGCTCGGTTAATGTCATTCTTTGTCTGCTTTGTCCAAGTCTCCCCCCACTGCATGGCAATTACTGACATAATGCCACGTCACAGACACAAACAGCTGATAATAACCATCGATTAAAACAGCTGGCATCCCGGATAAAGTTCGTTGTTATCAACTTGCTGTATTTCAAGAAGATGGTTCTGGTGTCCCCCGCCGTGATATAGCTGGAATATTGTTAAAAGCGGCGTAAAACTGAATTCACTCACTCACTCAAGAAGAGGTTTTATTGTTCTAAGACCCCCTGTGACCCCAGTGTTATTGCTTTAATAGCTCCTATGTTCCCCAGTTTTATTGTTCTAATACATCCTATGTTCCCCAGTGAGATATTGTAATAATACCTCCTGTGTTCCCCAGTGTTATTGCTTTAATAGCGCCTATGTTCCCCAGTTTTATTGTTCTAATACATCCTAGTAAGATATTGTAATAATACCTCCTGTGTTCCCCATTGTTATTGCTTTAATAGCTCCTATGTTCCCCAGTTTTATTGTTCTAATACATCCTATGTTCCCCAGTGAGATATTGTTATAATACCTCCTGTGTTCCCCAGTTTTATTGTTCTAATACAGCTTATGTTCCCCAGTGAGATATTGTTATAATACCTCCTGTGATCCCCAGTGTTATTGCTCTAATACATCTTATGTTCCCCAGTTTTATTTTTCTAATACATCTTGTGTTCCCCAGTTAGAGACCGCCTCCGTGGTGTAGTGGTTAGAGCGGAGAGCCCGGAGAGCTGAAGGTCGCGGGTTCGATCCCCGGTCGCGTCATACCAAAAGACGTTAAAATATGGTACTTGTTATTCCCTGTCTGGCGCTCGGCATTAATGGGTACAACAAGGACTGGTCGGCTCGGAGTCAGTATAATGTGTCTGGGTGGGGTATTCATGCTTCACTGCGGCATGGTATCTCAGTGGGCTAGCACTATGAAACCAGCTTAAGTCTGGGCTAGTACAAGCAGCCGCACATACACATATACACGCATGCACGTCGTCATATGAGCGAAATATTCTCAAGTACGACGTAAAACCCAATTTCACCTCACCTCACCCAGTTAGATATTGTTATAATACCTCCTGTGACCCCAATGTTATTGCTTTAATACATCTTATGTTCCCCAGTATTATTTTTCTACTACATCTTGTGTTCCCCAGTGAGATATTGTTATAATACCTCCTGTGTTCCCCAGTGTTATTGCTCTAATACATCTTATGTTCCCCAGTATTATTTTTCTAATACATCTTGTGTTCCCCAGTGAGATATTGTTATAATACCTCCTGTGTTCCCCAGTGTTATTGCTTTAATACATCTTATGTTCCCCAGTATTATTTTTCTACTACACCTTGTGTTCCCCAGTGAGATATTGTTATAATACCTCCTGTGTTCCCCAGTGTAATTGCTCTAATACATCTTATATTCCCCAGTATTATTTTTCTACTACACCTTGTGTTCCCCAGTGAGATATTGTTATAATACATCCTGTGTTCCCCAGTGTTATTGCTTTAATACATCTTATGTTCCCCAGTATTATTTTTCTACTACATCTTGTGTTCCCCAGTGAGATATTGTTATCATACCTCCTGTGACCCCAGTGTTATTGCTTTAATACATCTTATGTTCCCCAGTATTATTTTTCTAATACATCTTGTGTTCCCCAGTGAGATATTGTTATAATACATCCTGTGTTCCCCAGTGTTATTGCTCTAATACATTTTATGTTCCCCAGTATTATTTTTCTAATACATCTTGTGTTCCCCAGTGAGATATTGTTATAATACCTCCTGTGTTCCCCAGTGTTATTGCTCTAACACATCTTATGTTCCCCAGTATTATTTTTCTACTACACCTTATGTTCCCCAGTGAGATATTGTTATAATACCTCCTGTGTTCCCCAGTGTTATTGCTCTAATACATCTTATGTTCCCCAGTATTATTTTTCTACTACACCTTGTGTTCCCCAGTGAGATATTGTTATAATACATCCTGTGTTCCCCAGTGTTATTGCTTTAATACATCTTATGTTCCCCAGTATTATTTTTCTACTACATCTTGTGTTCCCCAGTGAGATATTGTTATAATACCTCCTGTGTTCCCCAGTGTTATTGCTTTAATACATCTTATGTTCCCCAGTATTATTTTTCTACTACACCTTGTGTTCCCCAGTGAGATATTGTTATAATACCTCCTGTGTTCCCCAGTTTTATTGTTCTAATACAGCTTATGTTCCCCAGTGAGATATTGTTATAATACCTCCTGTGATCCCCAGTGTTATTGCTCTAATACATCTTATGTTCCCCAGTTTTATTTTTCTAATACATCTTGTGTTCCCCAGTAAGAGACCGCCTCCGTGGTGTAGTGGTTAGAGCGGAGAGCCCGGAGAGCGGAAGGTCGCGGGTTCGATCCCCGGTCGCGTCATACCAAAAGACGTTAAAATATGGTACTTGTTGGTCCCTGTCTGGCGCTCGGCATTAATGGGTACAACAAGGACTGGTCGGCTCGGAGTCAGTATAATGTGTCTGGGTGGGGTATTCATGCTTCACTGCGGCATGGTATCTCAGTGGGCTAGCACTATGAAACCAGCTTAAGTCTGGGCTAGTACAAGCAGCCGCACATACACATATACACGCATGCACGTCGTCATATGAGCGAAATATTCTCAAGTACGACGTAAAACCCAATTTCACCTCACCTCACCCAGTTAATTATTGTTATAATACCTCCTGTGACCCCAGTGTTATTGCTTTAATACATCTTATGTTCCCCAGTATTATTTTTCTACTACACCTTGTGTTCCCCAGTGAGATATTGTTATAATACCTCCTGTGTTCCCCAGTGTTATTGCTCTAATACATCTTATGTTCCCCAGTATTATTTTTCTACTACACCTTGTGTTCCCCAGTGAGATATTGTTATAATACATCCTGTGTTCCCCAGTGTTATTGCTCTAATACATCTTATGTTCCCCAGTATTATTTTTCTAATACATCTTGTGTTCCCCAGTGAGATATTGTTATAATACCTCCTGTGTTCCCCAGTGTTATTGCTTTAATACATCTTATGTTCCCCAGTATTATTTTTCTACTACACCTTGTGTTCCCCAGTGAGATATTGTTATAATACCTCCTGTGTTCCCCAGTGTTATTGCTCTAATACATCTTATATTCCCCAGTATTATTTTTCTACTACACCTTGTGTTCCCCAGTGAGATATTGTTATAATACCTCCTGTGTTCCCAGTGTTATTGCTTTAATACATCTTATGTTCCCCAGTATTATTTTTCTAATACATCTTGTGTTCCCCAGTGAGATATTGTTATAATACCTCCTGTGATCCCAGTGTTATTGCTTTAATACATCTTATGTTCCCCAGTATTATTTTTCTAATACATCTTGTGTTCCCCAGTGAGATATTGTTATAATACATCCTGTGTTCCCCAGTGTTATTGCTCTAATACATCTTATGTTCCCCAGTATTATTTTTCTAATACATCTTGTGTTCCCCAGTGAGATATTGTTATAATACCTCCTGTGTTCCCCAGTGTTATTGCTCTAATACATCTTATGTTCCCCAGTATTATTTTTCTACTACACCTTGTGTTCCCCAGTGAGATATTGTTATAATACATCCTGTGTTCCCCAGTGTTATTGCTCTAATACATCTTATGTTCCCCAGTTTTATTGTTCTAATACATCTTGTGTTCCCCAGTGAGATATTGTTATAATACCTCCTGTGTTCCCCAGTGTTATTGCTCTAATACATCTTATGTTCCCCAGTTTTATTGTTCTAATACATCTTGTGTTCCCCAGTGCCTTACTGAGACATTGTTATAATACCTCCTGTGTTCCCCAGTATGATACGGCTATTATACCATCACTGTTTCGTGTTGCAGATCTTCCCTATACTACAGACCCGTCATGGCCAATGAGAGGACGGCGATCAATCCACCGACAGTACGTAAATGCATTACATTACATGTGCATGACATGGGCTCAGAAGCATGAACTACTGTTCATGAAGGTTTTCTTGAATTGTTTCAGCTTTATGTCTGTAGGCGGTGGGGTAACCTAGTGGTTAAAAGGTTTTCTCGCTGAAGACCCGGGTTCAATTCCCCACATGGGTACATTGTGTGAAGCCCATTTCCAGTGTATATGTATTCACGGATGATGGGTGAACGTAGGGTACATGTATACAAAACCGTCAATACAAACGATGAGTTCAAACTATGTGTCCTGTTGCTTGGCAACAAGATGCCAGGGTAACATCAAGTACCAAACCGTAACGTATTTTAGAATGTCGGTGTACATGTATACACGGAATATGGATAAACGTAGGGTACATGTATAGAAAACCGTGAAGTATAAACGATGTGTTCACAACTCTATATTCTGTTGCCTCCCCAGAAAGATGGCCAGGAGTTGTTGAACAGCAACGCCTACGTCACCAAGAAGACAGCAGCGCAAGGGATGCTGGACATCGCTCTGTTAATGGCGAACGCATCACAGCTCAACACCTTGTTCCGGATACCGTCGGAGCAGCGAAATGGCATGCACTACACAATGATCGTCTTCATCTTCCTGTCCGTCATACTTCAGACCGTCGCCGGGATGTTCATTGTCATCTTGGGATTCAGGCGCATGCGCACTGAGAGAGAGCGTAGAACATCGGAAGTGTTCAATAACATTGTTGTGGTCCTGATATTTTTCATAACAATCATCAACATATTTGTCAATGCGTTTGATATCAATATGAAACAATGATAATGTCGACAGAGAGACTGGCGTTACTGAACACCAGCAAGTCCTCGCCGATGTGTGCCGATGATTGCCGATTGTCTGGCGCAGACTCATGATGCTACTTCCGGCTGTTCACTTGGCTCAGTTACTGCTGACACATTTGTACATTGGTTCTATTTAAATATATGCTACTCAACATCTAATAGAGATACTGAGATGTTATATTGCGCAGAAACATAACTACCTTTTACGAGATCAAATAAACCTATTTCTTTGGCCCTTTTTGAGACCACAAACTAAAAAAGCTCAATGCATCACTAAGTGATTGGTCATGTCAGAAAGAGCAAAAAGCAGTAGCTCTTGTAAGTGATTTTAGTTTTAACGCTGCTTGGAACTGTTTTGCAGTTGTATCATGGCGTGTCACTTTCACGTGGTAGGAGTGAGTTTAGTTTTACGCCGCTATTAGCAATATTCCAACAATATCCACACATTGTACTTACGTGGGGAATCGAACCCGGGTCGTCGGCGTGACGAGCGAACGCCTTAACCCCACCGCCCCTCTGGACCCGCCCCTGAAAGATGTTTCCTTGTGATTAGAACCAACGATCAGAAGATCCTTCTGCACAACTCTGCAATGGGATTAGCCGGACAATAGACGACAGGATGTGCCCTGAATAGTTTGAAGTGCAATGTACGTGTTTATTTTCTACTGGTTCTGTAGTATGGAATATGGACAAAAACATTCCTATCCTTTGGAGATGCGGTGGGGTAGCCGAATGGTTAAAGCGTCCGCTCGTCACGCTGAAGACCCGGGTTCGATTCCCCACATGGGTACAATTTGTGAAGTCCATTTCTGGTGTCCCCCGCCGTGATATTGCTGGAATATTGCTGAAAGCGGCGTAAAACCAAACTCACTCACTCACTCACTTACTCCTATGCTTTGGGCTATATTTTATTCTCATAATGGTACTTGTAATCAGTAGCATGTACAAAATGTCCGAGGCGTTCTTGTGGAATCTTTTGAGTCAGAACTCTGCCACATAAGACATTTCTGTCACATAAACTCTTGCTTACGACATTGTCGTAATCGTGAAATGGACTCTCCTTTTGAGAAGGGCTTTTGTGGTTGTTATTTCACTGATGAGAAATCTTTGCGTTGATCAGATAGACTGGCATACCTATGTTGTATTTATGATTATTTATTCGTGTATTTATGTTTAAACTTTAATATTTATGGCTGTGTCTTTAAACGCTTTGTTATAAACAGTATATAGACACTGATGGGCAACTGAAACTGAGTGAGTGAGTGAGTGAGGTGGGTTTTACAGTGCTTTTAGCAATATGCCCGCAATATCACGGCGGGAAGCACCAGGAAATGGGCTTCACACATTGTACCCATGTGGGGAATCAAACCCAGACCTTTGGGCAAACGCTTTAACCACTGGGCTACCCCACCGCCCCCAAATGAAACTGAACTTGAATTGATACACAGAAAGGGGGAAACATTATGGATGCCAGGTTCTGAATAACGAGGTTCTGAATAACGAGGTTCAGAATATACGGGTGCTGTGGTAGCTTTGTGGTTAAAACGTTCGCTCGTCACGCCGAAGACCCGGGTTCGATTCCAACCTGGTACAATGTGTGAAACCCATTTCTGGTGTCTCCATCTTGATATTACTGGAATATTGCTAAAAGCGTCGTATAACTATACTCACTCACCCAGTATTTATCCGATGAAGTTGCAAGATACAGTACTTAAACGGCTTTTCAAAAAATATATTGAAGTTGTTATCAATAAAACGTTTCATTTTATCCCATTTGATTAATTCACCGACTACACGTGAAGATCCGGGTTAGAATTGGTCTTCAGCAATCCATACTTGTAAGCGGCGACTAACGGGATCCGATGCTCAAGGTCTCTGACTTGGTTGATTCGTGTCATCGTGTCCCAAAATAATAAATGTCTTTCCACTGAAATAAAAATAAAAATAAAGAAAAATAAATAAATAAATAAATAAATAAATAAATAAATAAATAAATAAATAAATAAATAAATAAATAAATAAATAAATACAAGGTGCCGAGAACAATAAATAAATAAATAAATAAATAAATAAATAAATAAATAATGCTGAGAACAATTCCTAATTTTTAGCGTCTGTAAGAGAACTATGGCTGTTGATAACTCCAAGCCTGTCGTCTGCTTAAGGCACACGCCGTCGCCTGCTGTGGGCGACAAACACCGACCGTGTTGTAATTGTCTCACCACGGCGCTAGCAGTGTGCGACCTTTAGAGTGAGTGAATGAGATGAGGTTTAACTACTCCGTTAACAGTAATCCAGCAGAGATCCGCGTGCTACATTGATTGAATGAGTTTATTTTCTGTAGGTAGGCCATCGGCCCATGTACAATCATATGATACAAAATTTCATTTTTGACAAGGCAATATAGAAGTTATTCATTATTTACACACATTTGATCTGATCACGAGGGCATGCGTAATAAACTGCACAGTTTTTAGAAGAATACTGATATCATTACATTCCATTAATTTTTTAAACTTGATGATTTGGACATTGATCAAACTTTGGTAAATATATACTTTATAACATTATATAAGCCTCACAGACAAAAGGAAAATGTAATTCATCTTTGGGATGTTATTGTTACACATTGTACATATTGTTGAGACATAATTATCATCTCTACGTCTTACATTACACAGAAGAGGTGGGTAATGAACTCTATATTGATTAAAATGTACATTTGAAATATAAATCTCTACATCTAATAAAGATTTAATGGTCTTGTAAGCTAATGGTCTTGTATGCGATGATTCAACCGTAAATGTTGTTGTTTTTAGGCGTCTGCGAACTGCCTGTCTGCGTAATGGGAGGACACCGATTCATTAATTCTACTCAATATGCTTTGCCCCTATTTCATCAATAAGCCTTTGCTTAAACATGGATATAAAACATCATGACTAAACCACCCACATCATAACCCGTTGTGTTTAACAAACTTTTTACATTATCTACAAGCTGAGTCGAGATTTTTCATGAAAATATGACATTGTTTAGGATACCTGTCTTCAGACATATGAAGTAATATACACCAGTAACGTACACATTTAACATAATAATCAACACTTATACAATATCTACCACAATCTGCTAATATAGCATTGCTAGAAATATGTTTACCTACGCCAAGAACATATTTACAGAAATGTGTATGAAATTTGTTAATTTAACTGTCGCTATTGATAACCTTCACTTTGGGATCAAAGAGCTTAAAAAGAATATTAACTGGAATATTTGGATACTTGTAGATTAACTTCCTAATAGAAAATAAGGCCTTGTTTGCTTTGGTCGACAGCGTCTCTGTATATTTAGTCCATGACAGACGTGTAGAGAAGAGTATTCCAAGATAGTTGTAGTATGTAGAAGTTTTTAACTGTCATTTTTCATAGTGACGTAATCTAACTCCGGTTCGAAAAACCAATATCTCTGTTATCCATGTTAAATTGTAATCCCCACATTGTACAGTAGTCGTTCAGAATGTCAATTTTCTCTTTGCAGTCCAACAACAGAGTCATCGAAAACACATAAATCGTCATTATTTTAATTCTGATATAAACATCGTGAACAAAATGGGGCTCAAGACACATCCTTGTCTAACTCCGCTAAGACAGTCAAAGTATTCAGAGATTGAGGTGTTGGTTATTCGGACAGCAGAAATGATTTAGGAGTACATATTCTTTAGCAGATTAAGAATTCGTCCATGAATATCATTCTTTAATAGTGAATACCAGAGACGTTTTCTATTTATAGAATCAAAGTCCACAAATAAACAATAAAATCGTCCCCCTCGCCTTGATAGGTATTTCTGTTTAAAACATTGTAACGTAAAAAATATTATCAGTTGTGTTGTAGTGTTTCCTAAAGCCTGCTTGAGCTTCAGAAATCTTGTCATAAAGTGCTGCAAATGTTTGTAGACGGTTGTTTAGAATGGAACAAAATATCTTTCCGAAAATGTCCACGAGTGAGATACCTCTGTAGTTGTTGACTGAGTTAATGTCGCCTTTCTTGTGGAGTAGTACGATTAATCCCTTGGCCCATTCAATGTATTATATACAATGACTAGATATGGACTTAAAAGATCAGCACATGACTTCACCATATCTGCTTTAATATCGTCCGGACCAGCTGCTTTACCCGAGTTCATGTATTTTATGGCTGATTCAACTTCTTGGAGCGATGCATGATGTCATTATCACTACACCATATTGCACGTAGATCCACAGAGGTTGTCTAATGCATGGTCAGCTTCTCTACAGTCTGTAGTTTTGATTCATCCACTGTATTGTCTGTAAAGTTAAAAGTGTCTTTAAAATAATCACTCCACTGTTCCTGATTTATTTGTGGTGTGCTTTTCCTGCTGCTTGTCATCTTATTTAGGTTTTGCCAGAATACTTTGCTGTCCTTGGAACTGTCCACTGAATTGTGAATTTGGAACTCTTCGTATTTTCTCTTCTTCTCTCTGCATAAATATCTGTAATTATTTCTTGCATGAACACATTCCTTTAATAACTCTTTTCTTCTAGTTAGTCTAAAATTGTCTAATAATTTGAATTTCTGTGATTTCAGGTTTTCTCATTCTCTGTCATACCATACAGTAGAGTTATGGGAGTTATCAAACTTTTGTCTCCTTTCCAAACCACACAACACAGCAGTGCTTTGAAGAATGTAAGTGAGGTTACCAACTATAATGTCGATGTTGTCGCTAGCTTGAATACGGAAAGCATCCACGCTCACTTGAGTCGTAGATAAAGATATACAATTCTTGAATGTTCCAATGTCAGTTTCATATCCGGGAAAACTGTTTCCGTTATTAGCCTCATCATTTGTAAGAGAAATATTCATCCCCTTGAACTCCACAAAGGAAAAATGATCTGATTCACATCGGGTACACACTGAGAAATCTAGGACTTTTTCAAAAACAGGCTTGATGAACATAAGATATAACCGACTAACTAGCTCCGTGCTCTTTAAAACGAGTGAATGCGCCATTACGATCTCCCTTGAATCTTCCATTCAGTATATGAATTCCAAATGTTCAACACATGCCAATCAACTCCTTCCCGTAATCATTTACTACCTCATCTTGTGTTCTGCATTGTTTATCGAATGTATCAACATCATAGTCAACCGCCTCCGTGGTGTAGTGGTTAGAGCGTCCGCCCGGAGAGGTCGCGGGTTCGATCCCCAACCGCGTCATACCAAAAGACGTTAAAATATGGTACTTGTTGGTCCCTGCCTGGCGCTCGGCATTAATGGGTACAATTAGGACTGGTCGGCTCGGTGTCAGTATAATGTGTCTGAGTGGGGTATTCATGCTTCACTGCGGCATGGTATCTCAGTAGGTCTAGCGCTATAAACGTTAAACCAGCTTCAAGTCCATATCTTCTAGGTGATTTCCACCATCAATAATATAGTCGTGATAATGGAGCCTAGTAAATCACCGCAGCCGCATTTCTGATAGAAACTGTTCAACACCCTTACATGACCTACAGTAAGCAAGGAGTGAGTGAGTGAGTTGGGTTTTACTCCGCTTTTATCAATATTCCAGGAATATTATGGCGGGGACACCAGTGGGCTTCGCACATTGTACCCATGTGGGGAATCGAACCTGGATCTTCGACTTAATTTAACCACTTACCCCACCGCCCCTGTAAGCAAGGAACGGGTGAATATATACAAAACCAATCAAAACGACGAGGGAAAGCTTTAACTTATCTGACATTCAATAGAAAGTACACATATGGTTTGGGGACAATATATTTCCTTTACAAGACACAAACATTGGGTGTGCATTACCTTGACACCACAGTGTGCCTTTACAGTGTTCTGTATAGGGCATCATGAAAATCATGATTTTGTTGAATCGCACGTGCATGTTATGCCCCAACTGTATAAAACACAGTTGATTGAGATTGTTATTGGAAAACCTGTTCAAGCTACACTTCAAAATGCCATGGTTATCAGCAGCGGAGCTAGAACGAGCCATCACAATGTTTCGATGGTCTCTTCCAACAGCCAACCCGTGAAGATCCGGGTTAGAATTGATGTTCAGCAACCCATGCTTGTCGTAAGAGGCGACTAACGGTGGTCAGACTCGCTGACTTGGTAGACACATGTCATTGGTTTCCAATTGCGTAGATCGATGCTCATGCTGTTGATCCCTGGATTGTCTGGTCCCTATGGAAATACGTGCGGAAAAGTGAAAATCCTAATGTTTGTGTTTGTGTCGTAATTGTGACGTAATTATTGACTTTTACATAACAATAATGGAGCAAAAATGTTCCCCATTCAATTATCTACAGTTTGATACCTTGTAAAATGAAATCGATTGTGTTTTCGCAGAGCTGTGGCATTTTTATTAACCCTATGGAAATGTGACTTAGAATAATTGACCAACTTCCAAGGGCGATAACTCCAAAACTATTCAAGATATTGACATGTCTTGAGCAATCTAAGTAGTCCGGAGTGTGGGCTTTACAACGATATATCAAACACGACTGTACTATTTGCCGTTCAGGAGGAGAACAGGCACCGTCAAAACGCGAAAATGGACAAAAAAATTCAGTTTTTTCAAAATGGCGGAAAATCTATCATGGCAGCAAACTTCTGCTATGTGTTGAATCGAAGGAGAAAGATGTTGTCTACATTGAGTGAAAATGTGGTCAATTTATCGCTCATAGTTTTTGAGACATTGAGGTTTTAAGATTTTGACAGTTTGGGTTACCTGCCCTTACCGGAAGCTGGAAGTCCGGATTTTTTTAGTAACCCCACTGGAGTCACCCTACCACATAAAGCAGGGACAAGCATGCTGTGACGGACACCATCTGCACGTGATGCATCCTCCGTTCTGATATATTGTTATTGCAACACTGCACCTTGGTTTTGAGAGCCTGACAAACGTTTATTGCAATTACTGAAAAGAGAAATGTCCCCCTCAACGGCAACAACGTCGTTTGACAGTGGAAGAATTACCAGATGCGTAGGGTTGCTTGAAAGTGGGACAACACAACGTCATGATGCCAACGTCCTTGGTGTGAGTCAAAGCGTGGTCTGCAGGACTTGGAATCGATATCAAACTCATGGTTCGGCTACCCAGCGACATGCGTGCCAGCCAGCGTGATGACCGGTTTCTCTTGCTTTCAGTAAGACGTCATCACTTTGTGACGACAACCACGCTACGAAATGAACTGCCACTGGAGTGAACGTTTCCACACAGACAATCAGTAATCGTCTTCGGGAGGCTTGTCTTCGGTCATGGACAGCATGCATTCGCAACTCTCTTACCCAGCGTCACCTTCAAGCACGTTTGGAGTGGGCGGGAGATCGTGCCAAATGGAAGTCAATGATTGGGCATCCGTACTCTTCACAGACGAGTCAAGGTACTGTTTGGACTTCACCGATCGACGTACACGGGTGCGGCGAAGAGCAGGAGAGCGATTTCATGATGTTAACGTAGCTGAACATGACAGATGGGGGGCCGACTCATTAGTGGTTTGGGGAGGTATCAGCAGAGCTGGAAGTGCGGTAACGGGATGAGATCCTGTGTACGTGAGATCTGCGGGTGAGATTAGCTGGTCCGGACTTCATCCTCGTATAAGTGTAATGCTATTTTTGAGGGCATTATCATTTGCAGAAGCCCTAAGTCTTCCATTAACTGCCCGACGAATTTCCATTAACTGCCCGACATGGAATTTGTGTTGAAAAGAAAAGGGAAACAATGAAGGAATTTGACTGTAAGTTTACCAAAACCCAACTTCTGACGGGGTTGACTGACGGAATGCAATTACGTCATCGAACAATTCAAGTGACGTCACAACAGAAAGTGACGATATTCGACCTTGGCCTTTGAAAAGACCATGGCTAAGCTGGTTCCCGGCGCGCTAACGTTTGCCAAAGCTATATTGCGATATGCGAGACGGGGCCCAGCTTAGACCATGGCCTGCAACATGTCAAACTGTCAGACACAACGTCAGTTTTCAGTGTTCGGTTTGCTACAACAACAACGTTAATAGGTTAGCACCAGCAAGAAAGCCAATATTACCACTATTTAAACGGGAATTCGGGTTGCTTAGACTTGTTTGCCCCAGAATACCTGCCAGTCCAAAGCCAATGTCGAATGAACCGTAAGTCCACGCACCCACTATGACGTCATTTGACAACAGAACTGTGGCCCGTCGTTAGGGTTGAGCGGTCCAATATCATTTACAGCGGCCCGCAAATTTCTGGTAATAGGAGGGCCGTTTCATGATAATTCCATGTATTTAAGCTATAATGGACGATAATGCACGATCCCATCGTGCCAGGCTGGTTTATGTTTACCTTGAGCAAGAGCCGTCCGTCTGGAGTGACCAGCTCGTTCATCGGACCTCATCCCGATAGAACACATTTGGAACATGCTGTCAGGTTTCCATCTCACCTCGTCCTGTGTATCCAGGTGCTCTAAAAGAACTCGGAATTGATCTCCGGAATTAACTTGCATTTCCTGATTGGAAGAATATATTTTATGTTCTAATTCTCTTCGATCAACCGAACATAAAATATTTATTTTGTATAACAAAACACACATTATGGATTATGTCTACCGCACCTCGATGAGCAGACAACAGGTTTATTTACAAAGTACATGTACAATGTTTACGCGATACGTAGGCCGTACATTCGTCTTCCTGCAAAACAATGTATGAAAAATAACTTTAATTTGCAGACAGTTATAGTATTTAAGAAAATGATTAAAACTCTAATATTATGTGATAAACATTAGGATAATACTCCTATTTACAATAATTTATATATTCATTTTATATGTTCATAAATTTATATATATATAGTTTTAAAGAATACTTATCTTGTAAATTTCCGAGATATCGTCACAGACTTGTTTCCTGCTCCGCCGTCCTGTTCATGGTCTACTGGTTGATACGCCATTTCACATCAACATATAAACCTTACTCTTCAAAACACGTGAACTCACGCAAAAGTACCATACGGTTCAACTGCCAAACAGCATGAACAACTTCCATACGGAATGATTTACTCAGTCGCTTTAATGGATGTATCTGCTGGCCTGCACAGTGCGAAGACCTCGATTGATTGTTCATTCTTCTCCAAACACCAAAAACTCTCTCTCACGTGACTTCGTGACACCACTTTCACGTGCAACTCAACCCTGCTGCGTTAGCCAAACCTTTACCTTATTTACCAAAAATAAATTAATTTATGTTCTCATTCTCTTCGATCAACCGAACATAAAATATTTATTTTGTATAACAAAACACACATTATGGGTTATGGCTACCGCAGCTCGAAATTAAAAGAACGGGTATATGTGTTCTTACATTTTATTCTTACAATCCCAACAACGATGTTACACTCAACAGTTCTTCGACATTATCTTTGACGTAGCCGTCCTTTGCATTTTCAGAGGCCCAGCGGCCATGTCTTTTGAACAGACGGTCTGCACTAGCGGCAGTCGTGGCGCCACCAGAACGAAAACTATGCAATCCTATTTTCTTAACATCTTCCCCTATAACTTTGAATTTTTCAATAAATATTTCTCTGGCTCTAGAATATGAAATAGGTGCGTCTTCCCTCAGTGTGTGATATCCACGTTTTTTACAAAAACTTAACTGTCTAAATATGTATTCTTGTGAATGTTCGCAAATTCCAGCTTTCACTATGTAACGACGTAGCATAGCAACAGGACAGAGTTCGGATCCAGAAGCTGAAATCATGTTTACCATCTCTATATACATCAGTCTTTTTCTATAGTGAAACATACGATCTATTGGCAAATGAAAACAAGACAATGATTCCAATTCGTGTTGTTTTAATAGCGTAACCAATGTGATTTGGTCACTATTGATTTTTGATGAAAATAGTCACTGAACAAGTATGGTCGTAGCATTGTCAATGGCTGACTATTACAAGAAATGATGCACAAGGAATGTCACATGCTAACATCTGATGGGTCTGGCATCAGTATCGGGTGTATCCCCCACGTGCTTGGATGACAGCTTGAATCCTTCTCCTCATGCTACTGGTAAACCTTCTGATACGATCAAGTGGCAATTGCCGCCATTCTTCATGCAAAGCAGCTTCCAGCTGTGCAAGATTCTGGAGAGGGGTTCTCTCAACCTCACACGGCGTCCAAGAAAGTCCCAGATGTGCTCCAAAGGATTCAAATCGAGGCTCATTGCTGGCCAAGGTAATGCCATGATAGCCTCATTCTGGAGATGTGCGGTCACAGCACGTGAACGATGCGGCCTGGCCTTGTCGTCCATGAATATCGGGTGAGTAGCCAACGGATGGTTGTCAAAGTGAGGCACGACAACTGGATGGAGAATATCCCGGATGTACTGCTGACCATTAAGATGTCCTCGGACAGTCACCATTTGAAGTTTACAGTAGTGTGAAAAGACAAACCCAGATCATAACCGATCCTCCACCATGAGGAACAGTAGGGTGGATATTCCTGGGCACGTAAGCAGTGTTTTTATGCCCCCACACTCCCATTCGACCATCTGTAACATGGAGAAGGAACCTGCTCTCATCTGACCAGTGGACCCTCCTCCATGTCCTCAGGTTCCACTGCCGACGGGCCATACACCACTCCAGACGTCGTCTCTTAAGGAGATCAGACAGAGCAGGACGTTTGATGACTCTTCTGAACCTCATGCCTAGGGCCCTAAGGCGATTTCAGACGGTTCTGGTGGATAATTGTCTGTAGGGTAACCACAGGCGCTTCAAACCCGAACTTGTGGCAAAGGGTTCTCGCCTTACCAGACGTGCCAGGCTGCGATCATCACGGGCCGTTGTCTTCCTGGGTTGTCCAGGCCTTGAACGATCTCTCACATCTCCTGTCATCTGATGTGACAACTGTGACTGAAGCCCAGTTGTCGTCCAATAGCTTTGAAGGACATGCCTGTTGCATGTATGCCTACAATTTTGCCACCTGAGTGCTTCAGAAAGTCATCTCCTCGCCATTTCAGTATTTATTAATGGAGACAGTTACAAATTTGTCTGCTTTTATACCCATAAATTGCATATCAGAGAAACTGAATTTTGGGAAAAGTGTGGGTTGTATGCTTCACGTGCACAAGGGATGCGTTGTGACGAGTGCAAAGGAACTGAAACACCTTTTTAGACTACTAGAGATGTGTTGTAATACAGAGATATCATTCATGTTTAACGATGGTTAACAGTTGCTCTACTATCATGAAATATATCAGGGGGTGCTTAATTAAGTTCCAGGTGTATATATAAATGCGCATATACCCATCACAGAAAGTTATATCTGACCTTCTTATACTAACAACCTCAGAAAATCTGAAAAACGAAATAAGTGACATTACAAGAAACCTTAAGTCTAACAGCGAACAATCTGTTTTACCAAACTCAGAAACCAACTTCTCAACATATCAGTATCCATCGGTTCTTTAGTTTGTACTGGTTCACTATAATGCCTCATAGCTGCTTCTCTGATGTTCTTGATAAGATCATTCCGGCACGGATCTGTCTACCCCGCCATTTTGTGAGCCCAGCTTATACCTTATATAGCTTCAGCTGTATACAGTCGGTTCATGTTTACCTTGTTGAATAAGAGAAGTAAGATGCAACCGAACATGAAAAAAAGTTGCCGGTAAACTGCTCACTTCATCAAACGTTGATGCCCACTTTTGCCATAATTGAAAAGCTCTTTTGTATTTCTGAACTGTAGAAGTTGCTTTCGATTTACATACAACATGAGGCATTTTCCTTGACAGAGTTAGTAAATCTTCATGGACCAAAGATCCACGCTGCTTCCATATGCCTACGGAAAACAAATCTGCAAAATTCAACGAAGAGAGTTAATTCTGATTGCAATAATGTGTCCACTAAATTATCAAATAGACCTTTTCTGATGCCACCTGTAATAGAATTGTTAGCACTAAGCTATATCATATCTGAAACGAAATGTCTAGGTTTGTCCTTCCAAAACAGCATTGGCCAAAACGGGGCAGAAGTCCACATAGGAACAACTAAAGTTGCTTGTGCTTGGCAACTCAAACCAAACCCAATAGTCTTTGGTATCAGGTGTACTGGTGGGACAGCCCAGTTATCTCCCGCCCACTGCTGTGTGAACGTATCTACTGCTTCGGTGCCAGGAACCCAAACTCTGGAATTAAACCTCACTAACTTGGTGTTAATGTGATTTGCAAAACGGTCGATGGAATATGGGCCCCATCTTTCATCCAGGAATCTGAAAACCAAATCTGTTATTTTCCAGTCATCAGAATCTTGAAATCTGCTCAAAGCATCAGCCTTTTCATTCTCCGATCTTGGGATCCAACTGAAATTTAACCTTATACTGTAAAGACTAGCTGTAACAAATATTCACATAGCAAGCTTTTGCAAGTCTGTTTTGAAACTTCCACACGAAGCAATGCGACAGCAAGGCTTACTGTCTGTGAACCATTTCACAGATTTTCCACACAATATATTTCAAAAAGCATTCAAAGTTAATTCAACAGCCTTCATTTCCCTCCAAGCTGAACTTAATTTAGCCTGTTCCGAGTCCCACGTACTTTGAAATACAGAGTTTGCAATATGACCTGCGCAACCCATATCACTCGCATCAGAAAAAACAGCAATCATGGGCATACAACTCACTGACAACAATCTAGGCTTTAAGGAATGAATATTGTCTCTCCAGAACAAAAGTTCGTACACGCATTGTAGATTATTCATTTTCAAAACTTTATCCCAAGACGAAGACTTCTGAATCTCTGCATGCATCTGTCTTGAGAGCAGACGACAAATATCGCCAAACACTAGATACGAAACCAGATCTGTCCATGGTATCTTTTACCATATCAGAATGTTGAGAAGATAATTCTCTAGATTCATCGTATCCAAAACCACCATCAAGGTACACCACAATGTTAATTGAATGTTTCCTCCAGTGTTTGACTAATGGACGTAAACACTTTGTAAAAATGTACGGGGCAGAAGAGAGGCCAAAAGGCAACACTGTAAAATAAATATTTTACACAACCACTTCCAGGCAAACCCTAAAACTGCTGCTGGCTAGGATGAATGTCAATGTGATGGTACCCTGACTTTAAGTCAAATTTAAACATGTAACCAGTCTCCTTGACAAAATCTACGGCGGTTTTATGACTTTCGAAAACAATTTTCTCTTTCCACAGAAACTGATTTACAAATCTCAAGTCTAGAATGAGCCTCTTTTTTTCCTGAACGTTGTATGGAAACCGACAGAGGATTGACAACATGAGGTAAGGTAGCTAGCTGCCTGATACACTTGTTTTTCAGGAGTTCTTGAATAGCCTCTGTAACAAACTCTCCATTTTTGATAGCTGATCGATTATTATTAGCAAAATGTGAAGCCGGACTTTCAATAAAAGGAATAATGTAGCCATCATGTATAAAACAATAAATGCCTCCTTAACTACCTTTGACAATAACTGTAGATTTGGATTCGAACTCGTATTTTCTAAACTCTTGTAAACAAACCGAGTCTAGTTTTGCAAAAGTACCTTCAAAGTCCCCGCTATTTCCAACTGTTCCACATTCCTGAACTTGACTGTTCGCTTTGTCCAATCTGAATGTGTTTATATCATGTGGCGCCCTTGGGTCCGACAAACTTGTTCGACGATCTGACGTTGTACTACTTCTTGAGTTTCGCTTGACTGCTCACGCTGGGTTGTACTGGCTGTCTGAGCTGCACGTTGTGAAGCTGCAAGGGGGCAAGACGCCCTCCAAGGCCCAAATCCACCGCAGTAGAAACATTGTTGGTTTGGGGAAAGGCCTCGTTTGATAGAACGAAAGGGTTGATTCTGCATTGGGTATAAACTTGATGCTTTAAAGGTCACATAAACCCTAGGGGGTAAAAATACATAAATCACTAACTGGCATCGTTATAAATGAAACCCCGTCATTAAAACTACTCATTTCGACCTTTAATTGACTTAAATCGACCTTTTTGACAACAGTGCACAATTCTCACCCGCGAACGAAATTTCAACCAATCAGAGCGGCGCGACTCTGTGACGTCATATGAGGAATAGCTTTGAGGGCCGATGCAGAATTCATCTACATTTTAGGGGGTAAATTATCTTGTTTACAGGCTTGTATAAACCTGAAATCGTGACAATTGTTGTGGAAAATGAAAGCTATATGTTCTCACAATCTACTGGCATTTAATTTTGTCTCCTGCTTTGCCTAGTTTCGAGTTACAACTTGTTTTCATAGACGCTTCTGTCACAATTGATTGGTTCTCGTTAGGCCCTATTTGTATAATGACTGATCCAAATTGATCCCATTTCTGTGTTTTTTACCTCGATATTTAATCATGTCATGTAAAAAATCTGTTTGTATTCTCAAAACAGTGTCGGCCCATAAGTTTTCACATGCAATACAGCAATTAATACTCCCTTGTTGTAACCCGTGTTAGGTGGTATAAACCTACACATGTTATTTGTCATCATTCACTTGATGGTCAGTTAATGAATTTATAACAGGTATAATTAGTGGTAACACACTTAGATTACCCGACAAAGGTTCCCATTTGGCATTTCTTGTGTCTGGAGTAAATATTCAACATTATGAACATCGATCAAAGGATTAACCGATAACACGCTGATTGATTAATTACTTTTATCTTACACAGCGGAATTGTCAAAAGGTAGTGTTTATGTATGTAGATTTACTAATCTATACTGAATACACTCTGCCGTGTCGGTGTCTGCGTAAAAACAACGTCCTTCTTTCAAAGGATTAACCGGCAATACATTGATTGATTGCCCATTATTGGCTAACTAAATTACTGTTTTTAATGAAAGGCGGACATTATGCAATTAGTTGACAGGTGTGCTATCTTGGGTGACCAATGAGACTATACACCAATACCTGAAAAGATTTATCACTTTTTCGTATATTAAACTGTTAAAAGACACATCATTTGGAACAGTTTCGTGGATATTGATGGATACATTCCTCAAACAAGGTAATGGCCTGATATTGTTCCTATAACTTTAATCTGTTTTAATTTTAATATTTGCATTTTGTTTTTTAATCATTTGTCGTAGCATTCAACAGAATCATTGTTTTCGCCGTGAAGTGTAATGAGACAGACAACATACACTAGGGGTGTGTGTGCCAATTATGATTCACATTGGCAAACTATAAAATGTCTAGATATTACAGTTCTGTTATAAATTCACTATAAGTATCAGCAGATCGTCAGCTTTTATTTAGTTTCAAAATGCATAAAAGTATGATAATAAACTAATTAGGATTATAAGACCAAATATAAAGACGCACATTGACTAGTATCTACATACTGGTGAGTGGACATTAACCATGGGAATGTAGCAAGAAATTTATCGCGCAGTATTGTGACTTCGACCCCCACCTCGCTTCCGTGGAAGAAATCGTTATGTTATAAGTTGTGTCATGCAAAATCCTTTTGGTTATGATTCCAATACATATTTAACTACGAGTAGAAAGTAGTTTTGATTTTCTAACTTGATGAAAACAAACTATAATCTCATTAATTCTAACAGACTTTACGATTTTCAAAAATGGCGGCGCCCTGTCGGGAACATCCGCCAGTCTGTGGATAAATGCTATTTAGGTTTGTTTTCACCGAGTTACAAAATCAAAACTACTTTCTACTGGTAGTAAAATATTTATTTTATTGATGGCCAATAGGATTTTGCATGACATAGCGTATAACATAACAATTTCTCTCCTGGCAGCGAGGTGGGTGTCAATATAATACTACTTACAATATTATTGTTACTTCGACCACAACCTCACTTCCGAGGAAGAAATTGTTATGTTACAAGTTGTGTCATGGAAAATCTTTATGGTCATCAATCATATACATATTTTACTACAACTAGTAAGTAGTTTTGATTCTTTAACTTCCGTGAAGCGATCTGAACACAAGTAAGATATCGTTTCAGGCTTCCACAACGCTCGCTTCGCACTCACAAACATAACCCATTTAGCACTAACTGCGGGGTCCTGTGGAAATCTGTGCATGGTGACACCATCGCCCGACCCCTAGGAGCAATTGACGACAAAGCAACGATTCCGCATGTCGTCGTTGATGTCGAGAAATCATCAAAATGATGAGCATGCTACACACTTTCTATACAACTAACTGAAAATCGTTCCTCATATGACGTCACTGCAGTGCTCTGGCGACAGAGTTACGTAACCTGTCTGTGGTTTCGTTGGCGGGCGAGAGAGAAGCAGGCGACTTTTTGGCCACTTTTAATCGCTCGGTATTAATTAACCACAAGTTTTTAAAGAATAAATTTGGTGTTCCGCATAAGACTAACCACAAATCTTTCATATGTAATGGTTAAAAGAGTAACAAAAAACAAAGTTTAGTGGTTCTTTAACATTAACATCGTTGCTAGGTGGAGAAGACACAGTAGCAGACACATTCTGATACTTCCCTCTGGGCCTAAAGGAAGAAGCACGTCGTTTGCGCAAGGCTTTCGTCTCTGCTTTCTCAAACCTACGTTCTTCCTCTGAACCTGAAACAATTTCATCACCTTCCAACTCTGATACAACACCCCAACCAGAAGGGGAACGATCAGCCAACTGAATATGTTTGTTTCGCCTATGGATGTCAGCAGAAAGTGTTTGCAGAGATTCTAAACCCTCTGACTAACGTTGTGTTTTAATAAGTCTGAAAGATGTGTCTATCTGGACCAATAGGCCAAAACTGAACTTGGACTGTAGTTGATTTCCTTTGAATTAACTTGCATTTCTTGATTAGAGGATTGCCTTTCATTACTCTTATTACCATGTGTTTGAAAATAAAGTTACTACTTGTAATCTACTTGTCAGATCACTTGGACATATCTTAATTGATAAACTCCTTTAATTAATCTACTCTCATTAGTAAGCATCTTGAGCCCCCAAGATCTCCAATAGCCTCTCCCAAACAGATTTTACGGGTCAGTGACTCCACGGCTCACACTGACCCATGGAGTAATCACTCATGCGTGGTTAGACAATCCAGGTATAGTCAGGGCCTAAAAATTAGACGAACCAGGTTGTAATCTCGTCATGAGTTGAACAATCTTCCCTTGGCGTCCATCCAGACTCTTATTGGAAGCATGAGATGGCGATGACAGGCTGTAATGGGATGGCCTAAAAGTCAGGCCAAGAAAAGTCGTTGATGTTTTTGCAAACCTGATTGGAGCCCTTTATACTCATGTTTTTGATAGAACATACTTTTTTATGAGTTTGAGATCATAAAGGCTTCTATAGTATATATATAGTTTGTGTCAAAAAATGCAACTTCACCATACATCATGGAAGTGATACGGAACAACAAGGGTGGTTCGAAGTTGCTATATCAGGGTTATTCATAAATGTGAAATGTGAAAATGTGCAATTGTCATATTTATATATGCAAAAATGTGCTTACATATGTACTTTGGTTGTTTTTGTTAACGATTATGAATGACTGATATGAATAAAATTCATTTCTGTGACTAAACATGTCATTAGTTGTTTTTTTTCTTAGGGTGGAATTTATTAGGGGTGGATTTTGTCCTAGGTTACAATTTTGGGGTGGATTTTGTCCGGGTGGATTTTGTCCTGGATCCGGACCACCGGGTAATACTAAAAATGGATTGCAGAATATTAAAACGAAATCTGCACATGTGGGTAGATACACTTCCTGCCTTCACAAATGCATAGTTTGATTGAAAATGTATAGTTAACGATGAAAAAAACCCACAACAACAATGACTACATACCGAGATTCCCGTAGAAAAAGACACCGTCTTGTTGTTATGTGTTTTCCTTGATATGTCTATGTGGGAATGTTGCTTACTTCTCTTAGCGTGTGACATCCGGTGGTCCTGGGCAGGAAGTGACAGTGTTTTGACTGCTTTTCTTTCCTTAATTAAGATACTTAGTATTGGGGTTCCCTAATGAACCTTTATTGTTTCATGCTGAAGCAGCACAGGATGTTTATGTTAAAGAGAAGTGGATATTGGCGAGTGTCAATGGGCAAATATGACATGATTATGTATATTGAAAGAAATATTTTAAATCACAACCTTTTGTAATGTTATAAAGGATCAAACAAAGTATGCATTCACAAACACAAAATTTCTATGTGTTTTCATTGTAAACAATACCAGCCCATATAATACAACATGAAATGGAATATTTGACGTCATCGATATTGACTATTGCATAAATATAATATTTTGAAAAATATATAAATATAAAGAGATTACATCAAATAAAACTATCCTCTAAGTAGTCATAAGTTAGAGAGTTACAGTTGTGTGTGTCTAACGAGCCATTATAGAAATCAATCATGAGAAAGTTGTTGGATAAATTTAATTATTTTCCAGAGAAAATTTGAAGCGTTGTGTCTTGATGATATAATCGTGGACAGGTTCAACTATTTTCAGGTTAACACAAGGAGTAAATTCTTTGTTTCCATTCAACATAGTATCCAGGTTATATAAATACATATTAAATCTTATCTGAGTATAGTTACCGCAAGTGAGGAAATAGTGTAGGGCGTTTCACTCTGATATCCACAAGAACAACATGGGCTGTCTATTAAATGTCTGTTATACTTATCGGCGTTTAGGTCGCTACATCCGAGCCTGAGGCGGCAGTGAACGATTTGGCAAACACGAGTGCCATAATTAAGGTCAAAGTAAATCTTATTTTCGATTTTTGCAATTAAGTTTTTAAATTCTGCGAGACTGCATGACGCTTTGGAATTTGGTAAGGCATTCCATAAATTTATTGTGGCAGGTAAAAAGAATTTGGCATAAGAGTCAGTTCGACTGTAAATTCCTTGTATTTCAGAGTTATTTCTTAAGTTATAGCCTGTGATGTGTGTTTATATCCATAAACCTCACACATGTATCCTGAAATGTGTTGAAATCCATAGATTAGTATTACATCTACCTACATATCACTTCACAGAGAACAGAGGGTTAAGAGAGAGCGTGCCTTTATATAAAACTGACCGTATATCGGAATATATACTCTCCCCAAAAAAGAAACGCATATAGGAATTTCAACTGTATTTTTATGTTTATTTTGAAACATCTTGTAGCTTTATGAGTCAATGAAATAAAGCGAAATTGCACACTGGGAATGCAGACTTATCCGTCTGTGGCACCAACTCGAGGAAAGTCAGTTTGAGTGTCACATGGAGACGAGTGGTGGCGCTGAAGTCAATACCTCGTGTGACCACCAAAGGCATCCAGAACTGCACGGCATCGCCTCGGCATCGAACGAATAAGTCTCAGAATCTCGTGTTGCCCAATCGCAGCCCACTCTGCCTGTAGTGCCTGTGCGAGTTGCTGAAGTGTCTGGGGCTGAGGGTTACGGCGTCGCACCAGTCTGTCCAGGGCATCCAACAGATGTTCGATCGGGTTTAAGTCCGGTGATCTTGAGGGCCAGGGGAGCACATTGATGTTGTGGTTCTGGAGGAAGTCTCTAGTGTGACGTGCTGTGTGGGCCTGGCATTGTCCTGTTGAAACAACTCCCTCTGGCGATCAATGATTGGAAGGAGGTGTGGGCGTAGGATTTCGTCACAGTACCGTTGAGCTGTCAGGTTGCCCTGGATCATCACCAAATCACTTCTCCTACGGCAGGTGATCGCTCCCCACATCATAACACTTCCCCGGCCGAATCTGTCCACCTGGGGAACGCAAGCGTCGGCGTCTGTACACCCGCATTCTTCCATCGCGTCGTTCCAATAGAAATCGTGATTCATCACTGAACCAGATTCTACGCCAATTCGGTAGGTTCCAGGCCTGAACGTTGGTGCACCATTGAACTCGATGTCGACGATGTTGTTGTCGAAGCACAGGGCCAAAATAAGGTCTTCTGGCACGTAAACCAGCCTCTCTCAACCTGTTCCTGACGGTCTGTGCAGAAGCCTCCTCAATCCGGGTATTTGTCGAGCGGTACTGGTCGCCGTAGCTGTTCGATGACGCAGGTGATGTACCCGGATGTAGCGATCCTGCGCCGCAGTGGTCGCTCGAGGTCGCCCACTACGAGGGGCATCTGCTACCGAATTCTGCCGGCGATATCTCTCCCAGAGCCGTGAAATGGTGCTTTGGTGAACATTCATGCGTCGGGCAACTGCACGTTGAAACTGGCTAGCTTCAAGCAAGCTAATGGCGATATGACGGTTGGCTTCACTTAGACGTGGCATTTTGCGTTCGTCAACAATATTCCAAATACAGTGAATAATCGACACACAGCGATCACCTTTTATACCCATCATTGAGACTATCTGATCCCCAACTTTCACGTGCATTGCATGTGAATTGTGTATTCTGTGACACTACACGCCAAAGTTGAAAATCATGCTGTTAAATACGGGTATTTTACGGATGGTGCGTTTTGTTGTGATGTTTCAAAACATAAACACCATAGAACTCATAAACAGAGCAAAACCTTTTGTATAGTTTGGCATGAAATGCATGTGGACCCGTTTTTTTGTAAATATCTCTTCATTCAATGACCCAATCGATCTCAAACTGTGCAAGTGGATGTTTTGTCAGACAACCTAATCACATTGTTAATCACCGATTTTATGCATTTGTATTAAAGAATCTGTCTATGTAACTGTCAACAAAATACAAAGCAGAACGCAGAATGATTGCAGAGGGAGGGGGCCAATGACCTGTAACAGCGGCAGTGTTGGGTCATAAAGGTAAATGATCGTGCAGTTCATGATAGTTACCTGTGCACTGCACAGTGATAGACCGTTTGGATCATTCACATTGACTACTTCTAGCTGTCATCATGAAAGCTTATTCAGATGATGCAGAAACGTTTAATTAGAAATGTGTTGAATTTTTTTTTTTTTTGTAAAAGAGAGCAAACGTAAAAACCGATTTATAAGGTGTCGGATTACATGAAACGTACAACTTTTGCTCTTGGCATGAAAAAGAACATCGTGCTAAAATTGTGAAAAATAAAGTAACAACCAATAAACAAAACCTTGTACAAAAGGTAGGCATCAAAGTTAGATTCTTTTGACATCAGGGTCATCAGAGATGTCATTCGCGGGCTATTGCTAGAAATGAACACCTGTCCACAAAAGTTAAACACATCCTTGCAGAGAATCACGACATTAATGTTTCTAGGTGTATGATAAGCAAACTACTGCTCAAATTTGGATACAAGTACAAGAAGTGGCAAACCAGAAACTTGTAATGTGAGAGATCTGATATTGTGAAAATAAGGTGTAACTATCTGAGAGAAATTAGGCAAGCAAGAGGATGGGTTCGAACCTATATATCTGGATGAGACCTGGGTTTAATGCAAACCATACTGCTGCCAGACATTGGCTACCCACTGATCCCAGTGATGGTAGGAAAATACCAACAGGCAAAGGTGAACGTTTAATCGTTCTTCATGCTGGTGGCTGGTTCCCACCGTGGATTCCTACCTGGGTGTGATCTGGTATTTCGGTCAAAGAGCACAGATGGTAGGGACTATCATACAGAAATGAACTCAACGGTTTTCACACAGTATGTTGAGGAACAATTGTTGCCAGCTCTGCCTTACAAAAAATCTTGTTGTGTCATGGACAATGCTCCCTATCACAGTTTCGAGGTCCAAACAATATGTGCCCAACTTCAATACAAAGAAGTCAGATATGCAGCAATGGCTAACAAATAACAATATACAATTTTCAATTAAGGCCACTAAACCACAGTTGTACTCTTTGATTAAACCTAACAAACCTCCACCCACATATAACATTGACAACATGCTACGCCAACACGGCCATAAGGTCTTGAGATTACCACCGTACCACTGTGATCTCAACCCAATCGAACTTATCTGGGGAGACCTTAAAAGTACAGTGGCCCGGAAAAATCAATCATACAAGTTGAATGATGTCAAGCACATTGTCAACACTGCTATATGTGACATTGACATTGCATGTGTTGACATGTCAAGAAGGTGGAGAAAGAGTACTGGCTCAAAGATGGCTTGAAGGAGCAAACAGTTAATCCAGTTGTCCGATTAATGATTTGGTGTAAATATACTTTCTGTGTTCTTTAAATGCATTTCCACTTAGGTACTGCATAAACAAAATATGACATTAACATTACAAATTTAAAGATTTTAACCTACAGAATAATTCTCACTAATGGGTTTTGTGGTTAATGTTGAACAACTCAGAGAAACAAACTCCGTATGATGGTTAACAGTTGGCACCCACCTTACCCTATTGACGACCTGTGACACCTCTTCATACCTGTCACGTGCATAGCTGACCTACATTAACGAACGTTGACCTTTATGACCCGTAACACTGCCGCTGTTACAGGTCATTGGCTCCCTCCCTCTGCAATCATTCTGCGTTCTGCTGTTTATTTTTGTTGACAGTTACATAGACAGATTCTTTAATACAAATGCATAAAATCGGTGATTTACAATGTGATTAGGTTGTCTGACAAAACATCCACTTGCACAGTTTGAGATCGATTGGGTCATTGAATGAAGAGATATTTACAAAAAAACGGGTCCAAGCTCAATCACCAGCGGTAAAGTTCCACATCGTAGTTTGGCAATGGTACTTCGTTGCGACCTATTGAAAATAGTGCGGACATATGTTGATACTGATAAAGAGGTCTTAAACAGCCTGAACGTTCGTAGTTTGTTGCCGTTACAACGGCCAGTATCATCCCATAGTTGTGAATACCAGTTAGAATAATCAATATCAAACAACTTCTCTTTAATGAAAATGAAATCCATTGGTGAAATATGCAACATATTAACAAGAGGTAAATCCAAAAAAATTAATAATTGTAGAACTTTGTTATCCCATGACTGCAGGGATAATCTACAACAGGGATAGGTCACTCGCTTGCTTTCTTTACCATTTGTACTAATTAGCGTGTGCCTCGTCATGCTCCAACGCACACAGTGACTTGGTTCGTTCCCAGCGCAACTTCGGCTGCGTTTAACAGTACTTCAGCCAGTTTATTGTATCATTCGGAATTTTACAATGAATGAATGAATGAGGAGCAAGAATTATATGTGAATGAATGAAAGAAATAAAGAAAAAGAACAAAAGAAAGAAATACATATGTGAATGACTGAAAGAATAAATGATACACCACGGCCATCCATCCTATGGCTAGAATACAAGTGTTAACATCAGCTGTCCTTTTTAAAAAAAGATTACTTTGAGACATTTTTTACATTAGTAATTAATTCAGATATCTTATTGCATGTGTGGAATGGCATGGACATTGACAGAATGTTAACTGACACTGTCACACACCCCTCAAAAACCGAAAGTTTAGAACTATCACAAAGCGTTGTAAACACCTTTCCAGTTTTGTCAAATACTAAGATCAACAAGAAAGAAAGAAGTTTTAGAACTATAACACTCAAGCATCACACGCATCAATGGCGGATCAGAACAGATCGGCGATATGTCATTTTTTTCACACACCTCAAATACACCCTAACAAAAAATTTAAAATTATAAAACCATCACTATTACTTGCATACACCTTTCACCTGATGGTATATTCCCCTCATAAAAATTAAAGGTGTATGTGAAAGAAGTTGTAGAACAATAACTAGAAACAATCAAACAACGCCCTGTAGTATTTCAATGGCAGATCGGCGATATGGCATATTCTTCACACACCGCAAATACACCCTTACAATTGTTTTAGTTATAAAACTATCACTATTACTTGCAAACACCTTTCAACCAAAGGTATAATTCCCTTCTAAAAATTAAACGAATATGTGAAAGAAGTTTTTAGCGATACAATTTAGTCTTTCTTCGCTGTGTACCGAGAATTGAAGCCAGTGAGCTACAACATGCCGACTTGAAACTTTACTACAAATCTGCTGTACTAATACTGACACTAATAACAATTATTTGACTTAAAATGAAGTGACAGAATAGGTAACTTATCTTCTACATGTAGGTTTTTAGTTGTCACAACACTCAGCGTATGTAATCAGTTGTTGAAAATAAACCGGGCTCAATCTTAAAATCTACGCTGTCGCCATATTGGCTACACTGGTCACGTGACGAGCCGAGGAATACGCTAAGGGTCTTTTCGAGGAGTGACCACTCCCCGTTATATAGTCTCCCTGCTTTAACGATACATTTGTGAGGTTTAAGGTGCGTTTGAGAGCCCGGGCCAAACCAGACCTACAGCTTGTGATACTGTGTCTTTGTTGAGAATGTATAGAAAATAGGGCTTCACTTTGAGCAAGGTGTTTGCCATTCAAATACAGCGCTTTGAGACTCTATAAAGAGGTATTGAGGTACATATAATACTAATCTATGTATTTAAACACAAATCAGGTTACATGTGTGGAGTTTAAGTTGTTTTTGAGAGCCCGGGCCAAGTCGGACCGAACGCTTGTGATACAGTGTCTTTGTTGAGAATACATGTATATGGAAAAGAGGGCTTCACTTTGAGCAACGTTCTTGCTTCAAATACTACGCTTTGAGACTCTGTTAAGTGATATATAGGTAGATATAATACTAATCTATGGACATAAACACATTTCAAGATACATGTGTGAGATTTAGGTTGTTTTAAAAAACCCAAAATACATATGTAAGCTCATTTTTGCATATATAAATATGACAATTGCACATTTTCACATTTCACATTTATTAATCATTCATGCATCAATACATATATAAATATGACAACAGCATATATTTTCACACATTCAGATATCTATGATTACAATCATGTTGACTAAACATCTTCGCTGCCAAAAACACAACTTTGCAGATATCACCTTTTCGAAACATTTCAACAACAAACGCGAGAATGCAACGGCCGACGCCACCGTTGAGAAAAGTCCTCGAGTGTCTTTTTCCTTCGCTGCGTGTCAAGATCAGGACACACTAAAACTTTTAACAATAGCAATTTGAGAAGGGTGGATTTTGTCCATTTTTTTGTTAAGAAGAGGTGGATTTTGTCCGGGGAGGCAATATTGGGTTGGATTTTGTCCGGGTGGATTTTGTCCGGGTGGATTTTGTCCGGTCACCGTTTTTGACAGCACGGGCAAAGTCGGGCTGAACAGAGACTAAACACTTTTGATTGAGGCTATGTTGTGAATGGAGAGAGAAAAGGGCTTCACTTTAACGAACCAGTTATCTTTACATGTGGCATTTTGTAACATCATACAGTGATATTTAGGTAGATATAATACTAATCTATGGATTTAAACACAAATCAGGATACACGTGTGAGGTTTAAGTTGTTTTTGAGAGCCCGGGCCAAGTCGGGCCGAACAGCGACTTAACACTTTTGATTGAGGCAATGTTGAGAATGGAGAGAGAAAAGGGCTTCACTTTAACGGACTAGTTCTCTTTACATGTTGCATTTTATAACATTACAAAGTGATATTTAGGTAGATGTAATACCGATCTATTGATTTAAATGTGCGTTTGAGAGCCCGGGCCAAGCCGGACCGAAAGCTTGTGATACTGTGTCTTTGTTGAGAATGTATAGAAAATAGGGCTTCACTTTGAGCAAGGTGTTTTCCTCAAATACAGCGCCTTGGGACTCTAAAAGTGGTATTGAGGTAGATATAATACTTATCTATGGATCTAAATTCAAATCAGGATACATGTGTGAGGTTTAAGCTGTTTATGACTGAGAGCCCGGGCCAAGCCGGACCGAACGCTTGTGGTATAGCAACCATGTTGGGAACATAGAAAGACGTCATCACTTTGAGCAAGGTGTTTACTTCAAATACTACGTTTTGAGACTCAATAAAGAGGTATTTAGGTAGATAGAATGCTAATCCATGGATTTAAATACAATTCAGGATACATGTGTGAGGTGTAAGTTGTTTATTACAGCCCGGGCCAAGTCGGGCCGTAACTTTTTATTGAGGCTATGTTGAAAAATGAGAGACAAGGGATTCACTTTAACGGAGCAGTTTTCTTTACAATTACATGTTGCATTTTATAACATTACAAAGCGATATTTAGGTAGATATAATACCAATCTATGGATTTAAATACAATTCAACATACGTGTGTTAGGTTTAAGTTGCTTTTGACGGCTCGAGCCAAGCCGGACCGAACAATTGTGGCCGAGATAATGTTGCGAATTTTGGGAAGAGATCGTATCATTTAAAGGTGGGCATGCTTTAAACACGATGAATAGTGGATTTATGGGGTGGTATGTGATTGGTTATAGATGTTAAAACATATCGGGCCGACGGAAATGTATATCGGAATTGACTGAAGTATTTATCCGTTTTAAATCCTGTTTCGTTTACCGATTCCATTTTTAGACGTAACCTCGGCCAGCCTGTTCACAGGTTTTTTCGTCATCCAGAGTTTTAGCCGATTTACTCGTAATAAACTTATTATGGTACGCGTTTGTGGCTTCCGATTGATCATTATTATCATGAGTGTATGTTGCACTAATCAATTATAGGCATGGTTTTCGTTAATGGGTTTATTAGCCAATAATATATGTGGCCCGTCTTGGCCCGGCCCGGCCAGACTCTTAGGCCATCCCGGCTGTAATCGCATCTCATGGATCCTATAAACGCTATTGACAGTTGTGTATGGTCAATGACTTGTTCCATGATTTGGAGATTTGTTAGTTGCTGGCATGATCACCTTTTTTATGGCAGTCTGACCTGTCCATTATGTGTTAGCGTGGACTCTTCATCAACACAACAATGTCCTTCAAGTAAACATTTGTTGGCATGTATTTGTCCATGGTTATTTCTATTTGTCAGTGGGATGTTTATTATAAATGTGATCCTTAGCAAACTTTGTGAAGTATATCTTTGCTACAAATGACAGCTGTACTGAGTGGTCTAAAGCTGACAACGCGTGAAGGTCCAAGATAGAATTGGTCTTCATCATTGGGTTGTCAGACGTGGTGGGCACACTCATCGTTTCCCAATTGCGTAGATCGATGATCATGCTGTTGATTACTTGACAGTCTGGCCCAGACTCGATTATTTACATACTGCCGCCATAGAGCTGTAATATTGTGTGGCTTTAAACAAAAAGGCAAATGTTTATGGACAAACTGCCTTGCATAACCTCAAATCATACAAAGAACATCACAATAATTGATTCGACAAACTTTAATGTACAATAATTTGGCATATTACAAAATTGTGCCAACACTTTTTACACTGCTGGTGGCTGACCAGCACAAAGCTCAAGGTACTGTATGGTAGGACACACCAGTTACCTCCCCTAGAAGCAGCCCACCCACCCACTGATCTGAAAGCTTGTTGCACTCACAGATCTGGAGCTGGCATGAGAATGCCAAGGATACTAGTGTCACCATGTGTTCACCTTGACCCAGTGAACAGATGGACAGACAGATGGATGAATGGACAGACCAACAGATGAAGAGAGGACATCTGGACAGTGAAACACATGGCAACACCTGCAGGTGCTCCTTATTTCATGGAGCTCCAAACCTGTCATTACACAACCTGAGCCGTTCTATGAGACACCACCCACCCACCCCTGCGTCAACCTACTCGGCACCACCCTGAACGACACAGCAACCCCACCCCCATGTGACTACCCACCCATCCCCCATTCCCAGTATATGTAGCCTGGCAAGTAATGATTGATGAGGGATATAAACAAATGGGTTTTTATGTCGCAACGTGGATAAAATGTGTTCGATATTTCCAGGAAATGATGGCGTAACAAATGGTTTACTGAATAGCACTATCTCCAATATTATGACTTGTACAGCGAACTACGGTGATTAGAAGTATGAACATGGGCTTGATGTGCAGTCCAACTGCACGCTAGTATTCATTTAAAACAATAAAACACTTTGCAATTTAATAATGAAAAGATACAGGCTCCTCCAGACTTCCTACACTGAAACCTATCAGGAAATTGCTCCGGGAGATTTAAAATATTTCAAGCTAAAATCCAACGGACACACAAACAAATCATATTGTTCATCTAATGACAATGGCAACAGGTGAACCTTACATTGTAAGATTCCATGCAAAGGTGACGTATTCCAATAAGAATGCTTCAACTAATCACTAAACTGTACACAATTAATTTATTTCTTTTTCAAAGACAAAATACTTCACATCGGTTTCAAAAAGAAAACTGGAAAACATTTTTTGACAGTCTTTGGTTGCCATACACAAATAAGTTCACTTGACTACATTGCCAAGATCTTTCCTAATGGCTGCAAAATCTATGAAACAATGACCACATGGTAGATGTGTATTAAACACACCGACAACATAAGTCCCACAGATTACACTCATGGACGACTGTCGATAGTATTTCCCACACAACACATTCTTCTGAAAACAGAGTACAGTCTTCCATAAAAATCAACATCTTAACAGACGTAAATAATACAGAATAGCTGGAGTCAAAACCAATACCAACCCATACTGAGAGTAATTTGTACCTAACTATCCATTAGGAAAAAAACAAAACCGAGAAATCTTGTATATCTGTCCTTACAAGCAATTCATATCCCCCTGAATTTCATACTGTCATGTGAAAGAGTTTTAAGAAAGTAGCATGCAGTGTCAGAGATCCTGGCTAGGCAGGCAGACGATCAGCACGCTCAACAACCTGACCACTGCTTCTGCTGCTGTAGGGAAGTAGTATCTGTAACAAAACAGCCCAGTGGCTGCAGCTATCACGTGTGATGAGAACATGAGACACAATAAATACGTCATCCTGTCCAAGTTGTCGTGGCCAGGTTACCTAGCCAACAGCTGTGTAAGCAGCTCTGATATGAATGAAACAATGGGGCTGTTGCCATGGAATTGCCAGGGTTGTGTTGTCATGGTAACAACGCAGGCAGCCCACTCAGCATTAGTCTGGCCACACAACCTCAACCTGAAACCAAAGGGAGATAAATCTTACAATGTTGTTTCAGTCAGACAACCATAAAAAAATGATATGTCAATATCATAAGGATCTTTTATTTTTCACATGAAGAACTGACCATTTCAATTTTCTTTTCTCGACATATAGACATCAAAATGTAATTTTTGGAGTAAAATTGATATTTTATACTTATCCTGACTCATGCTCTTTTTGCTTGTCTTCTTCTTCTTGCGAACATAGTGGAACACTTGTATCTCCCTAATTGAAGCTCCCTTCAATTTAAAATCACTAATTAGTATTCACCACGAGTTACCTCCTTTCCACAAGCTCGGGAACGAGGGCGCCACCTCTACCCATGTGCCTCACTCTCTCCTCATATACTGAGCCCAACATTTGAATTTACAGGGAAATCCAAAGTGTTATTTGGGAGGATGGGAGGGCTGACCTCATGAGTCAGGATAAGTATAAAATATCAATTTTACTCCAAAATTACATATTTTCCCTTATCCTGACTCATGCTCTTTTGCTTGTAGCATCCTACGGAACGGAGGTGGGAATATCTAATACTTTGGATTTTTAATAATTAGTGATTTGAACTGTGATGATTGTAATAACCCTATGGGAACTTCATAAAGGCACTGAACTGATGAATTCCTGCTGCTAACTTATCAGCTGCCATATAAAAGGTTATTACCATGTACTTATTATGATAAAGTATATATAACATTAATACAATGCTTAAGACTAATAGACTTAAGCTTGTTAATATGCTAGTATAAACTCCTTAGAGTTTGTTAGCTAAAATACTTTAAGATATAACATAGTACTAAGCTTAAGATATGATTAAACTTAAGCTAATTATATAATAGCAAACTCTTTAGAGTTTGTTAGTTAATATACTTATATGATATAGATATAATGCTGAGCTTAAGATATGAATAAGCTTTTAGCTACATATATAATAGCAAAACTCTGTAGAGTTTGTTAGTTAATATATTTTTATAATATGAGTATAGTACTGTGCTTAAGATATAATTAACTTAAGCTACATATATATAGCAAAACTCTGTAGGGTTTTGTTAGCTAATATATTTTTACAATATGAGTATAGTAGTGTGCTTAAGATATAATTAACTTAAGCTACATATATAATAGCAAAACTCCGTAGAGTTTGTTAGCTAATATATTTTACAATATGAGTATAGTAGTGTGCTTAAGATATAAAGAACTTAAGCTACATATATAATAGCAAAACCTCGTGAGAGTTTGTTAGCTAATATATTTTACAATATGAGTATAGTATTGTGCTTAAGATATTATTAACTTAAGCTACATATATAATAGCCAAAAAACTCTGTAGAGTTTATTAGCTAATATATTTATAGTGTAACCATAGTACTAAGCTTAAGATAAGATTAGACTTAAGCTAAATGTATATAGCAAAATAAACTCCTTAGAGTTTATTAACTAATATACTTTTTATGTTAAAAACATAGTACTGAGCTTAAGTTATGATGAAACTTAAGCTATATATATATAATAACAAAACTCCGTCGGGTTTTGTTAGCTAATACCTTTATAATGTAAACATACTGCTTAAGATATGATAAAAAACTTAAGCTAATTGTATAATAGCTTAAAACAACCCTTTAGAGTTTGTTAGCTATGATATAAACCTAGTATTGAGCTTATGAAGGAAAACTTAAAGCTACATATATAATAGCAAGAACTCCGTAGAGTTTGTTAGCTAATACATGTTATAATGTAACCATAAAGCTTAAAATATGATAAAACTTAAGCTTTAAATATATAATAGCAAAACCCTCTTTTAGAGTTTTGATAGCTAATATACTTATATGATATAAACATAGTACTGCTTTTAAGATATGAATAAGCTTTAAGTTACATATATAATAGCTAAAACTCTGTAGAGTTTGTTAGCTAATACATGTTATAATATAACCATATTGCTTAGAAATATGATGATACTTTAAGCCAAATAGCAAAAACTCTTTAGAGTTTGTTAGCTAATCTACTTATATGATATAAACATAGTACTAAGCTTAAGATATGAATAAGCTTAAGCTACCTATATAATAGCAAAACTCCTTAGAGTTTGTTAGCCAATATATTTTAATAATATGAGTATAGTACTATGCTTAAGGTATAATTAGCTTAAGTTACCTATATAATAGTAAAACTCAGAGAGTTTGTTAGCTTAATTAACTTGGCTATGTATAAAATAGCCAAAACTCTGTAGAGTTTGTTAGCTAATGCATTTATCATGTAACCATAGTATTACTACTCTTAAGATATGAATAACTTAAGGTAAATATATATATAACAAACTCTGTAGAGTTGTTAACTTATATATTGTATGATGTAATAATCATAGTACTGTGATGATAAAAGGAACTTAAGTAAATTATATATAGCATGAAGCTATTTAGTATTGTTATAAGATAAGTAAAAATCTGTTAGATTGACTTATCTTCTCCGAGGAACTGTCAGCTGTTGTGCGAGGACCATGGGATCGAATTGGTGTATACCTGAGACGTCCTCGGTGGTGATATCTCTCAGATAATGGTTTGCAACCACCATATCGGATTTCCAGAAATAAACCCTCCATTATTTCAATCATATTTGTGTACAACAATTGTAGAAGTTAGCGCTATAATATCATGAGTATTAAGCTCATGGAGGGTCGGAATAGGTCCATCCGCATATGCACGTAGTATGACAGTTCTGATCCAAATGGAGATATAATACATGAGACTTCACTCTGCGTAAGTTGATGATAGAGAAAATAATCTGTTGCATTTTTTCCTCCTGTTTGGTTTGGTGGAGATAAATTTACAGTGCTCTTGCTGGCCATCTTGATAGAATCATCGTATCATGGGGTCCAAGTATGTCATCCAGGCGTGTTCATAAACCTCACTTGTGAGGTGTTGGAGCACTATATTCATATCCCCAGGTTGGGCGTGAAATTTCCGTTTTATTCTCCAAACAGAAGTTTAGTAGGTTTACTAACCATCTAGTTGTGTTAGTCGCTTGATGAAATTCAGCTGTAGTCTGAAACGCTGTGGATTTAGATCCACTTGTATCTTTCGTCTAGGTAATTCGCTGCGAAGTCCTTGATGATGTAGGTGCACAACCAGGTGTGTCTGTCCTCGTTGAACTTTATGTAAAATCGCCTGACTGCCGATCCCTCGTCTTAACTTGACAGGGGAGGTCTCTAACTTGAAGAAAGGCAGTCTAATCATGAATGTTCAGGTTAACTGGACTGTAATGAGGCTTGCTCGTTCACTGATATATAGTTGTCACTTGTGACGTAAGTCTTGAACTGTGAATAGAGATCGACCTCTGTGTAGGTCGTTGTCCCTCGCGGTCCAATCAGAACAAGGCATTTTGATTCTGTATAATACCCGCGCTGTGATGTCACCGGTGTAGCGGGAAAAAAACCCACCTTGAATAAATTCTTGTCGTCGTTGATATTAGCATAAACGTCGGTCTTCACCGTAGCTTCCCGAAGTTATCCGAGTGACCACGTGTTTCGAGGGTTAATGGTAACCGCGCGAAACCTCCGGCGCGAAAAATCTCGCTCTGTAATTTTATGCTGGGTAGGTTATTTTCCTGGTTGTCGTGAAAGTAATTTCAGTTTTGAATATAATTCCGACTTCCTTATATATAAGGGTATAAACAACTTGCAAGTTGTGAGCTTGTAGACTGTATACATGAATGTATCGTCATAATTGTAGAATTAACGTTGAACTTGTACATATTTCTTCTCAGAAACTTTGACGATTAAGAGTTATACTCGCTGTAACAAGGCTGCTGTTCAATTTCGATATTGAATTGTCTGCAGATATGCGTAATGGTCACGCATGTAGATAATCGTATCGTCGTCCGGGATTGTATATTAGCAATTTATACGGAATAGTTGATTTCTGTGAAGATCTATGAAATGTCGTTGACTAATAATACAGCGACGTTCTGTGTTGTAAATAGCCTGAGCAATTATCTTCGCGTAGGCTTATAGACGGCATCTGGCATACAGTTGATACTCAACTTATGCGACGTCTTGAACGGACTGACGAGTAGCTATATATGACGAGTGGCTAGTATATGGAAACCTTGGAGGAGACTTCCTCGGTGAACGCCGGAGACTTCGCGAAGTTCTCGAAGTATCCCTTCTAGATCTTCTGGGTGAAGTAGACTTGGAGCCACTTAGCCTTCGCGACCATCGCGAAGGTGTCGAGTCAAAGCCCGATTAGTATATATATATATATATATAAATATATATATGAGCGCTTGCTTCGTGAACAGCCTCTGTGTTTAACAGGATGTGGGATCGGCGAAGCGCTTGCCTAAGTAGGGCCGCATGGATCATCTTATCATATTCAGAAGTCGTGTTACGAAGTCTGGTGATAAGTGTCTAATTGATCGTTCTAGATCTATTTAGGCCAGCGAACATACGTCTCGTCATGGATTCAACAGAACCAATATACGATTGTAGTTCTTATAGTTGATATCGATGATCAACTTGTCTATGGGTTGATCTTCTCGGAGACTTGTGAGGGGAACGTTGATAGTTTCGCGAAGCTCTTGTATAGTCCCTCGATGTCCTTCTAGATGATGATGATCTGGATTCAGGTGTCCTTCGCGCATGCCTTCGCGAAGCTTCCTCTGCGTCCGGTCCGGGGGAACGACGATATGACCTTCGCGAAGGCTTCCGTGATGTCTGATGGTCCGAGTCCACATCTAGGATGAAACCGCGAAAAGGTGATGATCTATCCTGCCTTCGCGGTCCTTCGCGAAGGCTGTACATCTAGGTTCTTTCCGCCTTCGCGAAGGCTGTACATCTAGGTCCTTTCCGCCTTCGCGAAGGCTGTACATCTAGGTCCTTCGTCAAGGTGGTCCGTGACTTCCTTCGCGAAGGTGACATCGTCCTGGCTGCTACGCTGACGGGGGTGCCTCTGGGTGCTGTCTACGTTGGAGCCTTCGCTGGCTCGGACCCTGCTACCGCAGATATTGGTCCTCCATGATGTTCATAATTTGTCGCATCATGTCTTCTGGGATGGTCTGCACGCAGGTCGCCGGTGCTTTATCTGCGCGTGTTAATGAAGGGGTCCACCGGAAAATCGTCCGACATCAGTGTAGAGGCATCAGGCTGCATGGTGATCTCTGCTGATGTCGCTAGAAGCTGTCACCGGTCGCTTCTTGTGGCGTGACGCCGGGATGATGATCAGCTGATCATCGTGAGAGGTCCAGGTCATCGGCTGGAACAATCTCGGGTTGAGAAAGTCCTAGTAGACTTCGCTGATTTTCCTCAGAGGTCGACGCTGCCCTGGGTGCGCGACGCCTGCGCTGAGTGTTGGTAATGATGGGACCCTCAGGACGATCATCGATATCTGCGTTGGTACATCAGGCTGCATGCTGATCTGTGCCGACATCGGTCAATCTTGATGTACATCCGGCATGATGACCGCTGATCATCATACAGGCCCAAAACTTCGGCGGGGAACGGTCTCGGTTGTTGAGATGTAGTAGAAAACCTCTAGTCTTCTGCTGCGACGATGGGATGTCTGGGGAAGCAGGATGCTTCTTGGAGATGGCGGATCACGCCCCACACCTCTCCACCACTCTAGCGGAACACCACACGGGAGGGGAGTCGGCCAACAGCAGTAGACTGGCGAGGGTTCCGTGTATCAGTCATACTAGACTCTGCATACGCGACCTATCTGCTGTGCGTACCAAACGCAAAGTAAATATTAATAAAAGGTAGAATTGGATAAATTAGTACCGCGCAACTGCAATGTGAATATAATAAACATGGCGCCGTACATCATATTAAAGGCGGATCAGCAGCAGCATAAAAAACGTAATCTGCAATAGTACAGAATTTTCATCAACGTAATCCACTGAAACAAACACGGCGTCCCGTGACTAAACTGTAGAAAAACGACTAAATATCAATATATAATCGCTGAAGGATACTAGCTAAACCTCTATAGATGTCTATACGAGGTAACTAACTAAATATAATTCAAAGGATATAGTGTGTCGGGAGACACAGGCGCTCTCACGTCCAGCTCACTGGGCGAAGAAGGAGAGAGTGAGGCACATGGGTAGAGGTGGCGCCCTCGTTCCCGCGCTTGTGGAAAGGAGGTAACTCGTGGTGAATACTAATTAGTGATTTTAAATTGAAGGGAGCTTCAATTAGGGAGATACAAGTGTTCCACTATGTTCGCAAGAAGAAGAAGACAAGCAAAAAGAGCATGAGTCAGGATAAGGAAAAATTAAGCTTTTCTGAACGCCTTGCTTTCTTGTAACAACAGAAAAGTTCACCTGTGACAACCTCCCATGGAGAGGCTGTCATATCTTCAATATTCCAGCTATATAATGGCAGTCTGTCAATAATCAAGCCTGGACCAGACAATCTAATGATTGATGATGTCAGAGAGCCTAACCATCCATCCCGTTTGTCGGTTCCCATAGGTCCTGAAGACCAATTCTTACCCAGATCATTACTGGTCCGACACCAGTGCTACCAACACTGGGTATTGGTAGCCTACTCTTCCCTGGACACCTACGGTGTCAACTCCCCCTGGACACCTGTGATGTGAACTCTCCCCTGGACACCTGTGATGTCAACTCTCCCCTGGACACCTGTGATGTCAACTCCCCTGGACACCTGTGATGTCAACTCCCCTGGACACCTGTGATGTCAACTCTCCCCTGGACACCTGTGATGTCAACTCTCCCCTGGACACCTGTGGTGTCAACCCTCCCCTGTACACCTGTGATGTCAACTCTCCCCTGTACACCTGTGATGTCAACTCTCCCCTGGTCACCTGTGATGTCAACTCCCCCTTGACACCTGTGATGTCAACTCTCCCCTGGACACCTGTGATGTCAACTCCCCCTTGACACCTGTGATGTCAACTCTCCCCTGTACACCTGTGATGTCAACTCTCCCCTGGACACCTGTGATGTCAACTCTCCCCTGGACCACCTGTGATGTCAACTCTCCCTGGACACCTGTTCTCCTCACCTTGACATAAGACGAAAACTGCTACCCTGCCATTCAATGCTGGCTACTTTCACTGGTGTTCCTGCTGCGCTGCTCAGGTGTGCCGTCGTCGTCAGCTCCCTCCCTTGGGCGGCCTGTACCAAAGATACTTGCATTCCTTGAGGTTTCCACTAGGGCGTTGACAGGTGCCTTCACAGTTCGAGGCAACAACTTCAACCTGGGGCGTTGGGCCGCTGACTCTGTAACACAATCCATACCAATACAGTTGAGTCTATTATACACAACATCAATACACTTGAGGGGCGTGGGGTAGCCTTGTGGTTAAAGCATCAGCTCGTCACGCCAAAGACAATGGTTCAATTCCCAACATGGATCCAATGTGTGAAAGCCCATTTCTGGTGACCCTTGCCAAGATATTGCAGGAATATTGCTGAACCCTGGATAAAACCATACTGAGTCACTTACTACAGGTGATGGGGCACACATGGATGGCAACTTCTGTAACTGTAATCCTCAAATTACAGAAGATTGACATCCATAAAAGTTCCCCTGAATTTCTACCCCTCCTAAATGCCATTCAAAAGTCATCCTTGTGAATTAGCAACATGCTCAACTTTTACTGATGCTGGTTACTTATTCTTTAGTTGAACAGTGTTCGAAATACAGCATGATGTCATTGGATCCTCGTAGAAAAAAAGTACCACAACACTGTCGCTTACCAGTGAGTGAGTGAGTGAGTGAGTGAGTGAGTGAGTGAGTGAGTGAGTGAGTGAGTGAGTGAGTGAGTGAGTGAGTGAGTGAGTGAGTGAGTGAGTGAGTGAGTGAGTGAGTGAGTGAGGAGTGAGTGAGTGAGTGAGTGAGTGAGTGAGTGCTGCTTTCATCAATATTCCAGCAATATCACGGCAGGGGATACCATAAATAGGCTTCACACATTGTACCAATGTGGGGAATCCAACCCGGGTCTTTGATGTGATGAGCGAACACTTTAACGACCAGGCTACCCACAGCCCCTAAATGGTGAGTGAGTGAGTATGATTTTATACTGTCTTTTTTCAAAATATTCCAGCAATATCATGGTGGGGGCAACATAAATGGCTTCACACACCGTACCCAAGTGAGGCAATTGAACCTGATGAGCAACGCTTAAACCACTACACTATCCCATCACCCGCTGTAGCTTACGTGGGATATATGTATCTGGATAACAGCTTAAAAGTCAATGGTCAGACACTATAAATACGCTGCTCTCGGCACTGACACTTAACATTTTCTGTGTAACTACTGAGGAATATAGTAACAACAAACATTATGGTAATCATTGATGGAAATGAGCATGTGCTGTTACAGTATCACAGGTCAATGGTGTCTCAGGGCACCAGATAAGGGCCGTATCGGTGTATGTACGGATAAAAAATATGCACGATACGGTAGGAAATAATTTAGAAAACGTAGCAAATACGCATCACAGCAATGGTGTACGGTCTTAGAATCATTTACAAACATATTTATCTGAAAAAGTCTTGTTTTATTGTTCATTGACCTGTTTACACAAGAATCAATGTTGTGGTGCATACATGAAACGAAACACAAGATTACTGATACTCCAATAATTTCCATTCAGTACTCTACATGTACATTTAAGGTTTTCCAGTACTCCTATATTAAACAAATAAGGAGTACGTACTCCTGATGTTGAAAAATTATCTGGAGCCCTGGGTGTCTGCAGCCTTGTGTACAAAGCATATAATGCATTTCGAGACAACAAAGGAGGCAAAAACATAGGTCACACGAAGATCAAAACTTATAATACCGCAAATAAACCCCCATCTCCCGGAACATATATATTGATCTATCAACTAACTACACATGTACCTAATTTCATTACATTTTTTTTAAAAATGCCTAAGAAATTATCCTAAGGGAATTTTTTAACACTGCTACCACAAAGGCCAAATTGAAATTGGATTTGAAGACACTGGGGTCTCATGATTGGTACTGAAACAAGTATGAGAAGTTTTAGCTTCAATTGTCTAGTGAGTTCAAAGGAGATGTTTACACGCAGACTGCTGGCCAAACTAGCCATAATACTGTCCGTAAGGTTGATCAAGGGGTTCCCAGACTCAAATACCACAGCTACAAAGATGGACCCAGTACATTGCCTCCTTCCTAAGAGGGAGTTTAGCAATATTCCAGCAATATCACGGCAGGGGACACCAGCAATGAGCTTCACACATTGTACCCATGTGGGGGGCTTTGGCGTGACGAGCAAACGCTATAACCACTAGGCTACCCACCACCCTTCCTTCCAAAGACTGTGACCCACAACTCATTCTGTCTACACTTTTCTCACCTGGTGAAGCTTCCCTCAACTCCTCTCTGTTGTCGCTGTCTCTCCGCTGCCGGGGACGGCCTCCAAAACCACTGTCACGTTCACGATCATAACCTCCACGACCAGCACTTCTGTAGCCACCGTCCCTGCTGCCCCCCATTCCACCGCCCCCCATTCCACCACCACCCCTTGGCCCTCCTCTTGAGCCTCTGTCGAAACCCGGTCATAGCCCCCTCTGTCCCCACCAAATCCCCTGAAGTCACCCCGACCCCCTCGACCAAAGCCCCCTGAAACAGAACAAAACAACAGATGGAAACAAGCCCTTCAAAGTTAAACACAACAAATGTTTACCAGCTGAAGCCTCAGAAAACATGAAAGATTTTTCCTAGCTATTGGAAGACAGGACTCCTGATAAAGCTTCAGAGATCAGATCAAGGTTAAACATAAGGCCTAAAAAAAAAGAAGCTTGTGGTTCCGATTTCCCGACCGACCCTAAATATTCCCGCTAAGCCTAACAATTTTACTCACCACATAATAAATTAAATTTATTTTCTGACACATGAGTAATGTAAAAATATTTTGCAAAAAAACCCAACCCTACCTACCTACCCTAGTTCTGAAATGTAGGAAATCGGAACCACAACATTTATTTTTTTGGCCTAAGTAGAAGAACACAATTCATAATTTTTAAGGCAAAGTGTAGACTAATCTTACAAAAACATTCTGATACTGCATATTGTTGTGTACATGGAGAGTTTTCCGTGCCTACAATTATATGGGTTTAAAGCTGGGGTCTGCCTTATGCATGGGTAAGAAGATATCAGCTTTTTCTAGCTGTATTGGTTTCAGGTTCCACTTAGAATTTCCATTATTTTACAAATGTTTAACAACAATATAAAGACAAATTTCAGTCTTTGTTAACTATTACACCTGGGAATGCTTACCTTGAGGGCCTCCTCGGCCTCCCCCACGACCTCTGCCATCCTTACGACCTTCTGCTATATCGACACGTATGTTTTTATCTTCAAAGAGCTGTGGACAAAGTGTGTGATATATTACTTCCAGACATGTCTTATTGAAACAGCTAGTGAGCGAGGGAGACACAGATAGCAGCACTATACTCTGTACCATAGCTGCCACAAATACTGGAATCTGAGACATGGAAGACTCCAGCTTACAGCAACATTTCATCAAAATCAGATCTTAGGGACTGTTCATAATTTACGGCCGTGTGTGTGTGTGTGATGATTTTTATGGAATTAAAATTAATGTACAAAGTAAGTGACCCCTCCCACCCCCACGAATGTCATGTACAAATCAATGACACCCCCCAATTTTATAAGCAAAATTTTAAAATATTTTTATGTACAAAATTGCTGATCCTGCCCAAGAAACGTGTACAAAATGGTTGGAACTCCCCACCTCCCAAGAACAAACTGGGTGACACCCCCTTAAAATCATCATCACCCACCCTAGCCATAAACAAGAAGACAAAGTCATCAATATCCCCCTCAATGGCAAAATACTCTTCATGATTATGTCTACGAGTTATGATTATGTCAAATATTTAGGTGTGTATATAGAAAAGTGGAAGGAGAGTATTGCAAGGTTTTTAAAGTTCTGCTCCAGAAAGGAGCACTATCACCAATTTCAGTCTATGTCAAACTTGTTGCCATGGAAATGGCAAAAATATTTTATTCAGAAATCCAAAACTACCAAAAGGCACCAGTACACCACCAGATCTATGTATGTGCCAAGTTTGGTGAAGAAACATTGAACGGTTTTAGAGTTCTGCTCCAGAAAAGTGCACTACCACTAATTTCTGTTTTAGTCAAACTTGTTGCCATGGAAACGCCAAAAATATTTTATTCAGAATTCCAAAACTACCAAAAAGGAACCAGTACACCACCAGACCAATCTATGTACCAAGTTTGGTGAAGAAATAGTGAATGGTTGTAGAGTTCTGCTCCGGAAAAGAGCACTACCACCAATTTCAGGCTAAGTCAAACTTGTTGCCACGGAAAAGCCAAACATATTTTATTCAGAATTCCAAAACTACCAAAAGGCACCAGTACACCACCAGATCTATCTATGTGCCAGGTTTGGTGAAGAAATAGTGAACGGTTTTAGAGTTCTGCTCCGGAAAAGAGCACTAACACCAATTTCAGGCTAAGTCAAACTTGTTGCCATGGAAGGCCAAAAATATTTTATTCCAGAATTCCAAAACTACCAAAGGCACCAGTACACCACCAGATCTATCTATGTGCCAAGTTTGGTGAAGAAATAGTGAACGGTTTTAGAGTTCTGCTCCGGAAAAGAGCACTAACACCAATTTCAGGCTAAGTCAAACTTGTTGCCATGGAAACGCCAAAAATATTTTATTCAGAATTCCAAAACTACCAAAAGGCACCAGTACACCACCAGATCTATCTATGTGCCAAGTTTGGTGAAGAAATATTGAACGGTTTTAGAGTTCTGCTCCGGAAAAGACAAATGTGCACGGAAGGACGGACGGACGGACGCACAGACGGGGTCCATTTTAATATTTAACACACACACACACACACACACACACGCAAAACGCGTTGTGGGGGATAATTATGAACGGTCCCTTAGTGCATGTTACCTCTGAACAACAGTACAAGGATATCCTATACAACTCATATCAGACATTTTGTGAACCAACCATTGAAACGACTTATACTAGTGAAAGGAAAACAACATAAACCAATCAGATGGGTTGTTGAAGATCAATTCTAACCACGATCTAATTCAGTAAGAGGGTGAAATATGGACATTAGCAATCAACTCATCCATATAAAGTGCCATGCTTGTGATTGCAGACCACACTGTGTGAAATATAGTGATAGTGAGACTCCATGGTAGCCACATCCTTAATAGTTTCAGTTTTAAAGTTATTTTTTACATCTGCTATCGTTTATAATGAAGCTAAATCTAATTTCAAAGTAGGCATTTAAAAAGTGTCCTTTGTAATACAATATCCCACACTAATTTGTATAAAGCCATGGTCTGTTCCAAGAAAGTCGCATTTCTGCACTAATCTCTCCTCTGTAAAGTCCTTTTTTATGTTTCCTATCTCCCTACCACTGAGAGTGTAGACAGGTAAAACTTAGAAACAGATATTTCACACTTGCACATATTAACTACATAAATTGTAGATGTAATTGTGAAAAAAAAGGAAGTTTTTTCCTTTTTCCGACAGTATTTCAATCACATCTTACAATATGCATGGGTTGCTGAAGACCAAATCTTAACGCTTTATATTAAAAGCACATGTTAAAACACATCTACATTGAGATACTCACAGCTCCATCAAAGGTCAGCGCTTCCTGTAGAGAATTTAGATCCTCGAACTCCACATAAGCAAAACCTGAAACAAAGTGAGTGAGTGAGCATGGTCTTACGTAAGTATCAGCAATATTCCAGCAATATCACGGTGAGGGACACCAGAAATGAGCTTCACACATTGCACCCATATTGGGAATCAAACCCAGGTCTTTGACCATTTGTTGACATAACAAGCAAACACTTTAACTACTAGGCTACCCCCACCACATCTGCAGACTCCCTAGGTAATATCACTTCCTTACACTGAGCAATACCAATACAGAACATCAGGGTTCCATGGTCATTCCATTGAGAACATAGTCAACTAGTGAGTGAGAGTGAGTGAGTGAGCGAGTGCGCGAAATTTAAAGCCGCACTCAGCAATATTCCAGCTATATAACGGCGGCCTGTAAATAATCAGGCCAAGACCAGGCAATCTAGTGATCAACAGTATGAGCATCGATCTACACAACTGGGATACTATGACATGTGTCAGTGAGCTTGACCACCCAATTCCGTTTCTCGCCTCTTACAACAAGCATGGGTTACCGAAGACCAATTCTAACTCCGATCTTCACATGTCGGTCAAATAGTCTATCAGATCAGCTTACTGACAGTATTCTTTGTGTAATGTACCCTGTCAATTTGAATAGGTTTTTGACTGGTAAAGTACTGACAAAATGTGATTAACATACACAACAGTTCAAGAACTCAGTTATCTTGGAGACAAACAAAAAATATCAGGAAGTTCATTTCTATAGTCATTTTCACAAATTGTCAATCCAGCCACAACAATATTTTGTCATTCATATCTGCATGCAAGCAACTTAAAAAACAATTTGGAAATATGTTTATTTCGAACATTCCACAAAAATGATGACTGCTACCAACCTTTGAAGACATCCGTTTCTCGATCTCGAACTAATCTCACGCTGCGAACCTGCAGAGACAATAAATCACCAATTATGAAAGACAAGCATAGAAATAGTAAAGAAACTGACTTCAGATGTTTGTACATTTATGGATACGCAAACATAAAAATGGTGTGCAAACTGTGTAAATACATGTGTAACTGCATAAACACAAAAACATGCATCCTCGATACATTCCGATAAATCTCCACTATACCCTGGATGCATCTACGGCTCGGCCCGATGATTTTATTACCTCCCTTGGTTGGTTTTTTATTCAATCAGGTGTCTATGTTGGGAAGTTGAGCGTACCAATCACAACTCACTTTCGCTTTTTAAACCATCTAACCGATTAAACTTGGCAACACAATACTATATTGGCAGGGTACTCTGAAAGAGGTAGGAGTTCTTGCATATATTTTTTAAGGTTTCAGACCTGTCAATTTGTCAGTATGTTCTCGTAGATGCATTCAGGGTATAGTGGAGATTTATTGGAACGTATACCCTGGAGATTATGTGGATGAAAAACATTTGGCGTCCAATCTTATGAACAAGTGGAAAAAATCCAACCAATCAGCTAACCAGTGACATCATTAAACACAAGGGGTACTCCTTCCAGGGTGGTGGGGTAGTCCAGTGCTTTAAGCGTTCGCTCGCCACACCGAAGACCTGGGTATGATTCCCCACACGGGTACAATGTGTGAAGCCCATTTTGGGTGTCCTCTGCTGTGATATTGCTAAAAGCTGCGGAAAACCAATCTCACTCACTCTGCTCCTTCAATTATAATCATTAAGATACATTATCCAACATGGATAAGGATTTACTTAACTGTGTGTCCTAGTTGAACACCTGACACACCAATATTCTACAAATAGCTTGGCAGAGGGTCATCAAACCTATACAGACAATCCAGTCATTGACAATGTGAGCAACCATCAACACCATCATGATGCTCATGATGTTGATCACTGGATTGTCTGGTCAGCCTAAATTATTTACAGGCTGACACCATATTGCTGGAATATTGTGGAGTGTGGTGTTACACTAGAAACAAAGAAACCATCAGGGAATGTAAACACCACAGGGGTGGAAATAACTTTAAAATTGCTAGTGTACTCCGGTGGAGTGGCACACGTAAAATCACTTGCCCTGATAATTTTTCCACTATACCGTCCGTTTTCTTGTTGATTTTTTAAATAAACAACATAATTAACATTGGAAATCAACTGGACACCGGTACAGCGTGATATACAAATTTGCTTGCCCGACAGAAAAAAACACTGGACTCAGACGTCGGGTAATGGGTTATTTCCACCCCTGCACCCACAACCAAGTAACTATGTCTGACCACCTGACCCACAAAGTCGCCTTTTAAGCCAGCATAGATTGTTAAGGACCAGGGTGCTGTTGGACAAAACAACCTTAGGGCTAAGGTGATTGTAAGTCCCATACACCAACATAGACTTGCGACAGTCTCGATGTTAAGGTTGTATTGTACAACGGCACCCAGTGCTAACCCCACAAGCATCTAAGAGTAAGCGATTTCATCATGTTAGTGTGAGGAGCTTTTCAGATCAAGCTTTCATAACTAATCATTCCAGCAATATCATAAGCTCAAAAGCCACCGAAATGGGCAATCTAACTAAAACAATAAACATAACATACTCAATGAAACGCTGATCATAATCAAAGTATTGACCAGTTCACTGTCTGTTACGGTGGAGGAGTGCAGAAAGGGACAGCCAGGTCTTCGAGACCATTCACAAAGTTATTTATTCATTAACCTGTGCTGCGCCAGCTTTCCATCCGCTTCTCAACACCTGGCTGTCCTTTTCCTGCACTCCTCCTCAGTGACCTGTGTCAGTATTGAGATTGTTAAACAACTTTTATTAGTTTTAGGACACCCCACAAGCATCTAAGAGTTGGTATGATGTTTTTATCCTGCTTGTGTGAGGAGCTATTCTCTCAAGCTTTCATAAGTAACTCATATATGCAACTACATGTGCCCTTTTCAGTTGGAAGTGATGCAAAACATCAATGCAATATCATTGCAACCTTACTTTCAGGTCTTTGAAGATGAGTTCAAGGTCGCCCTGTACAACCTGTAGAGGCAGGCTACCTACATATACAGTGTAGGGAGGTTCCGTAGGGAGGGGCTTTGATCCCCTGTTCCCACCACGGCGCCCACCATAGCTGTTGTCATAGCTGTTGTACCCCCCACTACGTCCTCTGCAAATAAACACAACATGTTATTACAAAGGTGTGAAAAGTGAAATTCATTGGTTCCTGCCATGCCTATGGGACACAACTCTGCACAACACAACCCAGTGGCAGATTAAACTACGGTATAACCTACTCGAAACTTAGGATTATCTATTCCTCAATAAATATTGTTTGGTCCCTTGTCAAGGCTCAGAAACAACCTCCAGCCTGCATACAAAATGAACAAATCTCTCTATTGGACAGCTGGCTTCCTTACAGACTTTGTTTTATTTAAAGATGGTAAAATTAGACGAAAGTCTGAAACCTGAGGCTGTAATTCAGTTCTGCCTACAAAGATCAGCTAATTAATGCCATTTGGTTAAAATATACTGAAAATGAAGCTAAACAGGGCTAGTGGACTCTAAAGGTTTAGGCCAGATACTTTCTCGACTTTTACTACTGTGTTCAGAATACGTCCAAATTGCTCTCAGTTGTATCATGACATACATTAGATTTAGACTGGCAACATCACTTCAGTTTTTCCTACACACCTCATGTAAGAATCAATAGATAGCTGATAGATAACCTTTATATACTAGAAGGTGTCATTTGGGGATTAAACAATGCCAGCAAAATGCATCGATGAAGACAGTGAGCAGGTTCTTTCTTAAGCAATATCAAAGCACTGCATAGTATTATTATTTGAATAGTTAAACATTTTTCAAATAAAATCACTGTCTTGCTGCACTGTTATAAACTACTTAGTGATTTCATACATATTTCATTCTATCAATATGTGAAATGAACACTGAAATTTCCACAGACTGTCCTATCTCTTTTATGCCACTACCTCCATATCAATCTGAAAGGGACATACACTGACAATTCTGGATGTTTTTACATCATGCATGAATTAATTTCCGATGGTGTATGGTTCCAAACCAATAGACCTCTGAACAGTTAAATTGACAACCCAGCACTGTGTAGAATAACTGGCTTCAAGAACAATTGAAGATAAAATTCATGTAAAAAATTTTTAAACATAAGTTAAAAAATAATAACTGTATAACAGGAAGTTGGGCTTTTCAAAGACTAAATCACAATACAAGTGTCTCTGTCATATAAACTAGTAGCTCTCCTACAAAGAGTTCTTTGTGGCCAGCCTGGTACATCTTTCATTAAAGGGTACAGACCATTAATGACACATTATATGTGTTTTTGTCTGTTCATCCAAAGCCCTATGGAGAGCTAAAGGTACAGTCGCTCTTGTATAAGGCTATGTTGTCATGGAACTCAGTAATGTAATTATAGTAGCATATCTAAATAACCATGAAAACCAATCTGTAAAGCACAGCTAAGGTTATGCATTAGCCTGTCTGTCCTTATTTCAGAATAAATGTGTTTGTTAACAAACAAGGGAAAAGTCAGGCCTCATGATAAGCCTAAACCAAGGTGTGATATGTTGAGCAGAATGTTCTGAACAAAATGTGAGCCGAGCAAGTTTGGGGTTTTTGCAAACAATGTTTCAGAATGGTTGACATACAAGCCCTTTCAGCTCCAGTATTAAAACAAATGTACAGTGAACACAGTACACTGGATCTTGATTTTGATTAATCAGGGCCGAATAATCATTTCAGTCCCACAAGACCTGTATAATGAGTGTACTACAGAAGATTTGGCACACATCTTAGTAGATAACAATAACCTAATCTCAAAACTGAAAGAGATCAAGAGTCTACAATGAAAAAACCTGCATGCCATATAAATTGATAGCTGAAAGACACAAGAAAAGGACAGTTCCGCTGAAAAGTTTCATATCAACCGATAAAAGTCGTGCTTGTAGAAAAGCGGTATCAACACAAAACAATATGCCGTAAAAGTGTTTCTTTTTGGTCTACTTGTATCGTTTGTGAAGCTACGTTATGTTACAACCGCACATGTATGCAGGACACCATGGCCCTCCACATGTCATAATTGTTCATGGCAAAATAGCTAAGGCATGTAACAACAGTGATCAAACATTTAAAGATGACATTGAAGTCTTTGCAGCTGCATGTGATATCAATAATTTGATGAAGGAAACAATCGATCAACCCAAATAAATTGCACCGTACCCGCGAAAAGTATCATACTCGGCCATGTTGAAATGAATCCAAGATCTATTTCCGGCGAGACATGCGTGCGTTAAAATGTGATAGTTGTTGGACAACTAGCTTTACTTGGTATTCTTAAGTCATGGAGTCTTAATAAGTACGCAATGGCGTGTGTTTGGGGTTTTCTACAAAGAATGCGATGGGTTTCCTTCTGTTTGCAATAATCGGGAAAATGTTGAATCCTAGTGTGAATCGTGTCAATAAATAAATAACACCAATCGCTTGTTAAGCCACTTTTGTCGAAGAAGTTGTATTTTAGAAAACGTTTCACGAAAACATCAAATGGGTTTTAACAAATGCAGCCTAATTAAAATTAGGTCTCTGTATGACGGCTCCTGCTTAAAGACTCCCATGAACATGCGGGTTAGAACTGGTCTTCAACAACCCAAACTCGTCGCATAAGGCGACTAACGGGATCGGGTGGTCAGACTCGTTGACTTGGTTGACACGTGTATCCAAATTGCGTAGATCGATGCTCACACTGTTAACCACTAGTTTTTCTGGCCCAGACTCGATTATTTACAGTCTGCTGCCATATAGCTGGAATATTGCTGAGTATAGCTGGAATATTGCGTTAAATATTGCAACAAACAATCAAACCTGATATATAGCTGAAATTGATGTCAACGTAAAATCTGTTTTTATTGCTGCTATATATAGCTGGTATTGTGCTTGCGTGATGCTTATATAGCTGGAATAATCCTGGAATATTGCTGATACAACTAAGTGCTGAAACGAAGAAAACAATAAAAGAGTCAACGTAAAATCATCAAACGATAACCCATCCCATTACTTTTTGTTATCTGTTTTAACATTTTGCAATATTATATCTTTAGTAGAATGATTGAACTTTGGGGACTGTACTCTTTGGGGAACACACACACACACACACACACACACACACACACACAGACACACACACAAAACACACCACAAATTTGGGAAAAACCCAAACTTATTGAGCATTTTCGAGTTATTTTATTTTTCGATCAGACAGAATTAGATGTAGTCTGGATCGTGGTCGTTTTCGGGGAGGTCGGCTAAATCAAATACTTCGTCTTTCTGTGTCTGCAAATCCTTTTCTGTAAAATGACGTTACTGTAGTAAATACAACTTAAACATCTATTTCTAAATCGTTCAAGGGAGTGTAATGCCCAGCATTATGATCTTCATCCATTGAGAGCGTGCACCATATATACTCGTATACTTCCCATCAAAAGTTTAGACTCACTAGTGTAAATATAGCCACTTACTTCAGCCAACTGTTCTAAACTTAATTTTGCAAAATATTCCACACTGTTTAAAGGTACTGTTTACACATGAACTGATGTATTGTAAAACAAATTCGTAACGTTGAAAAGAGTATTGTCATGAGTTAAATAAATGATAAAACCAGTGAAAATTGGCGAATTCTAAACAAAATGTTACACCAAAACGCAGCTGTTCACATGCACGATATTTGCACATGCTTTTCAGCAATTTGATGCATGATCCTCGTGCAATTCATCTGCATAAGGTTTGCAGTTGGTTCGCCCAAGTTACTGGAGAAATCAATCTTCGATGTAACCATATACATAACATATAGTGAGTGCTTTAAGTGAGTCTAAACGTTTTGATGGGAAGTATATGTATTCAGGACGGTGTGGTAGCCTTGTGTTTAACCCCCTGGGTCCCGTTTCACAAAGCTCTCGTAGCGCCACGACTATCGTAAGTCAATGTTACAGTATAGGAAATACAAATCCTACGAGAAAAGTTACGAGATCTTAGGCTTACGAGAGGTTTGTGAAACGGGACCCTGGATGCCGAGTTTTTTTTCAGGCGCACATTTTCATACAGTTTGAAAAGTGATCGTTGTGCGAGAATTGCGCTCGCGTGGTCCTGGATCTACGTACGGCTATAAAATGATACAGAAATGTAGAATATTAATTTCCCATCCGTTGGTATAAATATAAGTGCAACTACCTCGGCGGTTTGAGAAATAGACCTCGCTAAATGTGTCCAAATTTTTGTTATGCGTTAAAAAACAGTAAATTTCTCCGCTTTTTATTGCGCACCGATAAAAGCACTGTGCTACGAATTTTTTACTTTGGCATCTTTACGGAAAGTGTGAGCGAAGAAAATACAGCCTGATATCTGAACGACATAACTGTATATGAATTGGGTTTATGTGCTTGTGCATAACGTTATACGCTCAACATTAAAAATGACTCGCAATAAATATCAAAAATGGATTTTCTTCTATGCGCTTGTCACACTGAAGACCCGGGTTCGATTCCCAACATGGGTACAAAGTGTGAAGCCCATTTCTGGTGTCCCCCGCCGTGATATTGCTGGAATACTGCTAAAGCTGCATAACACCATACTCACTCACTCACCAGATGTGTTCAGCAATGGCATGCATTACTTTTTATCAAACTGGGATGAGTGAAGAGGAAAGAAACTGATGGTTTGCACAGCAAGCTGATAGCCTTCAGAAGAACCCCGGCTCACCTGGGCCTAGATTTTCAAAGCGATCGTAGCGCTAAGATAGTCGTAAGTTAAGTCTGGCGATCGCTTTGAAGGAAGGCCCTTTCAGGAACAACTTTTCTGATAGTTTAGCAACTAGTTTACTAACAGTCTAAATCAACGATCCGAGAACTCGTTTGTCACATTTTTAAAAAAAGTATTATTTTATGTTCATTTGTGAATTTCCATAGTGAAATTTCCCATCTTGTGTTCTCTGATATATTATGCATCCTATTTATCGTTTATGTGTGCGTAAATACTAGTATGTCATTTTTTCTTTGTAAAATTTTGTACGACTAGGATTTAACGTATTTGCGTCGATTCAAAATGGTGTCGTAAAGCAGTTACAATGATAGTTGTATTACAAATACAATCTTTGTCATGTTCCGTTAGTCATGCGCAAAGGTGTTTATGTCAAACATGGTGGCGAAGCACATGGACCACACGACTGCCCCAAGTGGTCGTGTTGACAGCAGTGTTTTGGAAGTTTTCAAAACTCTGGCTGAGGGAAATGACCAAGCAAGATCATCTGCGACTAATTTTCTAATTTCACATTTACAAACACAACAGAAGAAGGTAAGGGCACACGTACAGCAGTCGATCAGCTGAGGACTTTGTTGAGTTACTTTACTATTATAGTAGATGTCGAGAGCTACAAATATTGTAAGCCTGACTGAGTAAATTTTAAAATATGTTAAAGTATGTTTGTAAATAACAATAGGAAAATCTTGTGCCAGTGGTGGGGGTGTTAGGCAATCAGTTGTGAATGTTTGTGCTAAGGGTACGCACCTGTTAATTATAGAAAGTAGATTTTTAAAGAGGTGAAGATAAACTAAAAAATGAATCGATAACAAAATGCATGATATTCGAGACCATATATGCATACATTTTCTCTTGACCTTCCAATTTTTCTGCCATTAAAATTTCATTGTTGCCAAATAATGCCAGCAATATTCAGTCAGTAAGTTTGTTGTTTGTGGTTTAACACTACATTCAGCAATATTACCGTCCTATATCACTAACTAGCTGTGTTTGTAAAACCATGGATGATGGAGCGCATGGTCAACAATCGATTAATCTGGTACTTGGAGACCAATAACCTCCTTAGTGACCTCCAATGTGGTTTCCGAAAGAACCGAAGTACCATTGACCATCTGGTGCGTCTGGAATCATTTATAAAAAATTCCATTGTCAACAAACCACAGGGGCTTGTAACGCTAAAAACTGCCATCAAGGCATATACTATCACTGACGGGGTCTTAGTACTATATAAAAGTATATATATATAGTACTAAGACCCCGTCAGTGATAGTATATGCCTTGATGGCAGTTTTTAGCGTTACAAGCCCCTGTGCAACAAACAACATACTGTATGTATCTTTTTCGACTTGGAAAAAGCATATGATACAACATGGAAACATGGTATCTTAAAAGATTTACATGAATTTGGATTGAGGGACAGATTACCTCAGTTCATATCTCAGTTTTTAAACAACAGACAATTTCAAGTACGGGTGGGTTCCACATTTTCTGATTATTTCCACCAAGACCAGGGTGTCCCTCAAGGCAGCATCCTGTCTGTCACACTCTTTAGCATCAAAATTAACAGCCTCGGAGCACCTTTAGAATACAGCACCACAACTTCTCGTGAGGACGATCTCTGCCGTAGGTCACATGTCATTAAGACAAGCAACCAGTTTGTGAGAACCCGTCGGACGCGAACCTGCGACCTTCGGATTGTTAGCTCGACAGGTAACCGACTGAGCTACGTCCACACTGTTGCACAATGTGCAAATTTATCGAGTCATTCCTGTGACGTCACGGAAATGAAAGGAAAGAGTCGAATAGGTCACGGACAATTACGAATGCTACGGGTAGACTGGGTGTCTCGTGATTTTATTCTCCGGACAAATGCCGAATGGATATGATGCCATTTGGCACACGTCCCATTCCGTAATCTACAAATTAACGTGTGGCGTGGAATGAGCCGATATGCCTCAAACTGAAAAGGGTTGTTGACGTCAGGCCTCAGACGTAGATTTCACGGTGCATGCATGAATGACGCGCTTTTATATAAATCGGTGATTTTGTGACAGAAAAGTGATGTAGGGAACACTGTAAGGATAATGTGGATCGCACTAAGGAACGAGGGAGTCATGAGCATGTGTAGTGATGGCACTCAGGTGAGTTAGCCTTCGAATCATTACTTTACAAAATTTATGTTACGTGTGAAAGAGGCTTGAGTGCAAATTTCAGACCAATTTCCATTAGCCCAAAATTTCTACATTAACCCATTTCATAATGTACTTGCGACGTTTTTGGTTTCCCGTTTTTGTGTGAAAAAAAAGTATTAAAATGCAAAAAGGAAAATCAACAAATGGTACTCACACCGGACATGTACCTAACCCTAACCCTAAACCCTTAACCCTAACCCTAACCCCTAACCCCTTGAAATAATCCTAATAAATAGAATGCATTGACCGAACCACCGGACATGTACCTACTATATTGCATTAGGTCCCTAACCCTAACCCTAGCCTAGCCCCTAGCCCTAGCCCTAGCCCCAATCCCTTGAATTAATCCTAATAAATAGAATGCATTGACCGAACCGGCACAAACACGACTGGCGTGTCTAGTGTAATGCATTATTACCGCTTCGAAAAATAAAATACTAATAAAACACTTTTCTATGTAATGGTGCAAATTACTGAATGACAAAAATATATATGTAAATTAAAAAAATTACAAAATACAAAATACACCAAACATAACACCTCAGCAGCCCGTAATACAAATAAATATGAGCGTATTAGTGAAAAAAGAAAGATATTTCAAACTGGTGCTTGCAAAATATTGCGCATCCGCCGGTATACAACTACTGGAAACTCTCAACATCGTTGGGCTTATGCAATGACATAGCTCGTAGAGATGAAACAGCAGTGAGCGGAGCTTATACGCACTCGCTGAGCCAGACAACCGTGTTGCCATGCAGGCGTCAGAGGGCATTGTTTCGAGATCGTGCTTTCGAACAAAATCACATTACATTACGTAAAAGGGTATTATGACGTCTTTTTAAAGTTTGTGGTGCTGTATTCTAAAGGTAGGCCACAGCCTTCACGAAAGTTTTGAACAGCTGTGTTGATGGGTCCCTTTTCGTGGATGATTTCAATATTTCATGTCGTGGTAAGAACATGCACGCAATAGAAAGGCAGCTACAACTCTGCCTTAACAAAATACAAAATGGGCTAACGAAAATGGCTTTAAGTTTTCAAAATCCAAAACAAATTGTATTCACTTTTGTCGTAAATACAAACCACACAAGGATCCAGACCTATCCTTAGGCGGTACCCCTATCAAGGTAGTAGAAGATGCCAAATTCCTGGGACTTATATTTGACCGCCACTTGACATCCTTACCACACATAAAATATTTGAAGACAAAGTGTTTGAAGGCTCTTGACTTGCTAAAAGTCGTTTCAAATACAGAGTGGGGAGGGGATCAGACTACCCTACTTCACTTGTACAGATCTTTGGTGCGCTGTAAACTAGATTACGGCTCCATTGTCTATTGTGGAGCCTGCAAAAGCAATTTGGAAAAATTAGACTCTATCAACCACCAAGGCCTGAGGCTCTGCCTGTGAGCCTTTAGGACCTCTCCGGTAGACAGTCTAAATGCTGAGGCTAACGAACCCTCCCTTGAACAACGCCGCATTAAACTGTTTCACTGCAGAATATCACAAAATTGCATTCAAATTAGTCCAATCAAGCATACAATTGTGTTTTTAACCCTCTCTATGAAAACCTATTTCCTAAAATGACAAACCTGGTCCCACCACTTGGAATCAGAATTCAACCACACATATCTGCAGCTAAAATTGACCTCAATATAATAGCACCTTTCCGGCTTCTGTCTTTGCCACCGTGGCAGATGGTGAAACCACAGGTGGATCCTACCCTCACTAAACTCAAAAAGTCAGAAACAAATCCTTTGGTGTTTCAACAGGAATACAACCAGCCAGCTCAAAGTATAACACCCATAGATCCATTTTCACAGACGGATCCGAGGATGATGGCCAAGCTGCCAGTGCTACAGTTATTGGATCCAAGACTGTCTCCTCTAGAATTCCGGACAACAGTTCCATTTTCACTGCTGAGGCCAAAGCTATCTTCTCAGCTTTGACCTATATTAAACAACAGAACCATTCCAAAAACTTCATCATTTTTACAGATTCATTGTCTTGCCTTCAAGCACTTCAAAATGTTACTTCAAGTCACCCTATCATCCTGGACATCTTGGAACTTTACAATGATCTTTCCACTGGCCAATGCGACATTGTCCTCTGCCGGTTGCCTGGTCATTTAGGCATAGCAGGTAACACAAAGGCCAATGCTGAAGCTAAAGCAGCTCTTGACAAACCCTTATCTCCACTGCTGATCCCGTACAGTGATTTCAAACCCACTATAAAAAGTTATACTTGGGACCTCATGCAAAAAAGGTGGGACACCCAAGTAGGAAGAAATGAACTTCATGAAATAAAACCTTACATTGGTTATACCTACGTGGGTTGTCAGTCACGAAATGATGAGGTGATTTTACGACGATGTCGTATTGGCCACAGTCGGTTTACTCATGACTATCCTGAAAACGGATGTGGATGGACCTCCCATGTGTGTCTCTTGCGATGAAGTGTTCACCATCAAGCATATTCTGTTTGAATGTGTGGACTTGTCGACTTCAAGGGATTCACATTATGAAATCTGAAAGATCTATTTTCCCGCGTGATCGAGACCCGTGAAGATCCGGGGTAGAATAGGTCTTCAGCAACCCATGTGCTTGCCATAAAAAGGCGACTATCTTGTCGTAAGAGGCGACTAACGGGATCGGGTGGTCAGTTTCGCTGACTTGGTTGACACATGTCATCGGTTCCCAATTGCGCAGATCGATGCTCATGCTGTTGATCACTGGATTGTCTGGTCCAGACTCGATTATTTACAGACCGCCGCCATATAGCTGGAAAATTGCTGAGTGCGGCGTAAAACTAAACTCACTCACTCACTCACTCCCGCGTGAGCGGACATCGAATTGTTAACTTCCTGAGGGAATTTGACCTGTATCATAAATTGTAATAATGTAACGTGAATGGCAAATTGCTCGCTTCTAAATTTGGTATGACATTTTCTGTTTTTAAATAAGAATGTAATCAAATTATTTGTCTTTTAACATGGACTTTGTACTTGGAATGCTTATGAATGAATACTTGATCTTATCGCTATATGGCTGAAATAATACCGATGCGATGTAAAACGCAACTCTACTCAACTCAACTCAACTACATTTGTATATGATGGCGGTCTGTAAATAATCAATTCTGGGCCAAACAATCCAGTGACCAACAGCACCATCATTGATCTATGCAAATGGAATACAATACCAAGCATCAACCAAGTGTGCGAGTCTGACCACCCTGTTAGTCTCCTTTAACAAAGTAAGAAGTAAAAAGCCTGGGTGTATCGTTAGTCAATTATGGGTTGTTGGGCTCACTCAGCAGGCAGCAAAGTGTATCATCACACCAGGAATACCAAAGTTTATTTTAAAATTGAATATTTGTTTGAATTTATATAGAACAAAACCATAAAACCAGTATGCACATTTTGTGTAAGTCGAAGACATAAGGTAGATGCTAAATTATATAGGAAGTCATAGCTAGAGTTTGGTTGTCATAGCTAATCAGTGAGCAGGTCAGTTGTTGCTTAAGTATTGTAACTTTATTTGAGGAAGACAACAACTAGTCTCTAAATGTTTGCTAGTTTCATACCAACAGACAAGTGGCTGTGTTTATCCATGGAAGTCAGTTCTCATAAAATATCAACCATAGTTTCATAATTCATTGACAAAAGATGTTGCGTCGATATAAAACTGTGGCATTGTGCAGCAAAATTATGCAGAACAAACTCCACCCACTCTATTTTCCGGAAACAGTATCTTGGGGCCCATGCTGTTTCCTAATTGTACTGACAGTATTGTTGATGAAACAGAGCAAACATATTCTGGCAAGGTGTGCCACTTAACCATGGCTTCTACACAGAAGGAACAAACATAGATGTTGAGTTGGATTGCACAATCTGTTTTGTGCTGGGCTAGCGACATTTGTGAGAGGCACATATTTGCAGGAGCTTCAGGACATGTTATCTCTTCAGCGTCTCGGCACAGCTGACTATGTTCATTTCTGAAATAAGAAGTCTGTTTCTGTTTTAATCAATGTGTTCCATTTTCATTTCAGCCCGAAATATGCAGTGATTTGAGCTACTCCTTGCAAAGGTTAATCAAAGGTCTGTCATCAAATCGGAAATGGGCTCGGCTCGGCTTCTCAGTTGCTCTGACTCAGGTAAATGTTCCATGGTAGAATTGATGTTCATCCTTCAATGACGCGTAAAGGTCTGATGCCTTATGTGCATACAACATATACAAGGGGTAGTTTGTTGTAAGGTTGATAATTGTTTTAAGAAATCTGGGGTAGAAATGCATTTTCTTGAGGGTATTGATTTGATGATAGATAGCACAGGTGGCCACAGTGCCAAATTGGCTCTGCAGAGAAGCATCTCTTGAGCACACCATGAACCTGTGATTGTGAGCTTCAGTCCCATTTCGCCCCGATTATGCTTTTAGGTGTGGTAGCTGTATACCCATGCTTGTGGGTTTCAGCAAAGTGGTAAATATCTGACTGAGAATTGTGTCACTTTGGGAAAGCATTCGAACTCACTCATTCTGTGATTCAGAATATTGAAATTATCATCTGAAAAATGACAATTAAGAAAGATGTCTTAAATTTCTTTGAGAGGCTTTTAAAAGTTGGAGTTGTAAGGATAACAATGTATGGATGAACAACTTGCTTGATAATGGTGATAACGGTGATAGAACCTACTGAAATGTCGCTCTCACTGTAATAAAGAATTTGTTCATCCATACATGATATTCTTCCATGTGTCTTAAATTTTGTGTTATTTAAGTAAAAGTATTTAACATGTTCAGTGAGGTACACAGGGATTTACAGGATGCGAATTCCTGCGTCCTATACGCATAAAAATTGAAAATGGACGCAGCAAAATTTTATTAGCACGTCCACAGGGACTCGGAAAAAGTCCAAATACTTTTTGTAAAAATTCAATTAAGTAACAATAAGTTATCACTGAGTTTGCTACTAGCCGGGTTATGGTATCATTGGCAATTTAATTACTGTAACTATGTGATGATCATGATACACAATACAATAACACCATTAACAGTATTAATAATAATATTTAAGTGTCTGGGACCCCCATGTTGTTGTTCAGGACCCCTGAAAATCAAGAGTATGAGTCCCAGGGACCCTCAAATACAGGACTCAAGGTAAATCACTGGGTACATATTTGTCACACTTTTCTATCATCATGGTGAGGTGTTTGTGTCATGTCTGTTTAGGTCCTGCGAGTGTTTGAAGTGGTCACCGTTCAGTTGGTGTTGGAAGGGATTGACAAGCACCTGGTGGTCACTCAGCATGACAGTAAAAATGTAAGTAATGCTCTTGTTTTATACTGCCTCTGAAATTGTACTGCCGAGGCGGTGGGGTAGCCTTGTGGTTAAAGCATTCGCTCTTCATGCTGAAGACCCGGGTTCGATTCCCCACATGGGTACAATGTGTGAAGCCCATTTCTGGTGTCCCCACCGTGATGTTGCTGGAATATTGCTAAAAGCGCGTAAAACCTTACTTACTTACTTTTGTTCTGCCATAGTGATACCTTTGTATTGATTTGTGAACTTAGTCAATTTTAGAATACAAGTGTTAATTTCAGCACATTTCTTTGTTATGTGAAGGTTTCAGACCCAGTTCTCTGACTGATTTCCAGGTTAACTGTTTAGTTTCAGTTTGGGAGTCAACATGTAAACACATTCTGGAAACATCAGTGTTTGAATTAATGAGCTTGAAAGTAGAAATGTTGTAATGATAGGATTAACAGTGTGAGTTGGAAGGTGAGAAGGTTCATCGGGGAACATGACTAAACATTTGTTTCTGTATTGTTTGTTTAAATTTGACCTTTGCCCTGACAGGAAGCTGGTGCAGTGTACATGGGCAAGGCCTTCGGCTACCTGGCTCTCATCCAGTCCGGGAAACTGTTGCAGGTCAGTGCACCTTAGCGTGGCTGGAGTGTTAGCAGAGTAGGGGGCAGCACAAGCAGAACATGGAGCAGTAGAAAGTTGGGTTAGCGCTGGTAGAATGTGGGGTAGCTCTAGCAGAACATTGGGTGGCATAAGCAGAATGTGGGATGGCACTAGCAGAACATTGGTAGCACGAGCAGAACTTTGGGTAGCATGAGCAGAACGTGGGGTGGCACAAGCAGAATGTGGGATGGCACTAGCAGAACATTGGTAGCACGAGCAGAACATTGGTAGCATGAGCAGAACGTGGGGTGGCACAAGCAGAATGTGGGATGGCACTTAGCAGAACATTTGTACGATTCCCAATTGCATAGATCGATGCTCATGCTGTTGACCACTGGATTGTCTGGTCCAGACTCGATTATTTACAGACCGCCTCCATATAGCTGGAATATTGCTGAGTGTGGCGTAAAACTAAACTCACTCACTCACTCACTCACTCAGAACATTGGTAGCATGAGCAGAACTTGGGGTGGCACTAACAGAACGTGGGGTGGCACTAGCAGAACGTGGGGTAGCACTAGCAGAACGTGGGGTAGTACAAACAGAACATATGCTAGCACTAGCAGAACGTGGGGTAGCACTAGCAGAACGTGGGGTAGCACTAGCAGAACGTGGGTTCGCACTAGCAGAACATGGGGTGGCACAAACAGAACATATGCTAGCACTAGCAGAACCTGGGGTGGCACAAACAGAACATGGGGTAGCACTAGCAGAATGTGGGGGTGGCACCAGAGAACTTCGCGGGGTAGCACTAGCAGAATGTGGGTTGGCACTAGCAGAACATGGGGTAGCACTAGCAGAACGTGGGGTAGTGCCAGCAGAACATGGGGTAGCACTAGCAGAACGTGGGGTAGCGCCAGCAGAACATGGGGTAGCACTAGCAGAATGTGGGGTAGCGCCAGCAGAACATGGGGTAGCACTAGCAGAACGTGGGGTAGTGCCAGCAGAACATGGGGTAGTGGCACTAGCAGAACATGGGGTAGCACTAGCAGAACGTGGGGTAGTGCCAGCAGAACATGGGGTAGTGCCAGCAGAACATGGGGTAGCTCTGGCTGAATGTAAGGTAGTAGGGAAAGGTAGCCAAACATGCATATTATCAGTTTAAAGTAAACTTCTGTGATAAGTGCTTTGTTGTGAGATTTACACATTTCTCTTGTCTTAGCATGATGGCCTGGTAGTATCCGTCAAACATCAGATGGGAGAGCTGAAAACAGTGTGCTTTGAATGAATATATTTTTCCTTATCCTGACTCATGAGGTGAGCAATAAGCATGAGTCAGGATAAGTATAAAATATCAATTTTATTCAGAAAATTACATGTTTCAGGGTGAGTCCGGCCAGGTGTCGGAGGTGGTTGAAAAGCTGCGACACATCTCCACACAGAAGAGCTACCTCCAGCCCATCTGCTATCAGGGACTTGTGTGTCTCATTGCCAAGGTAACCATAGATATGACTTTCGATTTTTAACATTTCTGGCCAGACTAGCTGATTCAGTGTCTAACTTTTGATTTAGGTTGCAATCCTTTAGTGAACACTGTGATAATACTTTCCAAAAATGCAAATCACTGTTATTTGCAGACTGTGATGTAAAACTTGGAATATTGTTCATTGTGGCTTTTAATAACACTCTTACGATTTGTCCATGCTGAGTTAAACACAACCTACAATTTGCAGGTGTCAGGTGAAGTGTTCACAGAGCAGGTGTTTCCGCACCTGGCAGCGGATCTGACCCAGGGCTGGGACAAGTGCTCCCCCAACACACTCCTCCTTGTCTACTGCGCTGTCAAGTTCCACAAGGTAAGCACATGGTGATGAGGTTATTACAGAGAATTCACAATACAGGTTTGTTTGTTGTAAAAGTAATTAAAGAGGCTGTGACACAATCTATTGACTGTTGCTGTAGAATCAGGAAAGTACCAGTCAATGAAGGTGCTGTTCAGAGTTGCCTCCCTTAAGTGTGAAAGGATCCTATGATAATAGTTATGATCATTCCTTTGTCAGCATAATACCCATATAGGTCTGTCTGTCTGTCTGTCTGTCTGTTCCTGTCTGTTCCTGTCTTGTGATACATTCTTTTTGCTGTTGTAGAAGAGATTGACCAAGGCTCTGATGACTGAACACTGGGGGGGCATGAAGATATTTGGGGAGAAGAACTACGCCAACATGCTACAGGTGTTGCAGGTGAGAATCTGGATAACAGGGGTTCACTGTGCTCTTATTGATAGGGGTGTGGTAGCCTTGTGGTTAAAGCATTCGCTCTTCATGCTGAAGACCCGGGTTCGATTCCCCACATGGGTACAATGTATGAAGCTCATTCACTGTGCTCTTATTGACAGGGGTTCACTGTGCTTTTATTGATAACAGAGATCATATAGTTTTGTTTCAGTAATACTGTCTAGAAAATAGGGGTTTGCTGATGTCTTGTAGCAGTAGTGTCTGGATAACAGGGGCTCACTGTAGTCTTGTTGTAGCAGTAGTGTCTGGATAACAGGGGCTCACTGTAGTCTTGTTGTAGCAGTAGTGTCTGGATAACAGGGGCTCACTGTAGTCTTGTAGCAGTAGTGTCTGGATAACAGGGGCTCACTGTAGTCTTGTAGCAGTAGTGTCTGGATAACAGGGCTCACTGTTGTATTGTTGTAGCAGTAGTGTCTGGATAACAGGGGCTCACTGTAGTCTTGTTGTAGCAGTAGTGTCTGGATAACAGGGGCTCACTGTAGTCTTGTTGTAGCAGTAGTGTCTGGATAACAGGGGCTCACTGTAGTCTTGTTGTAGCAGTAGTGTCTGGATAACAGGGTCACTGTAGTCTTGTAGCAGTAGTGTCTGGATAACAGGGGCTCACTGTAGTCTTGTAGCAGTAGTGTCTGGATAACAGGGGCTCACTGTAGTCTTGTAGCAGTAGTGTCTGGATAACAGGGGCTCACTGTAGTCTTGTAGCAGTAGTGTCTGGATAACAGGGGCTCACTGTAGTCTTGTTGTAGCAGTAGTGTCTGGATAACAGGGGCTCACTGTAGTCTTGTAGCAGTAGTGTCTGGATAACAGGGATCACTGTACTCTTGTAGCAGTAGTGGCTGGATAACAGGGGCTCACTGTAGTGTGCGAAATGGCCACTGGCCCGCTAGCCTGTGGCTAGTAAAAATCCAGTCAAGCCAGTAAATCTCTACAGTCACTGGCCCGACTGGCTTGTGAATTTTGATGGGGTCATTTTGTAAATATATCACTCTCTTCGACTTGTTAAGTTATAATACACTTTTAAATCATGCAAGATTATGGCCTGATAAAAATGTTCATCATAACAGCAGCTTAATGATGAAACCCATGTTATGCTGACAATGTCTTATTCTCATTTATTTCTATAATCTTTTGCTCAGTGTCTAGATTCTAATTTGGGGCTAGTGAATTATTTTCAGCTCTAGTAACTTTCACGTATAGCTAGCTCTACTGACTACCAAAATTTGGAAACTAAATCGTACACTGGTTCACTGTAGTCTTGAAGCAGTAGTGTCTGGATAACAGGGGGTCATTGTTATCTTATAGCAATAGTGTCTGGATAACAAGGGGCCACTGTTGTAGCAGTAGTGTCTGGATAACAGGGTCATTGTTATCTTGAAGCAGTAGTGTCTGGACAACAAGGGGTCATTGTTATCTTGTAGCGGTAGTGTCTGGATAACAGGGGTCATTGTTATCTTGTAGCAGTAGTGTCTGGATAACAGAGGGTCATTGTTATCTTGTAGCAGTAGTGTCTGGATAACAAGGGGTCATTGTTATCATGTAGCAGTAGTGTCTGGATAACAGAGGGTCATTGTGATCTTGTAGCAGTAGTGTCTGGATAACAGGGGGTCATTGTTATGTAGCAGTAGTGTCTGGATAACAGGGGTCATTGTTATCTTGTAGCAGTAGTGTCTGGATAACAAGGGGTCATTGTTATTATGTAGCAGTAGTGTCTGGATAACAGGGGGTCACTGTTATCTTGAAGCAGTAGTGTCTGGATAACAGGGGTCATTGTTATCTTGTAGCAGTAGTGTCTGGATAACAGGGTCATTGTTATCTTGTAGCAGTAGTGTCTGGATAACAAGGGGTCATTGTTATCATGTAGCAGTAGTGTCTGGATAACAGAGGGTCATTGTTATCTTGTAGCAGTAGTGTCTGGATAACAGGGGGTCACTGTTATCTTGAAGCAGTAGTGTCTGGATAACAGGGGGTCACTGTTATCTTGAAGCAGTAGTGTCTGGATAACAGAGGGTCATTCTTATCTTGTAGCAGTAGTGTCTGGATAACAAGGGGTCATTGTTATCATGTAGCAGTAGTGTCTGGATAACAGAGGGTCATTGTGATCTTGTAGCAGTAGTGTCTGGATAACAGGGGGTCATTGTAGTTTTGTAGTTGTGTTTGGATGACAGGGACTCACTGTTAACCTATTTTAACATTACTGCCAATGTTAACAGTATTTTTTTGCCATTCTCTGTCAGAAATCTGCTGAAAGTCATCCCGTTATACACAGTATTGTTGATGTCATGGTAGACGACCTTGCAGCCAGCGGCCGTGACGTCGGCTTCTTCAACCAAATTGTCTGTAAGTGGAAGGTTGGTTGGTTGGCTGGCTGGCTGGCTGGCTGGCTGGCTGGCTGGCTGGTGAGGCTGTTAACGCCGCGCTCAGCAATATTCCAGCTATATGGCGGCGGTTTTAATAATCCAGTCTGGACCAGACAATCCAGTGATCAACAGTTTGAGCATTGATCTATGTAGTTGGGATACAATGACATGTGTCAACCAAGTCAGCAAGCCTGGCCACCAGGCCCCGATTTCTCGAAACAAACTTAAGTTTTTACTCAAACTTCAAACTGAGTTTGACAATTTGAAACAGCTGAATTTTGAACTCAGCTGCATTTTTTTTTATAAAATAGCCCAAACAACTTAAGTATTCTATTCACCAAACTCAATTGTCTACTATATTTGAGTTTAATATCGATATCAGTTCATTCTGGGAAATGAGTTTTCTCAAATTTGAGTACAAATTCGAACTTAAGTCAAAACTCAGACTTAAGTTTGTTTCGAAAATCAGGGCCCAATCATGTTAGTCAGCCTCTTACGACAAACATGGATTGCTGAAGACCAATTCTAACAAAGATTTGCACGGGTTGTAAGTGGAAGGGATGAGGAGAAAAGTTGCAAGACGCCTACTCTGTCTTGTGGCGTATAATCTCATTTCTATGATCGTTCAAAAACTCCATGGTAGAACAATTTTAGAGATTCCAAGTCATAATAAGTCCAGGCTCCATACCTGTGCCAATCCCGTTTAAAATGAGGATTAGATGGTAACAATGTCTGTCCTGACTGACTGTTACGGAGAAGCTTGACCGCATGATTGTGCCAGGTAACTATTGGTTCAGCATCATGCAACATTCCCTCTGTCACTCACTCTTTACTGTAACTATGGTAAAATTGATAATGATGCGTTAATCATCCTCAAACACTGGAATGCTCTCTTACACTTACTCATGGACACTCTTGCACTCACCCTCTCATGGACTCTCTTGCACTCGTCATGTCATGGACTCTCATGCACTCGTCATGTCATGGACACTCTTGCACTCACCCTCTCATGGACGCTCTTGCACTCACCCTCTCATGGACTCTCTTGCACTTATCATGTCATGGACTCTCTTGCACTTATGTCATGGACTCTCATGCACTCACCCTCTCATGGACACTCTTGCACTCACCCTCTCATGGACTCTCTTGCACTCACCCTCTCATGGACTCTCATGCACTCATGATCTCATGGACTCTCATGCACTTTTTGATCTCATGGACTCTCATGCACTCAACTCCTCTCATGGACTCTCATGCACTCAACCTCTCATGGACTCTCATGCACTCAACCTCTCTCATGGACTCTCATGCACTCAACCTCTCATGGAGTCTCATGCACTTGTGATCTCATGGACTCTCATGCACTCATCCTCTCATGGACTCATGCACTCAACCTCTCATGGACTCTCATGCACTTGTGATCTCATGGACTCTCATGGACTCTCTTGCACTCACCCTCTCATGGACTCTCATGCACTCAACCTCTCATGGACTCTCATGCACTCAATGGACTCTCATGCACTCAATCTCTCATGGACTCTCATGCACTTTTGATCTCATGGACTCTCATGCACTCAACAACCTCTCATGGACTCTCATGCACTCAACCTCTCATGGACTCTCATGCACTCAACCTCTCATGGACTCTCATGCACTCAACCTCTCATGGACTCTCATGCACTTGTGATCTCATGGACTCTCATGCACTCAACCTCTCATGGACTCTCATGCACTCAACCTCTCATGGACTCTCATGCACTCAACCTCTCATGGACTCTCATGCACTCAACCTCTCATGGACTCTCATGCACTCTGTGATCTCATGGACTCTCATGCACTCAACCTCTCATGGACTCTCATGCACTCAACCTCTCATGGACTCTCATGCACTCGTGATCTCATGGACTCTCATGCACTCAACCTCTCATGGACTCTCATGCACTCAACCTCTCATGGACTCTCATGCACTTGTGATCTCATGGACTCTCATGCACTCAATCTCTCATGGACTCTCATGCACTCATGTGATCTTCATGAACTCTCATGCACTCAACCTCTCATGGACTCTCATGCACTCAATCTCTCATGGACTCTCATGCACTGTTGATCTTATGAACTCTCATGCACTCAACCTCTCATGGACTCTCATGCACTCAATCTCTCATGGACTCTCTCATGCACTTGTGAACCTCTCATGGACTCTCATGCACTCAACTCTCATGGACTCTCATGCACTTGTGATCTCATGGACTCTCATGCACTCATGCACTCTGTGATCTCATGGACTCTCATGCACTCAACCTCTCATGGACTCTCATGCACTCAACTCTCTCATGGACTCTCATGCACTCAACCTCTCATGGAGTCTCATGCACTCAACCTCTCATGGAGTCTCATGCACTCAACCTCTCATGGAGTCTCATGCACTCAACCTCTCATGGACTCTCATGCACTCTCATGGACTCATGCACTTCTCATGGACTCTCATGCACTCAATCTCTCATGGACTCTCATGCACTCAATCTCTCATGGACTCTCATGCACTTGTGATCTTATGAACTCTCATGCACTCAACCTCTCATGGACTCTCATGCACTCAATCTCTCATGGACTCTCATGCACTCAATCTCATGGACTCTCATGCACTTTTGATCTTATGAACTCTCATGCACTCAACCTCTCATGGACTCCTCATGCACTCAACCTCTCATGGACTCTCATGCACTCAACCTCTCATGGACTCTCATGCACTCAACCTCTCATGGACTCTCATGCACTCAACCTCTCATGGACTCTCATGCACTCAACCTCTCATGGACTCTCATGCACTCAACCTCTCATGGACTCTCATGCACTCAACCTCTCATGGACTCTCATGCACTCAACCTCTCATGGACTCTCATGCACTCAACCTCTCATGGACTCTCATGCACTCAACCTCTCATGGACTCTCATGCACTCAACCTCTCATGGACTCTCATGCACTCAACCTCTCATGGACTCTCATGCACTCAACCTCTCATGGAGTCTCATGCACTCAACCTCTCATTGAGTCTCATGCACTTGTGATCTCATGGACTCTCATGCACTCATGATCTCATGGACTCTCATGCACTCATCCTCTCATGGACTCTCATGCACTCAACCTCTCATGGACTCTCATGCACTTGTGCATCTCATGGACTCTCATGGACTCTCTTGCACTCACCCTCTCATGGACTCTCATGCACTCAACCTCTCATGCACTCAACCTCTCTCATGCACTCATGCCATGTCATGGACTCTCATGCACTCAACCTCTCATGGACTCTCATGCACTCACCCTCTCATGCTCTCATGCACTTGTCATTTCATGGACTCTCATGCACTTGTCATATCATGGACTCTCATGCTCTTATGTCATGGACTCTCATGCACTCTTATGATCTCATGGACTCTCATGCACTTTCGTGATCTCATGGACTTTCATGCACTTGTGATCGTGATCTCATGGACTTTCATGCACTCGTGATCTCATGGACTCTCATGCACTCAACCTCTCATGGACTCTCTTGCACTCACCCTCTCATGGACTCTCATGCACTCAACCTCTCATGGACTCTCATGCACTCAACCTCTCATGGACTCTCATGCACTCAACCTCTCATGGACTCTCATGCACTCGTCATGTCATGGACTCTCATGCACTTGTCATATCATGGACTCTCATGCACTCGTCATGTCATGGACTCTCATGCACTCAACCTCATGGACTCTCATGCACTCACCATGTCATGGACTCTCATGCACTTGTCATATCATGGACTCTCATGCTCTTGTCATGTCATGGACTCTCATGCACTCACCCTCTCATGGACTCTCATGCACTCACCCTCTCATGCACTTGTCATGTCATGGACTCTCATGCACTCACCCTCTCATGCACTTGTCATGTCATGGACTCTCATGCACTCAACCTCTCATGGACCCTCATGCACTCAACCTCTCATGCACTCTCATGCACTCGTGATCTCATGGACTCATGCACTCGTGATCTCATGGACTCTCATGCACTCGTGATCTCATGGACTCTCATGCACTCGTGATCTCATGGACTCTCATGCACTCGTGATCTCATGGACTCTCATGCACTCACCATCTCATGCACTCTCATGCACTTGTCATGTCATGTCATGGACTCTCATGCTCTTGTCATGTCATGGACTCTCATGCTCTTGTCATGTCATGGACTCTCATGCTCTTGTCATGTCATGGACTCTCATGCACTCCCCCTCTCATGGACTCTCCCTCTCATGGACTCTCATGCACTCGTGATCTCATGGACTCTCATGCACTCCCCCTCTCATGGACTCTCATGCACTCCCCTTCTCATACGCCTCCCCTTCTCATGCTCCCCCTCTCATGCACTCCTTCTCATGCACTCTCATGCACTCTTTCAAATGCTCAAGCTCTTATAGGCTCACTTGACCTCATGCATGCACTCCCCTTGTGTACATGTCAGATACCAGCAATGGTGATCCAACTCTCCTTGTACTGATGGTGGTGTTTGGTTGTAGTGAAGCTCCTGGAGGGCAGCCACAGCCACAAGTACCTGGGCCTCCACCTGTACCTCAAGATGGTGCCCACCATAACTGACCCAGAACAGGTGAGCAGACACAGGTAGCCCAAAATGACACTGTATCCCAGGCTATACATATAGGTCAGACAGACACATAGACTTTGCGACAGGATAGTGTAGGAAGGTGTAATCAAGCCTTTGAGTGCAGTTAAGATAGTAGAATCAACAGCCTATTTTGGATGACAGTTGAAAGTTAGGCTTCTTTGAGTGGCATTTCTAGAAGTTAGGGAATCAGATAATGACGAAAGTTTATGGATGAACCTCTTTATTCGGATGATGCGACGTTTCGATACAGATTCTTGTATCATTGTCAAGCAAGTATGAGTAGACGGAAACATATATATTTCAGCCTGTTTCCGTCTACTCATACTTGCTGGATAATGATACAAGAATCTGTATCGAACGTCGCATCATCCGAATACAGAAGTTGTTCATCCATAAACTTTTGTCCTTGAAAGTTAGGCTGTCGTCAAAATTACAATCACAGGACAGACAGACACACAGACAGACGGTAGGACAGCTTGAAGTTACGCTTCTAGTTTAAAGAGGCAACTATTAGTCTCACCAGCTGAGATACATATCTCCGTTGGAATGCTTGCCTTAGACACATTGGGTAGAATGATGAAGTCATGGTAAGATATGTGGATATACCCATTACATTGTACAGTGTTGCCGTGTATGTAACAAAGACATGTCTGTTTCAGCTACGGAAAACCTTAAACCCAGCTATTATGAACCTGTTGGTGTTCAACTTGGCCCGGAAAGACAGCATTGCCCACACCACCTGTCACAGCATAGTGAGTAGTGTCGTGAAGAGTAGTCATCAGGTCTGTAGGCAGACCTTTCAGTGGCCATAGTGAGTAGTGTCATCAGGTCTCTAGGCAGACCTTTCAGTGGCCATAGTGAGTAGTGTCATCAGGTCTGTAGGCAGACCTTTCAGTGGCCATAGTGAGTAGTGTCATCAGGTCTCTAGGCAGACCTTTCAGTGGCCATAGTGAGTAGTGTCATCTGGTCTCTAGGCAGACCTTTCAGTGGCCATAGTGACTAGTGTCATCAGGTCTGTAGGCAGACCTTTCAGTGGCCATAGTGAGTAGTGTCATCAGGTCTGTAGGCAGACCTTTCGAGTGGCCATAGTGAGTAGTGTCATCAGGTCTCTAGGCAGACCTTTCAGTGGCCATAGTGAGTAGTGTCATCAGGTCTGTAGGCAGACCTTTCAGTGGCCATAGTGAGTAGTGTCATCAGGTCTCTAGGCAGACCTTTCAGTGGCCATAGTGAGTAGTGTCATCAGGTCTGTAGGCAGACCTTTCAGTGGCCATAGTGAGTAGTGCTCATCAGGTCTGTAGGCAGACCTTCAGTGGCCATAGTGAGTAGTGTCATCAGGTCTGTAGGCAGACCTTTCAGTGGCCATAGTGAGTAGTGTCATCAGGTCTCTAGGCAGACCTTTCAGTGGCCATAGTGAGTAGTGTCATCAGGTCTGTAGGCAGACCTTTCAGTGGCCATAGTGAGTAGTGTCATCAGGTCTGTAGGCAGACCTTTAGTGGCCAGAGTGAGTAGTGTCATCAGGTCTGTAGGCAGACCTTTCAGTGGCCATAGTGAGTAGTGTCATCAGGTCTGTAGGCAGACCTTTCAGTGGCCATAGTGAGTAGTGTCAGGTCTGTAGGCAGACCTTTGAGTGGCCGTGGTGAGTAGTGTCATCAGGTCTGTAGGCAGACCTTTCAGTGGCCATAGTGAGTAGGTGTCATCAGGTCTGTAGGCAGACCTTTCAGTGGCCATAGTGAGTAGTGTCAGGTCTGTAGGCAGACCTTCCAGTGGCCATAGTGAGTAGTGTCATCAGGTCTGTAGGCAGACCTTTCAGTGGCCATAGTGAGTAGTGTCAGGTCTGTAGGCAGACCTTTAGTGGCCAGTAGTGAGTAGTGTCATCAGGTCTGTAGGCAGACCTTTCAGTGGCCATAGTGAGTAGTGTCATCAGGTCTGTAGGCAGACCTTTCAGTGGCCATAGTGAGTAGATCAGCAGGCCTTAGTGAGTAGATCAGATCTGTGAAACCATGGTGATTAGATCTGGCTGGCCATAGTGAGAGATAGCAGCATGCAGGCCTTGTTGAGCAGATCAGCAGGCCTTAGTGATTAGATCTGTAAACCATGGCGATTATCGTGATCTTGGCTTTAGTGGGCGTGCAAAATGAGGGAGTAGATCAGCGAGTAGGTGATCTGCTGTTGGCCATAGTGAGTAGATATGCAGGCCTTGTTGAGTAGATCAGCAGGCCTTAGTGATTAGATCTGTAAACCATGGTGATTAGATCTGTTGGCCATAGTGAGTAGAGATCTGTTGGCCATAGTGAGTAGATCTGTTGGCCATAGTGAGGTAGATCTGTTGGCCATAGTTAGTAGATCAGCAGGCCTTGCCAGTGAGTAGATCAGCAGGCCATAGTGATTAGATCTGTAAACCATGGTGAGTAGATCTGTTGGCCATAGTGAGTAGATCTGTTGGCCATAGTGAGTAGATCTGTTGGCCATAGTGAGTAGATCAGTAGGCCGTGGGGAGTAGATCAGTAGGCGTGGTGAGTAGATCTGGCAGGCCATAGTGAGTAGATCTGTTGGCCATAGTAGGTAGATCTGGGGACTCCTCTCAATGCATGGCCATAGTGAGTAGATCACTAGGCCGTGAGGGAGTAGATCTGTAGGCCGTGTAATGAGGTAGATCAGTGTTGGCCATAGTGAGGTTGATCTTTACATTCACTCACTCACCCAGCCACCCACACACACACACACCCACACACACCCACCCACCCCACCCACCCCCACCTACCCTCCTCACCTCACTCTCACTCACTCACCCACCCTCACAATCACCTCACTCACTCATTCACTCACCCACCCACCCTCACACTTACACTCAATCACCCACTCTTTCACTCACCCATCCACCCACCCTTACATTCACTCACTCACCCATCCACCCACCCTTACATTCACTCACTCACCCAGCCACCCACACACCCCCACCCACACACACACACTTGTAAAAGTGCTTCATTATACACAACAAACACATAAATAGTCATACACAGATACATATTTAGGTCTCATTACATACAAATTATATGAAACAGTAGCCCTCCTATGGTATCTGACCAAGCCAAAGGGAGGTCAGAAACCATAGGAAGGTCACGAAGTTCTCAGATAATTTGTATGTAATGAGACCTCGTGGTGGTATTTTATTTATTACCCATTTCTTACATGCATTAAACTGACAAAATAGCATATATTTTGTTAATGTTATGGTTTCAAACCTAAACCGGTTTCATACAGAGGTTATGGAAGAATTTTGTTCTGAAGTACACTTTTGCATGACATCACACTGTATTGACGCTACACTACGCATTCATTCTCGCCTGTCCCTTGGTAACCGACGTCACGACGCATGTCAGTTGTCATCGCCTCTCGTGACAGCCTCCTACAGTAAACTACTCCAGAGCACCCTTTTCTTGGTTTGCATCTGCTTCACACTCGCTAACATCACTGGCGGAAACATTGCGCTTGTTTTTCTCGACGGATATAATGTCTCAGTTCCAAAGCTATGATTACACAATGCCAAAGTACTAGAATTTGTACTTTACTAAGAAAGTGTAATCCCAAATATAACATATGTTACATTTGACCACTTTCTAAATGGCATTGTGTAATCATAGCTTTCGGCCGTGGGAGCCGTGCCTATTAACACTTATCAGAGGGGTACACAAAGTCTGCAGTCTAGACTACCAGTTGTCCGACTTCCATTTTGTGGAAGTCACGGTAGCTGAGCGGGTTAGGCGGCTGACTTTGTGTGCTGGCGATTAGGTGCCTGACTCTGAGGGTGTGAGTTCGAATCCCGGATGGGGCTCAACTCAAAAAGTACTAGAATTTGTACTTTACTAAGAAAGTGTAATCCCAAATATAACATATGTTATACCCATATGTTGACCACTTGGGTAATAAATCTGCCTACTTACCAGTTCCTGTGTGTATTGACTTTGGTACTCTTTCCTTCCAGACGCTGATCAAGTCCCCGGACTCTGTCACTCTCCAGCTGGAGACTGGTCTTCAGGAGGAGGTAACTCTTGTTTCCACCTGCATAAACTGTTCATTGGTACAAATGTGTATCAGTGATGAAATACTGAACACTGAATTTGTTAAGAAATCAACAGTTAGTTGTTCAGATTCTTTGATGAGCTAGACTGGTTATCTGTCAAGAAAATGTCCCTGGGCTGGATGAGTGTTGCATGCTGTTGTTGTGGTTGCAGATTCTGGAGGTTTGGGATCAAGTGGTGAAAATAACAGCACAGATTGAGAAGAAAGTAGGTTGAATAATTCTGTTGTCAGTACATCATGTTTTTGTATTTCTCTATTTGTCCATCTGTCATTAATACGCTTTGTTATTCTCTATTTCTTAATAAAGAATCCTTATTCCAGCAAGAGAGAATCCAGTGAGTGCTTATGCAAATACTCGCTAAGGCCAAAACGTGCTTATGCCAATGTGTAATTAGGTCAATAAGTGCTTATGCCAATATGTGCTTAGGCCAAAACATGTTTAGGACATGCTTATGATGCATGTGTCCTCTTGCTTTAACTATAATGGTTCAGGGCAAAAATGTAATTTCTTTATTAAAATTAATATTTTATACTTATCCTGACTCATGCTTAATTGCTTGTCTCCTTCTGGTATATCTTCCTAAATGCGGTATACAGCTAATTTAGTGGTAAAGGCCTAAATTTAAAAGGATATAACGCTGTATGGGGGACCCAGGGGCACTCATAACCGTCCTCAAGGGTGAAGAAGGAGAGAGTGAAGAGCGTGTTGGGTCATGTGACGGATTTCCCCGCCAAAATACCTAAGGGAAGTAACACTGGGTGAGTGATTTTACATCCGCTTTTGAAGAGAGCTTCAAAAGGGGATTCAAGTGTTCCACTATCATTCGCAAGGAGGAGGAGACAAGCAATTAAGCATGAGTCAGGATAAGGAAAAATCTGTACTTTATTATCTTATACATGGAGGTAGAGCGAACTGTATTTCTTAAATATGTGTTGAATATTGCTGTACCTTGTGTGTAGCGTTGTTAATTGTTGACTCTCCTGCAACAGAGGAAGAAAGAGAAGGTTATCTCCCATCATGACGCCTTCCTTATGCTCTTCACATATGTTGGCCTGTCACTCTTCTCCGAGCCCGAGAGTGTCGTTACAGTCATGGAGGTAGGTTCATGGACTTGACAAAACAGCATAATACCAAACACCTTGCTCGCAGATCCTATTATATCCTATTATATTAACCTAAAAATGTCCCGACTTTTAACATTTTTTTTTTCCATAGAGATCTGAAGTGGAACACTTTTATGGATAGACAACTTCTTTGTTGCAGTAGTAGTTGCGACGTTTTGGTGTCGATCCTGACACCGTTATCAAGCAAATGATACACAACATTTACTCAAGGAGAAATATATTCATGGCGGGTATTGGTTTATACAATGGAAGAGGTAGATGTACAGTGTGTTGACATGAGACTTGTTGTGATAGGAATGATTGAAGCCAGTAGACAAAGGGTGGGTTATTCTTGATTAGGCTTGATTAGTTGATCGTAAGCCGTGGGGATGTATAACCTTGATCTCTGTTGTTTGCCAGGTTGTGAGTCGTTTGATGTTGATTGCCTCTAAGACTTTCTTATCTTGTAATCTGACTGGTTGGCTTCTAGGATGCTGATGTTGTTCCAAAGTATGGTATGATTCCGGTGGGCTTGGGTGTGGTCGGAAATGGCTGATTTGGAGTCTTTTTCTTTAAGGAAGTCATAGAGATCTGAGTTAGAATCGGTCTTCAGCAACCCATGTTGGTCAAAAATGGTGACTAATTAAGACAGTTGATTAGTCTTGCTGTCCTGTTTGTTGAATGTCATTGTATCCCAGTTGCATATATCGATGCTTATAATGTCAGTCACTGGATTGTCTGGTCCACATCATAAAGCATCATAAAGCTTGAGTGATACTGAGTGTAGTGTTAGGCAACAAACAGACGAACAACGTACTGATCACCCATTCTTATCTTGGCTCTACTGCTATGTTATATGTTGTTGTTCCAGGATCTCCGTCTGTTATGAGAAAGCTACACAGAAGAAGAAGGTCAAGCATGATGATGGTGAGTACTTCGAAGTAGACAATCCCACCCATGCGTCTTTGGCACATGTGGAGATCCGGGTTATAGTTGGTCTTTCAGCAACCCATGCTTGTCGTAAAAGGCGACTCATGGAATCAGGTGGTCAAGCTTGCTGCCTTGTCATCCTATCCCTATCGATGCTCATACTGTTGATCACTGATTGTTTAGTCCAGACTGATTATTTACAGACCGCCGCCATATAGCTGGAATATTGCTGAGTGCTATGTTAAACAACCAACCAACCAACCAACCATCCTTGTGTCTTTGGATACCGTATATATATCAACATGCATCAAATGTTTAAAATGCAGATGCCTGAGTTTGTGTATTGTCCAGAATTTTTCTTCCTTTTTTTTTGGTTTGTAAATAGTGATAACCAGTATAACTGGAACAGTGAACCAATTTCGGTTGAAGAGAACAGAGCTGACAGTTTGATCCTGATGTCGTGAAACTGATGATGTCATAATAGTTTGTAAAACATTGAGATGCAATTACATTGTCATGGAGACAATGCATGGTCTCACCGCAATCACATCTCCAGTGGAACCAGGTTTTGGATAAGTCCTTTCGGTGGCCCAGTTGTACAGTGTACAGTGCTACACCTAAGAGGTGTGCTAAAAGTCGTGAGTTAAAACCCCCTGATTTAACAAGGTGGTATGCTCTAAAACCTGCCGCATGTTTTACTTTTGTCCCATGTTAAGCTGATATTGTGTGATACAACAGAAATACTGGTCAAAGCACCATAAGCACTTACTCAAGCACTACGTTGTTAGAGACTATTTTATTGTTTTTTGTGTGTTTGATGGTACTTGTTACTCTCGTTCAAGACAGGCTAGAACATGTCAGTGGCATCTGTGCTGGTTGTAGGACCCAATGGATCTAGTGTCAGGCTCGGTGAATTAGTTGATACATGACATTATGTTCCAGCTGGGATCACTGACCATGAACTAGTTAGGATTGGTCTTCAGTAGCCCCTGCTTGTTGTAAGGAAAAGAGGGGCGGTGGGGTAGTATATTGGTTAAAGAGTTGTCTTGCCTCGCTGAAGACCAGGGTTAGATTCCCCACATGGGCACAATGTGTGAAGCCCATTTCTAGTGTCCTCAGCCATTATATTGCTGGAATATTGATAAAAGCGGCGTAAAATCAAACTCACTCACTGTAAGGAAAGGGCGACTAACGGGATTGGGTGATCAGGCTCATTGACATGGTTGACACATGTCATCATATCGCAGTTGCGTAGATCGATGCTCATGAAGTTGATAACGCACGTTCACGTTAACGAAGGTTGTGTTGATGTTTTCAGAGCCTGCATGGATGGAGGTGGTTACTGAGGTCCTGGTCAGTATGATGTCACAGAGGTCGAACCTGACTCGCATCATCGCCAACACTGTCTTCACGGCACTTCAGAGCAATCTGACCAGGGAAGCTCTCGGCATCATCATTACTGTAAGGAGCTACTGATAAACTGATTGTATTGATGAAAGATCTGGGCACCCTTGCACGAATTGATCTTTGTGCTACAGCCAATGTGATTCTGTATGAGAGTATATTATCACTTTAGCCTAGAGGTCACTTTGTGCAGCTGTACCTTGATGATTGTTGGTTCAAAGTCAAGATTCCTTCTCATTTTAACCATAGTTCTCTCACCATCAACACCATGCTTGTGAGTAGACTTTACTTCCAGCCTCAATATATAACTTACTGAGACAGTGTCAATAGCAGAAGTGTGACTGTTCATGGATCAACGACTGTGACACATTTTCAAGTGATTGCATATCTGATAATGACCTTGACCTTTACCTTGACCTTGCAGGCACTGCAGCCAAATAAAAGTGCAGATGAAGAGAAGGAAATGTTAGCCTTTGAGGATGATGGTGAGTTTTGTAACCCTCCACCACTGTAAGAGCACAAGCTTTGAGATTTTGGTTTGAGTATCCAATACAGAACAGGACCAGGACAGGGATGAGGTGATCTTCCTCTGTTGCATGTAGCTGGTCCAGACGTACATGAATATTTTTCCTTATCCTGACTCATGCTTATTGCTTGTCTCCTTCCTCTTGCGAACTTAGTGGAACACTTGTATCTCCTATTGAAGCTGCATGTAGCTGGTACATGAATAATGTTGTCTGGTATTTTCAAGTGGCCATATAGCTAGAATATTGCTGAGTGTGGCATAAAACTAAACTCACTCAATCACTCACTCACTCAAGTGAACTAATTGTCAAATTGCAGCTCCCTCTAGGGATTATTTGAATTGGAAAAGGCGGTCATAACCCTGTGCTTCTAGTATTCCTGGAGTGATTGATACAATAATAGGACAACTGATCAACTGATCAATCGTGCTTGCATCAGTGATTATCTATGAGTTAAGGAGACTCAACAATAGTCATAAAACAATGAAAGGTCAATTAAAGTTTAGAAAGTATGTTTCTTTTTGTTGTTAAATCAAGACATAAACAACTGAAGCAGTTTGTGATTACAGACTCGTAAACCTGCAATGTAAACAACATACCCATGTGTGTGTCAACAGGAAGTATCCTGACTCGTAAACCTGCAATGTAAACAACATACCCATGTGTGTGTATCAACAGGAAGTATCCTGACTCGTAAACCTGCAATGTAAACAACATACCCCATGTGTGTGTATCAACAGGAAGTATCCTGACTCGTAAACCTGCAATGTAAACAACATACCCCATGTGTGTGTGTCAACAGGAAGTATCCTGACTCGTAAACCTGCAGTGTAAACAACATACCCATGTGTGTGTGTCAACAGGAAGTATCCTGACTCGTAAACCTGCAATGTAAACAACATACCCATGTGTGTGTCAACAGGAAGTATCCTGACTCGTAAACCTGCAATGTAAACAACATACCCCATGTGTGTGTGTCAACAGGAAGTATCCTGACTACCCCATGTGTGTGTGTCAAAACCTGCAATGTAAACAACATACCCATGTGTGTGTGTCAACAGGAAGTATCCTGACTCGTAAACCTGCAATGTAAACAACATACCCATGTGTGTGTGTGTCAACAGGAAGTATCCTTCATCATCTTGATCGCGGTATTAATTGGTGCCTGTTTGCACAATGTTATGATTGTGCCCTGTTATTGCTCACAGGAGTTTTGTGGGATTTTTTCATTACACATTGGTTATTGCTTGATTTGCTCACCTTTCGATTATCAATATTCATATCAGGGTCGGATCCAGACCGGTGGGGTGATTTTTTACTTCATGATTTATGAACGCATGCACGCACGCACGCACACACACACACACAGAGAGGAATAATGCTGAAAGCAGTGTAAAACTATACTCATTCATTCATTCTGCTGCCAGGATTATACTCCCATCTCACTGAAACCATTATCTCAATTCCAGAGGTGATGGACGCCGACTCTGTGACAGACGTCACCACGACAACAGATGACAACAATGAGGAGAGCAGAGATGACGACAGCGAGGAGGAGAGCAGCGCAGATGAGGAGCCTGAAGTCCCAGTGGATGAGGCGTTGCGGGAGACGGTGAAAGTTGCCCTGGGGAAGGCCGCTGTAGATGATGAGGATGAGGATGAAGAAGAGGTGAGTCATCCTAAATGCTGGTTTATTCCCCCCCCAAACCTAAGAAGGTGATTTAATGGAGGACTGTCCTCCATGTTCAGGAGTCCATGCACTGTCTGGAGAAGATATTGTGATATTGTCAAATTGTGTCTGTAAAATTGTAAAACAATACAGTATGAATTTACAGACAGTAACATTACTCTCTCACCATTAATCCAGCAAATATCACCCTGGGAGACACCAGAAGTGGTCTTCACACATTGTAGCTATGTGGGGAATCAAACCTGGGTTTTCAGCGTGATGAACGAACGCTTTAACTATCTGGCCACATCTATGAACAGTCTGTGTAGAGGTTTTGGAATACTTGCATCAAGCATCCAGGCACTGCTGTTTGGCTTTCACCTCGACCCACTTTATGGAGAGTTCAGGTTGTTATGCCTGGCTGATGGTATTGTAAAGGATATAACCTGTGTATAAATTACCTGTTATACTATGGCTAGCCATGAACCAATAAATCGAGTACAAGAATTGGCCATGGCCATTCTCAGCATACTGTTTTCTGATTGGATGATAATGGGATGAGGCTTGTGGGGATTTATTGTCCCCCGCCGCAAAGCGGAACAGTCGGCTATGTATTCAGCAGTGTCCGTACGTCCCGATTTTTGTTAACGCAATACCTCATGAACTGTTGTACCCAATGTGTTCAAATTTGGTGACAGCCTACATTGGGGGATTACACAGGTCATCAAGGTCACCACAACACTTTGACCACTTTTCAAACTCTATGTCAAAGAGATATCTCATGCACTGTTGTACCCAATGTCAAATTTAGTGACAGCCTGCAATTGGGGATTATGCTGACACCAGTCGAATTGTGTGACCTTGAGCTTATCTTCAAGGTCACCACGACACTTTGACCACTTCGCAAACATATGTAAACGCGACATCTCATAAAACATTGCACCCAGTGTCTTCAATTATGTCAACAGCCTACATTGGGTGACCTTGACCTTATTTTCTGGGTCACTTTATACTGTTCCAAATCTTGTTCACACCATTCTGAGAAGTGACCATGACTAAAAACTACATCACACTAAAGGTTATCTTCTATGGGACCAAAATAAACACTAGTAAAAATGTTATATTTCATTCTTCTTTAGCGGCAGGGCACATTCACATGTTAGTGGCAAACACTTGTTATCCCCTGCAACGCGCTTTTGCGGGGGTATTAAAATGGACTCCTCCGTCCGTCGTCCGTGTGTCCGTCCGTCCGTGCGTGCACATTTGTCTTTTCCGGAGCAGAACTCTAAAACCGTTCACTATTTCTTCACCAAACTTGGCACATAGATTGGTCTGGTGGTGTAATGGTGCCTTTTGGTAGTTTTGGAATTCTGAATAAAATATTTTGGCGGTTTCCATGGCAACAAGTTTGACTAAAACAGAAATTAGTGGTAGTGCACTTTTCTGGAGCAGAACTCTAAAACCGTTCAATGTTTCTTCACCAAACTTGGCACATACATAGATCTGGTGGTGTACTGGTGCCTTTTGGTAGTTTGCCATTGCGGGGGATATTGATGACTTTGTCTTCTTGTTAAGATTGATTTTGTCACTGATCCTTGTATTGTTCTATTTTTTTTGAGTCTGTGAAGTGGTTTATTGTTGCCTTTTTAAACATAAAACCTGGTGCACGTCTCCATAAATGCTACAAATATTAAATTCAGAGGTGTTCTGTTTGGCTAGACATTAGCTATAGATCATCTCATTCAACTTTCGTGGTCATCATTGATAAATATTCTGGATATATGCTGCTCAGAAGGAATTAACGAACACTTTCATGCTACTGTAGTTGATCTGTCGTGCTGTGACAGATGAACGAAAGAAAATGAAAAATGTCAGTATATTTTGCCCAATAAAAAAAAACAATTTGCAGATTAAATCATGTTTTTGTCAACCTTTTCTTTGATATTCCAGAGTGAGTCTGACCTCAGTGAAACTGAGATGCTGAAGTTAGACGCGAAGCTGGCTGTGGTGTTCAGGAGCTTGAAGAAAGCACGTTCCCAGAAGCAGAAGGAAAAGCGAAGGCAGATCCTGCTCTTCAAATCCAGGTGTGTGCACATATGGCGTTTAATACTCGTATTTCCCTTTCAGTACTGCCTGGAGAGTGGAAGGTCGTGGGGGTTCGATCCCCGACCGCGTCATACCAAAAGACGTTAAAATATGGTACTTGTTGGTCCCTGCCTGGTGCTCGGCATTAATGGGTACAACAAGGACTGGTCGCATCGGAGTCAGTATACTGTGTCTGAGTGGGGTATTCATGCTTCACTGCGACATGGTATCTCAGTGGGCTAGCACTATAAAACCAGGTTCAGTCTGGGCTAGTACAAGCAGCCGCACATACATATACACATGCATGCACGTCGTCATATGAGCGAAATATTCTCAAGCACGACATTAAACCCAATTTCACCTCACCTCACCTTTCAGTACTCCACATATCAGTATATATTCTGCATATATATTCCTATGTATTTGACCCGTGAAGGTCCGGGTTAGAATTGATCTTCTGCAACCCATGCTTTTTGTAAGAGGCCACTAACGGCATTGGGTGGTCAGGCTCGCTGACTTGGTTGACACATGTCATCGGTTCCCAATTGCGTAGATCAATGCTCATGCTGTTGATCACCGGATTGTCTGGTCCAGACTCGATTATTTACAGACCGCCATCATATAGCTGGAATATTGCTGAGTGCGGCATCAAACTGAACTCACTCACTCACTCCTATGTATTTGTGATATGGTATTAGAGGTGAAAATATGGAGATGTCATGTTCAATTATTTTTCCTTATCCTGACTCATGCTAATTATGCTTGTCTCCTTCCTCTTGCGAATGATAGTGGAACACTTGAACTCCCTTGAAGTTCCCTATCAAAAAGCGGACGTAAAATCACTCACCCAAGAGTAGCATCCCTTTCCTCCCTTTGACACCCAAATGGTCACATGATCGGCCATAATTGTCACTCTCTCCTTCTTCGCCCTTGAGGACGGTTGTGAGAGCACCTGGGTCCCTATACGGCACATATACTTTTATATTTTCTGACCTCACATCAAAATTATTGCTGTATACGGTTTTTAGGATTATATTCTACATTACGGTTTTGAAATTTGTTCTAAAATTTCCGTTGTTTGACATGTGTTTTCTTCATGTTTACAATTCATTAAAACTTGTAGGTACCGAGTGTCTGTGGCTGATCCGCAGTTATTATGTCCTAATTGCACTGTTTCATGTTATTTCAGCTGTTTCTGTGAGTATTGTGTAAATTTAAATTTGGTTGAATTTACTAATTACCTTTTTTTCCATCCATAGACGTGCTTAATACTGGGTACGTAGGTATTCACAAGTCATGTCTAAATCAAGTGATTGAGCTGATAACCGTGTTTTTAACCACTGCTGCAGATATTCATAATTTGAGTGAATTACTGAACGTTTCTCAAGAGCAGGTCGATGTACCAGAGGTGAACGCCGGAGGCCATAAGAGATCATTGTCTACTGAGCTGACCTCAACGCAGATAAAGAAGGCCAAATCTTCAGCTTCGCAGAAGAAGAAGGCTACTACTATGAAGACTTCAGCGAAGTCTAAGATCAGCTCTACTCAGAAGAAAAGGTTTTCTCAGCCGAGATTGTTCCTCCGGAAGAAGCAGATGTTTATGATGATCCACCCATCCTCATACCTGCAGTCACCATCGTCAGTAAGAAGACGAAGCCTGCTTCTACAGCTACATCGGCATTGTTATCAGCGCAGACATTGACAGAAGACCTATCAACGCAGACATCGGGTACCAGAGATAGCAGCAGAGGGCAGTGAGCCTTAGATGATGACTCCTCAGTATCAGATGCATCATCCCTGCAGCAGTCTCTTCATGCAACGCAGAACTTCATCCCGGGACTGTTCATGCAACAGTTTACAGACCAGATGATGTCGATACAGTCTCCCCACCACATCTAGATGAAGAGGGAAGCCTGAGCAAAGGCTCTTGGACACAACGATCTTCCCCATCTGAAGTAGATGCCCCAGAGAGTGTTGCTAAGAAGTCTCCACGCAGGAAGGAATCAAGACGTTCTGCAGACGTCAAAGATATGAGTCATCATGTCCATCGGACTCTGACGTCCATCAAGAGCCTGCACGAAGACACTCCTACAGAGGGGAAACTACGTCCAGGAATCCACCTTCGCAAAGATCTAGAGAAATATCTCAAATCTCCAGGAAAGATTCAAGATCACATCAGGATCGTTCGCCTGCGCGAAGCTCATCTTATAGATCATCCTATAGAGACTCAAGTCGTCGTGCATCCTAAGAGCGAGAGATGTCCAAATCAGAGGATGAAGGTGAAGGCGACTTCTCCGATACGGAAATTAGCTCCTGGATCGCCAATGGCTTGGACTTATCATCACCTTCTAAGGACACAGATGAGGCGTTTACCTACAAGATGTCTAAAGATGATTTCGACACGCTCACCTTTCCACTGATTGACCCGATCTCTCAAGTACCAGACAACCTCAATGCAGCTTTTGATAAAGCCACCAAGTCGCAGAGTCAGCACATCCCAACATTCAACGCCAGGGAAGTTATGATGATTAAATCCATTGACACTTTGAAGTCAGACGTCCCAAAGCTACTCCAACAAATCTAAGTTTGCAGGAGTCCAGAGAGCCAGAGAAAAGAAGTATTCCAGTATGAAAGGAGGAAGAGGATCCTTTGTAGCCCAACCGGAGCTCTTAGAGGTAACCCCGGAAGAGGCTGAGCACCCAGGGGTGCAAGAGGAAGCAAGCATTGAAGTCTTCCACACCCAGCCGTTCCCGTACAACCTTCAACAGTGGGTGGACGACTTCAACTGGGTGAGAATTGGGGGATACTACAGGACGACTACGTATCCCAGATACTGCGCAGAGGGTTCAAGATACAGTTGGAAGCTGCTCTGCCGCTCTCAAGTAACCTGATGGCCTTCAACTACGCAGCCGACCAGATAGAGAAACTGGACGATGCTATCAAGACCCTACTCGACAAAGAGGCAGTAGAAGAGATAGATCAAGATCTCATCACGCCGGGGTTCTACTCACCAAGTTTCCTGGTACCGAAGAAGAATTCCAAGGAGAAATTTCAGCTCATCTACAACATGAGGAAGTTCAACCGGGAGTATCTATGCAGACGCAGACCTTCCTCAGTTCTCCGACATCTCGTTTGTCCAGCAGACTACCTCGCCAGCATAGATCTGCAAGATACATCCAGACTCAAGGAAATACCTACGATTCCTGTTCAACGGACATCACGTCCAGTGCAAGGTTCTTCCGTTTGGAATATCGTCGGCCCCCTGGTTGTTTACTCGAGTGACCAAGCCCATCGTCACATATCTACATTGTGGAGGTCTACGCAGTGCTTTCTACCTGGACGACGGGATTCAAGCTCACAAGATCCCAGTCAACTCAGGCTGCAACTAGACTTCACCATCAGGCTGCTCACTCAACTAGGATGGCTAGTGAATCTCCTCGAGTCAGAACTGGAGCCGAAACAAGATCTGCAGTTCCTAGAAATTCGACTCATCACGCCATTGAATCGTATAGTCGTTCCAGAGGATCGTTGGGTCAAAATACAACAGATGATATCTCAAGCATTGCTCTCCCCGTTGACACTATGTGCTGGGCAAAGCATGCTCGGTCTACTCACCTCAGCTCAAGACATGACTCACAGAGGAAGATTACAGTTGCTTCACTACAATATTTGTGAACGCCCTCCTAGACAGACTTTTTTTGTCAGAGGCGGTTTGCAACACTCATCTCTACGTGGATGCCTTCCCACAAGGATGGGGTGCGCACTTCAACAACGAAGTGGCAGCAGGGAAGTGGTCGAGTCAGGATCAGAAATCACACATCAATCTGTTGGAGCTGAAAGCAGTGATCAACGCTTTACAACATTGGTCCAGCGTACTAAAGAACGCAAGAGCCATGGTACACACGGACAACTCCACGTTTTACATCAATAAACAAGGGTCAACAAAATCAACAAGTCTGCTACAACTCAGCTTTCTCCTGTTCAGCATAGTCGACAACCTGAACATCTACATGAAGGCATGCCACATTCTAGGAGCAAAGAATGTCATAGCAGACGCCGTATCTCGTCCACTACAACCATCCCTGATGGAATGGATGTTGCATCCAGAAGCATTCCAGTTCATCAGACTGACTTTAGGATCCCCACTAATAGACCTGTTTGCAACAAAGTTCAACAAACAGCTACCAACGTTCGTCTCACCGATTCCAGATCCTCAGGCATGGGCAACAGATGCTCTAAGCATCTCATGGGAAGGACTAAACACTTACGAGTTTCCGCCTCCTGCACTACTACCACAAGTACTACAGAAAAATCAAGCAGACAACTACATTGCGACTTTCTTACAACTGACTTTGGTCGCTCTACTGGACAGCGAGGGTATGGTTTCCCATCCTCATACAAGAATTGAAGTCCAACCCTGAAACTGTCAGAGTTGTCGAACCTACTCATCCATCCTCACACCAAGCAAGCTCACAGGAAACCGACACTGTTCCAGCTACACGCCAGCGGAACATATTAAAGCTTGCCTGAAGAAGACTAGAGGGTACTCCGCCAGAGCATTGAAAGCAGTTACACTAGCTCTCCAGAGATCAATATCCTCAAGTGGCAGAACTTGTACAGCGACAAGTGGCAGAGATTTGAACAATATGCAAAGAGAAAAGGCTTTACAGCTTGGAAGCCACACATCCTCAAGTGGCGGAATACTTATGTCATCTACTATTGCTGACAGACGTAAAACTAAACTCACACTTAAGAGGTTCAACACTTTCAATGTACTTAGTGACCCTTAGTACAGTTATCACCATGAAACTGGTGTCAAGCTGACCAAAGTGCCAGAGATTCTGGCACTACTACGCTCTTTCAAGTTGGAAGACCAACAAAAGAAATTTAAAGCTCCTGCCTGGGATCTCAACGTAGTTTTACAACATCTCACCAGTGATGCCTACGAGCCTCTAGAACGGACATCCTTTTGAACTACTAACTCAGAAAACGCTGTTCCTGATCGCCCTAGCAACAGCTGCAAGGATGTCAGAAATACATGCTCTGGACTTTGAAATTCAAACAAGCCATCGTTCATCGTACATCCCCTTATCCACTAAGACTTCAGAACCAAGTCTCTAGGATGATGATATCGATCTGGATGAGAGGACGCTATACTAAGGGCCTATAAAGCAGGAGGACTTGAGCCTCCAAAACAAGAGCCTCAATCCACATCCCCTTAGTCAGAGCCCTGGGAAGTCCAACACTTGCTCTGCATGGAAACTGCTCGACACAACTATAATGGAGGGCTGCTTTTGGAGATCGAACACGGTGTTTGCCAACCACTACCTCAGAGACATTGCCACTGAAGATGTCTTTGGCATTCACCAGTTTGGGCCACTTGTTGTAGGACAACAACTAACGGTTCCACAAAGGCGTGGAGTTAATCTCACCCCTTTTATCACGCTCTGAAGAGCAATGGCTATAGGTCCATGCACACGTCTAGGACAGACTAGCATGAGTGATAGACCCTGTACTTGTATAGGACATACTCATACATGCAGAAGGGTCACATCTCCACTTGATGCGCGCATCAAGAGATGGAGTTGTATTAGATAACTAATGGAATATTAGTATATCTAAAATCCACATGAAAATGTCAGGAGAAGTTTCAGAGAAATCTGACAAGTTGTGGTCCCCCCAGACTCATCAGAGAAGTTGAAAGAATCTTCAACAGTGCCGTCATAAGTTCCCAAGGGTGGTAATACAGGATGTAAATCTAGAACCAGTGAATCCAGAACGTGGCCTGACCCACCACCGTTTCCTATGGATTCTGCAAGCATAATTAGCATGAGTCAGGATAAAAAAAAAAAAATGTAATTTTCTGACTAAAATTGATATTTTATACTTATCCTGACTCATGAGGTTAGCCCTCCAAGCCTCCCCTCTTATGGCACTCTGGATTTCCGTATAAATCTGGCTGTCAGGCTTACATACGGAGAGAGTGACAAATATAGCCGATCATGTGACCATTTGGGCACCAAAGGGAGGAAAGGGACGCTACTCTTGGGTGAGTGATTTTACATCCGCTTTTTTAAAGGGAACTTCAAGGGATTTCAAGTGTTCCACTATCATTCGCAAGAGGAAGGAGACGAGCATAATTAGCATGGGTCAGGATAAGTATAAAATATCAATTTTAGTCGGAAAATTACATTAAACTCACTCACTCATGTAATTGACATATCCCAATAAAGAATTCGTCTTTAGCAGCCCTTGCTTGTGAGATGCCACAGAGATGGTCCCGGAATCAGGACGGCTCGCTGGGTCGATACCTGTCACTGTGTCCCAAATAAGTAGATGGATGCTCATGATGTCAGTCACTTGATTGTCCATCCTATGACTGGAATTCTGCGGAGTGCAGCATCAAACAGCGAACACAGATAAATAAATTAATTGTAGTTGTGCTGCTTTGATGTTTGAGAGTGGTAATTCCTTCTGTGTCAGAATTGTAAGATGCGACTTACGGGATCGGGTGGTCAGGCTAGCTGACTTAGTTGACACATGTCATCGTATCCAAATTGTGTAGATTGATGCTCATGCTGTTGAGCACTGGATTGTCTGGTTCAGACTCGATTATATTCTGACTGCCGTCATATAGCTGGAATATTGCTCAGTGTTAAGTAACAACCAACCAATCTTTAGCATTGATGTTTTATGTTGTAGATTGTTGGACCTGGTAGAGATAGTGGTGAAGGGTCAGCTGTTGGCCTCGCACGCCATGGTGAGTATCGTGATACAGCAGACTGGATTCATTGGAGGAGCTCTCAGTGGGTTAAGTAGGTCCCCTGTGACCAATGCTGGTGGTTGTTAGAGGCCAAATGGAGTCAGATGATCAGACTAGCTGATTGGTTGACTTCATGTCATCATGACCCAGTGGCAGGCACTGTTGCTCACCATATCAGTCACTTGATTTTCTGGTCTATATTTTATGCAAGCTATTAAAAGCTTGAATGATTCTGAGTATACACAAGAAACAGAAAACAGAAAATATTATTTTTCCTTATCGTGACTCATGCTTATTGCTTGTCTCCCTTTCCTTCCGAAAGCTAGTGGAACACTTGAATCCCCTTTTGAAGCTCCCTTCAAAAAGGCGGACGTAAAATCATTTACCAGGAGTCACCTCCCTTGCACGGTTTTGGCGGGAACGGAGCCGCCCGTCTCCCATGCTCTACACTCTCTCCTGATTCGCCCGAGTGGGCGGTTGTGAGAGCACCTGGTCCCCTATACGGCTTTATATCCTTTTATTATTTAGGCTTTTCTTCTAAATTAGCTGTATAAGGCTTTAGTTAACATTTACCTACAATATTGTAAGGAATTAATTCTCAAATTTCTCCGTTTTTGTCACGTTTTTACGTGATTATTTACATTGTTTACAACTGATGAAATCTTGTTCTAATTGTTGGTATCGTTTGTCTGCTGTTGATCCGCGATAACCTATGTCCTTATTGCAAGCCTATATGTTTATCTGACACTCGTTGTCAGTTGTGTTTTCACCTGTCTGATATTGCATTTTACAAATATTCATATTATCTGTATAGACGCGCAAAGGACAGGTCCAGACGAGAATTACACGACATGTCTAAACCAGCTAAGCTTGCAGAGGACCGGCAGTTGGTGTCTGCACAGATACACCATTCCAGTGGTCTACCAGGGTCGTCTACAAGGAGGTTGCCGCCTTAGACAACGCTGGCTCGAGGAAGAGGTCATCTACATCTGAGACACCCTCTTCGCAGTCTAAGAAGACTGGGCATCGTCTTCCCAGAGGAAGAAGGCAGCTACAGCTAAGACTTCGGCGAAGTCTCCTGAGATCGTCCTTCTGGAAGAAATAGAGGTCTACGATGAGCCGCCCATCCTCATCGCTGAGATCACATCTAAGAAGAAGACGAGGGACGCCTTCTACAGTGACCACGCAGGACATCCTATCAACGCAGACGCTCGCACGGCGATCTACGCCCTTCTGAAGAAGCCTCATCCCGTCTCAGATGCGCCGCCAGTACAACAGTACCACCTATCAACAGACCTTCAACCCGGCTTTTATCCAGCAATTTACCCAACAGATGTTGGATCTGATGGAACAACGGTTCGCGACGCCGAGAGAGCTGCGACGAAGACAAAGTCTGCGACGAACCCGAGTGAAGGTCAACTGAGCAGCACACCACGCCTGTTGGGAACCAACGCCCTGCAGAGCATACAGGAATATTCAAGCTTGACTTCAGCGGCCGCACGTAATACCTGGCAGCCATACCAACGCGGACTCCGCACTAACTACGCTCGACTGAAGGACCAGACGCTCACGAACCCACGCAGATCATCATCGACGCCAGATAACGGATGTTTGTCACTTAACCTGCACGCAACGGTTCGAGAAGAGAATCAACATCCATACGAAGGCATAGAGATTCGTCACAAGACTCCAACCCTCGACAAAGCCGTTCACCAACACGCAGGTTCGCGCGAAGGCACGCACGGTCATCTCTATCTCCACGCAGGTCCCCACGAAGGATGTCACAAACACATTCACGAACGATGGTTCGCCACGGCATCACCACGCAGGTCACCACACAGATCGCCTTACAGATCACCTTACAGATCTCATCGCTCAGACGATAATAGAAGACATCCATCCTCAGAGCAGGAAGATGACGGGCGAATTATATTTTCTGACTCGGAAATCAAGTCATGGATGGCCAACGGTTTGGAACTCGCGATCACCCTCTTAGGAGACCAACGAAGCACTATCATACTTGATGGTGAATGATGATATAGACTCACTCACGATGCCACCTATCGACCCAGTCTTAGACGCTCCAGACAACTCTCAGCACAGCCTTCAAGAAGGCAACTAAGTACCAGACTCTGAGTATTCCGGATGCTCAACGCTAAGAAGTTCTCTACACCACATGGAACCCTTCATGAAGGCCCCAGAGATAGATGAGAATTATAAGATCATCAACGACACTCGACTAAAGCTTACAAGATAGAAGATAAAAGCTGGCACAGTTAGACACAGTAGCCAAACTAACCTTCTTCGGCCTATCCAGGTCAAGAGCTATCAACGAGACTCTCATCTCGAAGTTTAAGAATTCAACTTCAGAGGAAGATAGAATGGTTTATTCATCTCTACTTACACAGAAAAGGATCATCAGTTCATGTCTGAACACCTATCATCCATTTCTGCAGGCTTAACATTATCAAGAAGGCAAGGACTGTTATCTTCCTGTACTTGGAGCGGTAGAAGTTTACCAAGACACTCTACAGAGCCCCCTTGGTCAGCACCATCCATTTTGCAGGAGAAATTGATGAAGTCGCCAAGGAAGTTGCTAAAGATTCCCGAGAAGTAATGATGATCAAGTCTATTGATACTCTGGCTAATGTAATACGCCAGACCTCCCAATGCTATTCCGCAAATCGGTTTGCAGGCATCCAGAGAGCAAGGGATAAGAAATCAGGCAACGCTTAAAGGAAATTAGGATTCTTTTAGGTAAGCCCATTCGCAGCTCCAAGAGGTAACTACGGAAGAGGTAGGCCCCTTTCGAGGCCAGGAGTTCCAGACAATGAAATACAGGTTCGAACGACTGGAGTCTTCAACCCCAGCCGCTCCAGTACAACCCTCACAAGTGGGTGGACGTCTGCAACTCTACTGGAAGAATTGGGGAATTCTTCAAGACGACTTCATCAGATCTCAGATTCTACGCACAGGTTACAGGATACAGCTACAAGCAGTACCACCAGTAACAATCAACCCAATGGTTCACAACTATGCTGCAGACCAGAAGGAAATCTACTAGATGCATCACATCTCTACTAGAGAAAGAGGCAATAGAAGTGATAAAACACTGCGCCACACCAGGTTTCTACTCCCCAATTTTTCTGGTACCAAAGAAAATTCAAAAGAAAAGTTCAGGCTCATCTACAAGATGAGGAAATTCAACAAAGATTACCTCCTACCACCCCCAAAGTTCAAGATGATACATCTTCCACAGCTACTGACAGCTCATAATGCCCTGCTAGACTATCTCGCCAGCATAGATTTACAGGATGCATACTTACACATCCCGATCCATCCGAGTCAAGGAAATATCTACGATTCCTGCCATTTGGAATATTGTCGGCCCCTGGTTGTTTACTCGAGTGACAAAGCCCATCAGTATATATCTACATCGTGGAGGTTCACGAGTGCGTTCTACCTAGACGACGGATTCAAGGTCAGCAAGATCCCAGGCAACTCAGACTGCAACTGAACTTCACCATCAGACTTCTCACTCAACTAGGATGGCTAGTAAATCTCCTCAAGTCGGAACTACAGCCTACTCAGGACTTGCAATTCCTAGGAATACGGCTTATAACAACGAAGAATCGCATTCTCGCTCCAGAGTATCGCTTGGATCAAGATTCAACAAATGATCTCTCAAGTTCTACTCTCTCCGCTACCACTACGAGAATGGCAGAGCCTATTAGGTCTCCTCACGTCAGCTCAAGACATGACGCACAGAGGGAGACTAGAACTGCATCCACTACAGAGATTTGTGAACGCCCACTTACACAGTCTGGATCCCTTCAAAATACCAGACAGGCTAAAACCATATCTACTATGGTGTACTCAGAAGTCGAATGTTTGTGGCGGAAATTACTTAATAGAGCCGGAGTGCAACGTCCACCTCTACGCAGACGCATCACTGCATGGTTGGGGAGCACACCTCGACAACGAAGTGGTTGCCAGGAAATGGTCGAAACAAGAAAGCATATCAACTTTCTCGAGATGAAAGCAGTAGTAAATGCCCTACTACATTGGTCCAACATACTAAGGAACACAAAATTGATGATCCATACGGACAACTCAACAGTGGCGTTCTACATAAACAAACAAGGATCAACAAGATCTTGAATCTTCTAGACCTCAGCTTTCAACTATTCAACATAATAGACAATGTGAACATTTATGTGAAAGCATGTCACATTCCGGGGAGCCAGGAATGTAATAGCAGATGCCTATTTCAACCACATCAACCGGCCCCCCAACAGAATGGATGTTACATCCACAAGCGCTCAGATGCATCATACAGACAATAGGATCTCCACCGTGAGACCTATTCGCCACGAGATTCAACAATCAACTGGCAACATTCGTCTCTCCAATTCCCGATCCGCAAGTTTGGGCGACAGGCGGCTCTAAGCATCCCATGGGAAGGGCTAAACGCTGCACCCGTTCCCCGCCAACATTAGTACCATAGGTATTACAGAAAATCAGGCAGACAAACAATCTACAACTGATTTTGGTCGCTTTACTGGCCAGCAAGAACGTGGCTTCCCGTTCTCTTACAAGAAATCGAAAACCAACAATATAACTTCCAGTTTGGTCGAACCTACTAATTCATCCTCACACCAAGCAAGTTCACAAGTATCCCAGATTATTCCACCTACACGTATGGAACGTATCACAAATTGCTTGTCGAAAAGAGGATACTCCGCCAGAGCAGCGAAAGCAGTAACACTAGCTTTATGCAGATCTACTCGTAACTTGTAGACGACAAGTGGCAAAGCTTTGAGAAATATTCATCGAGGAAAGGTTTCACTGCAGTGAAAGCAACACATCCTCAAGTGGCGGAATATCTTTGTCATCTCAGACAAATGAAAAAATTAAGAGGTTCGACATTATCTACATACCTAGCGGCTCTCAGCTCAGTTATCACTATGAAGACAGGCGTGAAACTGACGAAAGTGCCAGTTACTGGCCTTTCTACGTTCTTTTAAACTGAAAGACCAACAAAGGAAATTTAAAGCGCCGGCTTGGGATCTCAACGTGGTATTACGACATCTCACCAGTGATGTGTATGAACCACTAGAAAGAACTTCTTATTTCTTACACAGAAAAACGCTATTTCTGGTCAGCCTGGCAACAGTGGCGCTGATGTCAGAAATACATGCGCTGGACTTTGAACGGATACGGGTTTGACACACGTCACAACACGGTTCATCTAGGATTGAGGTGGGATTTCATAGGTAAGAATCAACTGCCAGGTCAACGGACAGACAATTCCACATCCCAGCATTAGCTACAATCCTTGGTCTGCAGGATATACAAGATTTATCCTTATGTCCAGTCAGAGCTGAAAATATATCTACAAAAGTCTAAAACCAGGAGACGAAAAATTCAAACGCCTTTTCATCCCCATATCGCCAGAGACACCCACAGAGATCTCACGTGACTACGATATCAGTTTGGATGAGAGCAATCATACTCACGAGCCTACAAGGCAGCAGGACTTGAGCCTCCTCGAGCCTCAATCCGCATCGGGTTAGAGCACTGGCATCTACACTCGCTTCTACATGGAAACTGCTCAATATCCACGATCATGGAAGGGTGTTTTTGGAAATCGGAGACAGTATTTGCTAACCACTACCTCAGAGACTTTGCTACCGAGGACGCCTCCGGTATTCACCAGTTTGGACCTCTGGTTGTAGCTCAACAGCTGACGGTCCCTCAAAGTCGCTGAGATGTATCTCGCCCTTTTACCGCATGTCATGCAAAGCTCATACTCAAGGAATAGAGCTTATAGTCCATGTACACGTCTAGAACAGACTAGCATGAATATTGGACCCTGTACTTATAAGGATTTACTTGTACACGGATAGGGTCACTACTCCAATTTGATACTGAACATCAAGAGTTGGAGTTATTCAAATCCACATGTACGGTTACAGAAGAGTTTGATATATTGTGGTCCCCCACAATACCAATTTTTCCACATATGGATCAACAGCAACAATGCCATTTAAAGTTCCCATGGGGGTATATAGGACGTAAATTCATCACTAAGGAATCCAGAGGTGGCTCGACCCACCACCTATACCGGCCGGATTCTACAAGCAATAAGCATGAGTCAGGATAAGGAAAATATGTAATTTTCTGAATAAGATTGATATTTTATACTTATCCTGACTCATGAGGTAAGCCCTCCCAACCTCCCCTCAAGGCACTCTGGATTTCCCAGTAAATCAGTGTGTCGGGCTATAAATACGGAGAGAGTGAAGAGCATGGGAGACGGGTGGCGCTGTTCCCGCCAAAACCGTGCAAGGGAGGTGACTCCTGGTAAGTGATTTTACATCTGCTTTTTATAAGGGAGCTTCAAAAGGGGATTCCAGTGTTCCACTAGCATTCGGAAGGAAAGGGAGACAAGCAATAAGCATGAGTCAGGATAAGTATAAAATATCAATTTTAGTCAGAAAATTACATATTTCAGAAGTGGTTTAATAGACTGTATGTCTGCTTGCAAGCTGTGGTGTAGCCAAGTGGCTAAGCATTTGCTTGTCATGCCAAAGGCCTGAGTTTGATATGCAAAATGTGTCCATCCGGGTTTGATTCGACACATGGGTCAATGTGTGAAGCCCTTTTCTGGTGTCCCTTGACACGATATTCCTGGAATATTACTAAAAGCGTCGTAAGCCCATACTCACTCACTATAGAGCAAAACCTGCAATTAAGAATATATTTCTCTTGGTAAAGCAATAATTTCAGATGCTGTATTTTTCTGATCACTGCATCAGAATTCATCTCTGTATATTAATGGGTATGTAACTAAATCACCGGCAGATTGCAGTGATAGGATGTGCACAGCTGATTGCTAATTCCAGCTCTGTATACGAGACAAATATCCACGGTAATCTTAATCCCTTCACTGACAAAGTCGTTTCGTCTTGTTTGATCACGCGAAGCGATACATTGTCGTTTTCTTACCACCTGAAAAATAGTTTACCGAAAGTGTAACCTGAAGGCCGATCCTTCTACAGACTGCTTTTGGGGTCATCAAAATTCGGTTTATCTACGGTCATATACGATACATATTGAACCAAGTGTCATAATATTGGCAGAGTTGCTTCCCTATTTTCCCTAAGACCCTCGTATATGTTACCTCCCCTCTGTGTTCAGGATGTGGTGGAGCTGTTACTGCAGCTAATGGAGGCCGGACATCGACGGAAGGAGGAGAAACAGCTTGGGGACAGGGCATTCGGAATCTTTCGACGTCTTGCCAAGAAACAGAAAGAGGTGAGACAGTTCAAATATCTCACACAGGAAATGGGTAGACTTAGTAAAATATCTCATGCAGGATATGGGTAGACTTAGTACAAATATCTCACACAGGATATGGGTAGACTTAGTGCAAATATCTCATGCAGGATATGGGTAGACTTAGTGCAAATATCTCACACAGGAAATAGGTAGACTTAGTAAAATATCTCTCACATGATACCCTCGCGTCATGGGTTTCTGTGGTATTAAGAAATTTACGACTATGAATCTGATCGCTCATATTGCCAAGTCATATAAACATAATATAGTGTTAGACGACATACCTTTGTATCATTTAATGTCAATAAAACACTTTTGTCATTCTGAAGTTCATTGTTGTCCGTATTGGACGACAGGCGGCCATTGTGCACAAACTCTGGTGACGTCATATGTTTCCGTGGTATTTCCTTCAGATCAAATTAAGGGTGCACAGCACATGTCACAATCTCACACGTCAACAGCCAATCCGGGAGTGTCAGTGTAGGTTTACAGTGATATCGAAATTGATAAATTATATTACAGTAAACGATTTTGTAGAATTTACACAATAGTCACATTTCTTCAGCATAAATTTCCAGTTCATAGAATATGTAGAGTTGATACGGGATACACGAAATGAAAAGTGAAAAAACAACTTAAGAGATGACCTTATCGGGCTTCTATAGTTTAAAAAATAGAGCTGGGATTCCCCCCTTAGGTCACGTGATTGTTTTTATTGATGACATCAGCTAGCAGACGAGCGATGTTTGGAAAACTTTGAAGCTGAGTAAGTTTATAGAATATGTTTGCAAAGATCGCGCAAAAAATGCATTACGTGCTAGACATAAAGTTGCATTAGTTTTTAATAGTAGATGACTCTACGTACGCAAATTGATGAAAGTCTGAACATTTTTTGTTCAGACCCGTGCCGATCAACTGATGAACATAAACAATCGATAGGTGGCACGATTTGGCGAGTGGCTCGTGAGAAATTATGTCATTAGAAAATACCACGGAAACGTAAGTACCACGGAATCATATGACGGCATGGGATGGGTAGACTTAAGGCAAATGTCTCACACAGGATATGGTAGACTTAGTGCAAATATCTCACGCAGGATATGGGTAGACTTAGGCAAATGTCTCACACAGGATATGGTAGACTTAGTGCAAATATCTCACGCAGGATATGGGTAGACTTAGTACAAATATCTCACTATCAATACTGAAAAGCCAGACAAATCGTACACTGACATGTCAACATGGTTGAAATGCAACATCATTCCAGATAAAGAGTGATCCTGAGTTGGAGAAGACCAGTGCCTTTGTGATGATTGACAACCTGATACAGTACTCCCGGAAAGGTAGGTCTGTATGTGTGGACAGTATCGTACAACCTGATACAGTACTCCCGGAAAGGTAGGTCTGTATGTGTGGACAGTATCGTACAACCTGATACAGTACTCCCGGAAAGGTAGGTCTGTATGTGTGAAGGTATCATTACAACCTGATCAGTACTCGTATGTGTGACAGTATCGTTATCAAGAGACAGTCTTGTTCTGGATTAGAACTGGTCCCTGTGTCGGTTGTTAGAGGTGACCAGATGGATGAGTCGGTCCACCATGGTGACTTCTGTAGTTACTGTCATTGTACCATATTGTTCTCAATGTCAGTCACTGGATTGTCTGGTCTAGAGTCGAAAAAATTAGGCCCCTTTCATGTAGTTGGAATACTGCTGAGTATAGCCATAAACAACAACAAACAGACCACTAAACAAACACAAAACAACATACCGCCTGTACAAGTAGTCTGACAAGGACCTTACTTTGTCCAACATCTCTTGGAGGTACCCTTCCTCCTTTGCATGGACATTGTCTTATTTTTTTAGCTAACAAAGAAAGAAGAAAGAAAGACAGGCTCCCAGTTGTAACGCGCGACGGTACAGATCGTGGACAGACTACCCAAGTACCTCTGCTTGTTGTTAGAGCTGACAGTGTTGGTGGTGTGTGATCTGGCCTCGATGTGTCGCGGGCATCCTGACAGTGTTGGTGGTGTGTGATCTTGCTCGCTGTGTCATGGCATCCTGACAGTGTTGGTGGTGTGTGATCTGGCTCGCTGTGTCGTGGCATCCTGACAATGTTGGTGGTGTGTGATCTGGCTCGCTGTGTCATGGCATCCTGACAGTTGGTGGTGTGTGATCTGACTCGCTGTGTCGCGGGCATCCTGACAGTGTTAGTGGTGTGTGATCTGACTCGCTGTGTCGCGGCATCCTGACAGTGTTGGTGGTGTGTGATCTGGCTCGCTGTGTCACGGCATCCTGACAGTGTTGGTGGTGTGTGATCTGGCTCGCTGTGTCATGGCATCCTGACAGTGTTGGTGGTGTATGATCTGACTCGCTGTGTCACGGCATCCTGACAGTGTTGGTGGTGTGTGATCTGGCTCGCTGTGTCATGGCATCCTGACAGTTGGTGGTGTGTGATCTGACACCCTGTGTCACGGTATCCTGACAATGTTGGTGGTGTGTGATCTGGCTCGCTGTGTCATGGTATCCTGACAGTGTTGGTGGTGTGTGATCTGACTCGCTGTGTCATGGTATCCTGACAATGTTGGTGGTGTGTGATCTGACTCGCTGTGTCATGGTATCCTGACAGTGTTGGTGGTGTGTGATCTGGCTCGCTGTGTCATGGTATCCTGACAGTGTTGGTGGTGTGTGATCTGGCTCGCTGTGTCATGGCATCCTGACAGTGTTGGTGGTGTGTGATCTGGCTCGCTGTGTCATGGTATCCTGACAGTGTTGGTGGTGTGTGATCTGGCTCGCTGTGTCATGGCATCCTGACAGTGTTGGTGGTGTGTGATCTGACTCGCTGTGTCGTGGCATCCTGACAGTGTTGGTGGTGTGTGATCTGACTCGCTGTGTCATGGCATCCTGACAGTGTTGGTGGTGTGTGATCTGGCTCGCTGTGTCATGGCATCCTGACAGTGTTGGTGGTGTGTGATCTGGCTCGCTGTGTCATGGCATCCTGACAGTGTTGGTGGTGTGTGATCTGGCTCGCTGTGTCATGGCATCCTGACAGTGTTGGTGGTGTGTGATCTGGCTCGGCTGTGTCGTGGGCATCCTGACAATGTTGGTGGTGTGTGATCTGACTCGCTGTGTCACGCATCCTGACAGTGTTGGTGGTGTGTGATCTGACTCGCTGTGTCATGGCATCCTGACAGTGTTGGTGGTGTATGATCTGACTCGCTGTGTCATGGCATCCTGACAGTGTTGGTGGTGTGTGATCTGGCTCGCTGTGTGATGGCATCCTGACAGTGTTGGTGGTGTGTGATCTGGCTCGCTGTGTCATGGGTATCCTGACAGTGTTGGTTGTGTGTGATCTGACTTGCTGTGTCGTAGGCATCCTGACAGCGTTGGTGGTGTGTGATCTGGCTCGCTGTGTCGCGGGCATCCTGACAGTGTTGGTGGTGTGTGATCTGACTCGCTGTGTCGGTGGTATCCTGACAGTGTTGGTGGTGTGTGATCTGGCTCGCTGTGTCATGGTATCCTGACAGTGTTGGTGGTGTGTGATCTGGCTCGCTGTGTCATGGTATCCTGACAGTGTTGGTGTTGTGTGATCTGGCTCGCTGTGTCATGGTATCCTGACAGTGTTGGTGTTGTGTGATCTGGCTCGCTGTGTGATGGCATCCTGACAATGTTGGTGGTGTGTGATCTGACTCGCTGTGTCATTGTATCCTGACAGTGTTGGTGGTGTGTGATCTGACTCGCTGTGTGTGGGTATCCTGACAGTGTTGGTGGTGTGTGATCTGACTGGCTGTGTCGTGGTATCCTGACAGTGTTGGTGGTGTGTGATCTGGCTCGCTGTGTCATGGCATCCTGACAGTGTTGGTGGTGTGTGATCTGGCTCGCTGTGTCATGGTATCCTGACAGTGTTGGTTGTGTGTGATCTGACTTGCTGTGTCATGGTATCCTGACAGTGTTGGTGTTGTGTGATCTGGCTCACTGTGTCATGGTATCCTGACAGTGTTGGTGTTGTGTGATCTGGCTCGCTGTGTCATGGTATCCTGACAGTGTTGGTGTTGTGTGATCTGGCTCGCTGTGTCATGGTATCCTGACAGTGTTGGTGGTGTGTGATCTGGCTCGCTGTGTCGTGGTATCCTGACAGTGGAATATGCTCATACTGTCACTCTATGGTTTGCCCCATCAAGACTCACTGCTTACTGGCAAAAACAATAGAGCTGTAGTTTTGATGAGGCGTAAAAAGAACGTGGGTCGTTCGGCTAATTTTGTCTTTGCTGTGCATACTGTAGCAACCTGTGTAAATGAGTGGAATGACTGAAATATTAGGTTGTGTGTTGACAATGATTTGAGTGTCTTGGTACAATTTAAGCATACCTGTTACCATAGTTACATGTATGTTTCAGCGCACAGCCAGGATCTGGTGAAGGCTATCTCTGATGCATGTCTTGTCATAGTAAGTTGACTCATTAAACATGGAAAACCATTTCTCTTCAGCCTGAGTTCAATGTGGGTTCAATCCCTAATTTTGTGCTAATCATGTTTTTCATGCGCTTCTGTTCATGAAAGTGGTAAACATTGACTTGACTTCGGGTTTTCAAGCAGACATGCCCAAGTATAACTCTTGTTTTGTTTTGACAGATCCGTCTCTTGATTCACCAAAAACTTGATGCGCCTCCATCTGTGAAGACGAGGTCAAAGTCAAAGTCAGATAGCGCATCAGTTGACAAAGTAAGCAAATTTTCAATTATGAGATTGTGTGTTCCCAAATGTTTGATACGTCACCTAGCATAATGTACCATATGGTACTATAGTGCAGTGTTAACATATGGTACTATAGTGCAGTGTTAACATATGGTACTATAGTGCAGTGTTAACATATGGTACTATAGTGCAGTGTTACCATATGGTACTATAGTGCAGTGTTACCATATGGTACTATAGTGCAGTGTTAACATATGGTACTATAGTGCAGTGTTAACATATGGTACTATAGTGCAGTGTTACCATATGGTACTATAGTGCAGTGTTAACATATGGTACTATAGTGCAGTGTTAACATATGGTACTATAGTGCAGTGTTAACATATGGTACTATAGTGCAGTGTTACCATATGGTACTATAGTGCAGTGTTACCATATGGTACTATAGTGCAGTGTTAACATATGGTACTATAGTGCAGTGTTAACATATGGTACTATAGTGGAGTGTTAACATATGGTTCTATAGTGCAGTGTTAACATATGATACTATAGTGCAGTGTTACCATATGATACTATAGTGCAGTGTTAACATATGGTACTATAGTGCAGTGTTAACATATGGTACTATAGTGCAGTGTTAACATATGATACTATAGTGCAGTGTTAACATATGGTACTATAGTGCAGTGTTACCATATGGTACTATAGTGCAGTGTTACCATATGGTACTATAGTGCAGTGTTACCATATGGTACTATAGTGCAGTGTTACCATATGGTACTATAGTGCAGTGTTACCATATGGTACTATAGTGCAGTGTTAACATATGGTACTATAGTGCAGTGTTAACATATGGTACTATAGTGCAGTGTTAACATATGGTACTATAGTGCAGTGTTAACATATGGTACTATAGTGCAGTGTTAACAAACGGATTCTTGTTATTTGTACAGCTGGCCACGTTACTGGGTTTAGAAATTACATTTCCTGTTTTCTAGTTTAGTGTGTATCTTCATACCCTCTGGGGGGGTGTGTGTGTGGGGGGGTAGTCTAGTGGGTAAAGCATTTGCTCGCCACACTGAAGACCTGGCTGTGATTCCCCACATGGGTACAATGTGTGAAGCCCATTTCTGGTGTCCCCTGCTGTTACATTTGCTGGAATATTGCTAAAAGCAGCGTAAAACTTAACTCACTCACTCATGTCCTCTGGATAAATGTCCTGGGCCTAGATTTTCGAAGGTCTCTTAGCGTTAAGATAGTCGTAAGAGCCATACATTAACATTAACTTACAACTATCTTAGCGCTAAGATAGCTTCGAAAATCTAGGCCCAGGTCTCATTTGCTACCATCATTTATTCTGAGCCAATAGGGTAGAAACTTTTGCCCAAACTGAGTACAATGTGTGAAGCTATCCTTGTTGTTCACTGTGATATTCTGGAATATTTGCTAAAAGCATTCTGAGCTTGATTTAAAATGCACAACTGTATAAATAGCCAAATTGTTTTCCTAATTGAGAGAAATTCGTAGAGATGGGAGAAACTAGATAGTGAGGGTGATTGTCATTATAGAATGGTAATGTAGTACCGTATATTACTGCTGATTAGCCAAATTTTGAGGACCAAAAATGCAGCCTGTAGAAGGGGGGCAGCCTATCTACAGGTTACACTTTTGTCAAAGGTTTTTTATGGCTTATCTACGGAACATACCATTTTGATACTGATTTTAGGGTCAAGTTTGGACCTCGGTTTATGTATGAGATTGTCTTATCTATGGTAATATATGGTACTCCTAATACAGATGGAGAAATGGGGGATGTTTAAATATGGTTTACTTTTAACCATTATGTCATGTCTGTTTACAGGAGGAAGCGGACCTCCCGGAGGTGCTGGACAAAGTGAGGTCGTCCCTGTCAGACTTCCTGTACAGGCGGTATGTTGTTTTTTATGTGTGATCAGTTGTCTGTTCGTTTGTTGTTTAAAGCTAGCACAGTATTTGAGCTTCAAGACAGGGTGCTGTTGTACAAAGCTACCTTAGCACTACGCCAGTAGTAAGTCTATGTTAAGGTATGGGAGCTACGGTCACCTTAGCACTACGCCAGTAGTAAGTCTATATTAAGGTATGGGAATTACGATCATGTTAGCATGCTGCATCAGTAGTAAGTCTATGTTAAGGTATGGGAGCTCACGGTCATCTTAGCTTCACCAGTAGTAAGTCTATGTTAAGGTATGGGAATTACGATCATCCTTAGCTGCATCAGTAGTAAGTCTATGTTAAGGTATTGGAGCTGGGAGCACGGTCACCTTAGCGCTGCATCAGTAGTAAGTCTATGTTAAGGTATGGGAGCTATGGTCACCTTAGCTACTGCATCAGTAGTAAGTCTATGTTAAGGCATGGGAGTTACGATCACCTTAGTAGCGCTACATCAGTAGTAAGTCTGTTGAGGTATGTTAAGGTATGGGAGCTTCTATGGTCACCTTTAGCTTCAATCACGCTTCCAGTAGTAAGTCGATGTTAAGGCATGGGAGTTACGATCACCTTAGCGCTGCATCAGTAGTAAGTCTATGTTAAGGCATGGGAGTTACTGATCACCTTAGCGCTACGCCAGTAGTAAGTCTATGTTAAGGCATGGGAGTTACGATCACCTTAGCACTACGCCAGTAGTAAGTCTATGTTAAGGCATGGGAGTTATGATCACCTTAGCTCACACCCAGTAGTAAGTCCATGTTAAGGCATGGGAGTTACGACCACCTAAGCAAGCTATGCCAGTAATAAGTCTATGTTAAGGCATGGGAGTTATGATCACCTTAGCTTCACGCCAGTAGTAAGTCCATGTAAAGGCATGGGAGTTACGATCACCTTAGCTGCACATCAGTAGTAAGTCTATGTTAAGGCATGGGAGTTACGATCACCTTAGCCACGCCAGTAGTAAGTCCATGTTAAGGCATGGGAGCACGATCACCTTAGCCACACCAGTAGTAAGTCTATGTTAAGGCATGGGAGTTATGATCACCTTAGCTTCATGGGTCAGTAGTAGCAAGTCTATGTTAAGGTATGGGAGCTTTGGTCACCTTAGCACTATGCCAGTAGTAAGTCTATGTTAAGGTATGGGAGCTTTGGTCACCTTAGCTATGCCAGTAGTAAGTCTGTGAAGGTATGGGAGTTACGATCACCTTAGCTGCATCAGTAGTAAGTCTATGTTAAGGCATGGGAGTTATGATCACCTTAGCACTACGCCAGTAGTAAGTCTATGTTAAGGCATGGGAGTTATGATCACCTTAGCGCTACGCCAGTAGTAAGTCTATGTTAAGGTATGGGAGTTACGATCACCTTAGCGCTGCGCCAGTAGTAAGTCTATGTTAAGGTATGGGAGTTATGATCACCTTAAGCTTACCAGCCAGTAGTAATTCCATGTTAAGGCATGGAGTTATGATCACCTTAGCGCTACGCCAGTAGTAAGTCTATGTTAAGGTATGGGAGCTATGGTCACCTTAGCGTAAGATTGCTCTGTACAACGACACCCAGGTGTCTTTATTTTCTAGTGTGAACCAGACAATCCAGTGATTAATATCATGAGCATCGATGGGATATCAACACAACTGGGATTTGTGTCACGCAGTAAGCAGTGTCACCATCCAGACAACCTTATTCTTTGTGTTGCCTCTTACAACAAGCATACGTTGCTTGGGACCAGCTCTAATCCAGGATGCTGGTACTTGAACTCAACTGACAGTCATGGAGATATACATATTGTATTTGACATAGCCTCGTGGGGGATTCCAGGTTGGTGCTGGTAGTCTTTGCTGATTGTAAGATGTGAGCAAATGGATTAGGTGGTCAGGTCATTGACTTGTTTTGGGGGTGGTGGGGTAGCCTAGTGGTTAAAGCGTTTGCTCATCACACCGAAGAGCCGGTTTGATTCCACTTATGAATACCATGTGTGAAGCCCATTTCTGGTGTCCCTTGCCATTTTAATTCTTGGATTTTCCAAAACAACGTAGATTGTTGCTCATCACTTGATTGTCTGGTCCAGACAAGAATACTTGCAGGCTGACGTCATATTGCTAGAAAATTACTGTGTGATGTTGTACAACACTCAGACAAACTGAAAATAAACTCTTTTGCTTCACTGGCTGGCCCACCTTCCATGGGGCAGTGGGGTAGCCAAGTGGTTAAAGTGATCGCTCCATGGGGCAGTGGGGTAGCCAAGTGGTTAAAGTGATCGCTCCATGGGGCAGTGGGGTAGCCAAGTGGTTAAAGTGATCGCTCTTCACACAGAAGACCTGGGTTTGATTAATCACATGGGTACAATGCATGAAGCCTATTTCTGGTGTCCCCTCTGTGATATTGCTGAAATAATACTAAATGCGGCGTAGATATGAACTTACACTCACCTATATGCCACACTTTAGCGTTGTCTTACATGAGTTAAGATGGGCTTTTAGGATTTCTGAAATCAAACTTGGTCCTTCTGAAGGGCCAGGTCATATATATCATTTTAAACTAGTTGGTGATATCTTTATTATCATCCCTTTTGTTTGGTATATTTTCAGGGATCATCATCTACACATGGTGTTCTTCCACAACATGCTGAACAAACATCCAGTGAGTTTTCTAGACAGGGTCTATTAACATGGGTGATAACAGGCTCGGTGCCCGGATGATATCATGCGTGTGTCTTGGTTTGTGTAGCGTGATAACGTGCATAGTATCATGGTTTATTGTAGTTAGGTAACATGGATAGTGTCATAGTTTGTGTAGGTGATAACATGCATAGTGTCAGGGTTTGTGTAGCGTGATAACATGCATAGTGTCATGGTTTGTGTAGCTTGATAACATGCATAGTGTCATGGTTTGTGTAGGTGATAACATGCATAGTGTCAGGGTTTGTGTCGGTGATAACATGCATAGTGTCAGGGTTTGTGTAGCGTGATAACATGCATAGTGTCAGGGTTTCATTCGTGTCATTGCTCAAGTTGAACAAAAGCTTGCGTTGTGTCAAGGTTTATACTGGGCAATAACATGCACTCTGTTTTGTCTCATGCAGGGTAATAAGATGTGTAGTATCATGGCTCATGTAGGGCAATAAGATGTATAGTATCATGGCCCATGTAGGGCAATAAGGTGTATAGTATCATGGCCCATGTAGGGCAATAAGATGTATAGTATCATGGCCCATGTAGGGCAATAACAAGCATACAGTATCATGGTCCATGTAGGGCAATAAGATGTATAGTATCATGGCCCATGTAGGGCAATAAGATGTATGGTATCATGGCCCATGTAGGGCAATAACAAGCATACAGTATCATGGTCCATGTAGGGCAATAAGGTGTATGGTATCATGACCCATGTAGGGCAATAAGATGTATGGTCTCTATAGGCCCATGTAGGGCAATAACAAGCATAAGGCAATAGTATCATGGTCCATGTAGGGCAATAAGGTGTATGGTATCATGGTCCATGTAGGGCAATAAGATGTATGGTATCATGGCCCATGTAGGGCAATAAGATGTATAGTATCATGGCCCATGTAGGGCAATAAGGTGTATAGTATCATGGTCCATGTAGGGCAATAAGATGTATGGTATCATGGCCCATGTAGGGCAATAAGGTGTATGGTATCATGGTCCCATGTAGGGCAATAAGGTGTATGGTATCATGGTCCATGTAGGGCAATAAGGTGTATGGTATCATGACCCATGTAGGGCAATAAGATGTATGGTATCATGGCCCATGTAGGGCAATAAGGTGTATAGTATCATGGTCCATGTAGGGCAATAAGATGTATAGTATCATGGCCCATGTAGGGCAATAAGATGTATAGTATCATGGCCCATGTAGGGCAATAAGGTGTATAGTATCATGGTCCATGTAGGGCAATAAGGTGTATAGTATCATGGCCCATGTAGGGCAATAAGATGTATAGTATCATGGTCCATGTAGGGCAATAAGGTGTATAGTATCATGGTCCATGTAGGGTCAATAAGATGTATAGTATCATGGCCCATGTAGGGCAATAAGATGTATAGTATCATGGCCCATGTAGGGCAATAAGGTGTATGGTATCATGGTCCATGTAGGGCAATAAGGTGTATAGTATCATGGCCCATGTAGGGGAATAAGATGTATAGTATCATGGTCCATGTAGGGCAATAAGATGTATAGTATCATGGTCCATGTAGGGCAATAAGATGTATGGTATCATGGCCCATGTAGGGCAATAAGATGTATAGTATCATGGCCCATGTAGGGCAATAAGATGTATAGTATCATGACCCATGTAGGGCAATAAGGTGTATGGTATCATGGCCCATGCTGGGCAATAACAAGCATACAGTATCATGGTCCATGTAGGGCAATAAGATGTATAGTATCATGGCCCATGTAGGGCAATAAGATGTATGGTATCATGGCCCATGTAGGGCAATAAGATGTATAGTATCATGGCCCATGTAGGGCAATAAGATGTATGGTATCAAGGCCCATGTAGGGCAATAAGATGTATGGTATCATGACCCATGTAAGGCAATAAGATGTATATTATCATGGCTCATATAGGGCAATAACAAGCATACAGTATCAGGGTTCATGTTTTGCAGTAAGATGCATAATGTCAGATTATGTGTTAGGCACAGAAATAGTTGGTGATTCACAGTATATGACATAATGCAACACTGATATTGTCCTGAGATTGTAACACCACTCCCTCACTCACTCCACCTGCAGATGATGTTCTGGCCACTGACTGACCTCCTTCTGCAATCTCTCAACGATGCCAAGGTCAAGGTTCACTCCAAGGTCAGACAGTTATCTTGTTAATGTGTACTCTGTCCAAGTCGCCAAAGTTATCTGTTCAACGCAAATGTTGTTGATTTTAAGAAAATGATCTTGAAACCAGTAACCAATTTCTTCATGCTGAATAACAAAGATTATGTTTATGATTACCAGAAAAGGTTAGCAAGAGAGTTTTGTATTTCAGACCCAGGCCTGTTCTCTCTTGTCAGCTCTATTCTCAGCAGGGAAGAACCTGGTAAGTAGACATCCAACATAGCAGGTGTTTCTTCTGCAGAATGAAATTGAAAAACACCCCAGCAATTTCTCAAACAAAATGTAATCCAGCACACACATTTGTTACCACATTTCAGCTGTTCTAAATGTTCCATATGTGATTGTTTGTTTGTTTGTCGTTTAACTCTGCACTCAGCAATAGTCAAGCAGTATGGTGGGGATCTGTAAATAATGGAGTCTGGACTAGACAATCCAGTGATCAACATCATGAGCATTGATCTACACAATTGGGATACGATTGATATATACCAACTAAGTCAGTGAGCATGACCACCCAATCACCTCACGACAAGCATGGGTTTGCTGAAGACCAATTCGGGATCTTCACAAGTACTTCCATTTTTTAAATGATATGCCCTCGACAGGGCAATGTGATGCAAATTATTTCATCTCAGAAAATTACTGTTGCACTGAGATATAAGTCAATTCTGACATCTGTAGAAGCAAAATATTTATGTTTGTTATTATTCAGTTTCAGTAGTTAGTTTGAAAAGATTTCTCATGTAACAATTATTTCTCCATTGCAGCCCCGTGATGTTGGAGATGACCATTGGGGTCAGTTCTCATCCACGCTGTCCACAACGCTGCACACGGTCAGTCTCTCCACGACACACAATCAGACTCACCACTGCACACAATCAGTCTCACCACTGCACACAATCAGTCTCACCACTGCACACAATCAGTCTCAACGCTGCACACAGCACACAATCAGTCTCACCACTGCACACAATCAGTCTCAACACTGCACCCAATCAGTCTCACCACTGCACACCATCAGTCTCACCACTGCACACAATCAGTCTCACCACTGCACACAATCAGACTCACCACTGCACACAATCAGTCTCACCACTGCACACAATCAGTCTCACCACTGGAACACTATCAGTCTCACCACTGAACACGATCAGACTCACCAGTGAACACGATCAGACTCAGACTCACCAGTCTCTGCCACTGCAATCAGTCTCACCACTGCACACAATCAGTCTCACCACTGCACACAATCAGTCTCACCACTGCACACAATCAGTCTCACCACTGCACACAATCAGTCTCACCACTGCACACAATCAGTCTCACCACTGAACACAATCAGTCTCACCACTGCACACAATCAGACTCACCACTGCACACAATCAGTCTCACCACTGCACCACCCAATCAGTCTCACCACTGCACACGATCAGTCTCACCACTGCACACAATCAGTCTCACCACTGCACACAATCAGTCTCACCACTGCACACAATCAGTCTCACCACTGCACACAATCAGTCTCACCACTGCACACAATCAGTCTCACCACTGCACACGATCAGTCTCACAATCAGACTCACCACTGAACACCATCAGTCTCACCACTGAACACTTCCATCAGACTCACCACTGCACCCAATCAGTCTCACCACTGCACCCAATCAGTCTCACCACTGCACACAATCAGTCTCACCACTGCACACAATCAGACTCACCACTGCACACAATCAGTCTCACCACTGCTCACAATCAGTCTCACCCTGCACTGCACACTCTCACGCTACACACAATCAGTCTCACCACTGCACACAATCAGTCTCACCACTGCTCACAATCAGTCTCACCACCACTGCACACACTCACCGCTACACACAATCAGTCTCACCACTGCACACACTCACCGCTACACACAATCAGTCTCACCACTGCACACAATCAGTCTCACCACTGCACACAATCAGTCTCACCACTGTTTGATAGTGTCACATGCCGTCACACCAGTGATGAACCTTGTGTGTTTGTTCTGCAGCTGCTGCTGAGACTGTCGGTGGAGAGCATCAAACCCAAGTTCACGCTGGAGCTGCTGCATGTTGTCGTCCGCCTCTCCATCATCCACCCAGACACGGCACGCCAGGTACATCACACGCTCTGTTCAGCGTGGCAATAATATCATATACTTAATACATACTGGATCCTGGTCCACATAGCATTTGTAGTGTTACGAGCTATCTTAACTAAAAAGTTTATCATACGATTAGGAATGATTTTGGGCTACGAACGCTTTGTGATTCAGCCCTGATGTGTCATTATGTGCTTGTTGTATATTAAATACTGCCTTCCCATAGAGGTTACTTGTCATCTCTTCCTACAAACCTCTGTTCAAATACGGCCCTTTCATGGTGCGAGTGTTCAGGATTCGTGATTGGTTGCAATCAGATTTAGTTGTGCAATCAGCGATGTTGTTCCAACAGTGATCATCCGCAGGGCCTCAGTAATTTCCGTAGGCTTAGGGAAAACTAGAACCTCTTCGCATGTGCGATGCGCTAACATTTCTTCTAGACAGAACTCGGTCATGCAATGGTGGATCAATAGCGTCTCCGTCGCCCTTGTTGACAACAAACAAGCTAGCCATTAAATGTCTTGTGTGTCACATCAACACAAGTCCCTGGCAGAGGAGTGATACTTGTGGCCCCATATTTGCTTGCATTAGTCAAGTTGGATCTAAGTCGATGTAACACGGATTCTGATTGGATAGAAGGAAGGGAGATAATTCGTGTTGTGATTTTTGGCCATATAGGGATTTTGCGAGAACCGGGAAATATGGCCGTATATGAACAGATGTTCGTAGGAAGATATGACAAGTAACCACTGTGGGAAGAGAATGTCCTCTAGGTCGATATAAACTTTTAACAGCCAAGGTGTAACACCAAAGTCTAGATTCACCTCTTTACCAATGCTTTGATTCATAAACATCAGTCTCACTGTTAACAATACAAATGTATACTTGTGATTATGAAGCGCCATGACCATACTTCCGAACGTTTGTGTGGTACAGAAATGTGCACTCGTATCTCTTGACTCAGGTTGCAACCAATGAAGTGACAGAGAAGCTGACGGGACTCAAGTCTCACCTCAACAAGGATGCTCGCAGCATGTGTAACCGTCTTCTGAACTTCACCAGGTGAGAACACACTTGATTTTCGGGAAGTCGGTCACAAGTTCTAGATCTTCAGTTGTTCAGTTTAGCTTGATAACAGTGTAAGATTCTACACGTGTCGTTGCTCTCTGCAATAAACATGGAGTTGTATGCTTCATCATTGACTCGCCATCTTCTAGAATGCCGATCACTTTTGCTTGATAAGGGTGTAAGAATATACACTGACAAGTGGCTCTATTCAATAAACAAGCTGGGTGGGTGTGGTAGCCTAGTGGTTAAAGCGTTCGGCTCCTACACATGGGCACAATGTGTTAAGCCCATTTCTGGTGTCCCCATGCCAGGATTTTGCTGGAATATTGCTAAAAGCGGCGTCAAAGTAAACTCACTCACTCAATATACAAGAAATGTTGTATGCTTCATTGTTCTAGATCTTTGTTGGCAAAGTCCTGTGTCCGATAAATATTAGTGGATGTAAATAATGTCTGCAGTGAGTTGTATTTGATGCAAAATGTGTGGTTGTTGTATAGAAACTAGTTACGTTGAAGCGTAAGGTAGTACTGGTGAAGATACTGGTTAGAATTGGTCTTCAGCAAGCAATACCTGTTGTAAGAGTTGACTAATAGGCTCGAGTGATCAGGTGCAACTTACATGTCCTCGTACCTCAATTGAGTAGATCAATGCTCATGATGTTGATCATTGGATTGTCTGCTCCAGATTCAATTATTTACGGACTGTTGCTGTATAGCTAGAATATTGCTGAGTGCAGCCATAAACAAACAAATAAACATAAGATCGTCTGACGTTACTGGTAAGAAAAATATTAGTGTTCGGGCAGTCTCTGCCATGGATGATGTACAGTTACACACAATGCAGAGCTTTTTATTGATTACAAATGAAAAAGTTGGAAGGAAAATTTAGGGTAATAAATAGAATCTTACCTTTACTCTCAAGCCTTTCACATACTGCAGTTTAGAACTGTTATTGAAACATTGATATATTTGACATCAGTGACATATTTATTCTAAAAATATTCCAGGCAAAAGACTGGCAAAAAACAGAAGCAGAGAAAAAAGAAGATGAAAAACTCTGGCCAACAAAATGGGGATGTAGTGGAGAACATGGCTGAACTCACCTTGATCAATGGGGCAGGAGGAGATAACTCTAGCGACCTCCTCTCGGATTCCGTGACAAGTACCATGTCGGTGGACAGTGACAGTCCTCGCAAACGGAGGTCCTCAGATGAGGTGGATGCCACGTCTGCTGGGAGTTCCAGAAAGAAGAAAAAGCCAGGGGAAAAAACAGAAATAATTAGAGATGATAATGAATAATTTTTTTACATGAAATAAGACGTAATGGGATTGATATCACCTCTGTGAGTCTTGTGAATGGGTGGAAGGAATTGTAGGAAGAAAGTTGGTGGACAATGTATGAGTGTTGATGAATCCAATCACTATTTTACCCAGCATCTTCTCAGAGCAATGTCGGGGTCAAGTGGGTAGCCCAGTGGTTAAAGCTGGCTCGCCACGCCCGAAGACCCGGTTCAATCCCCACATGGGTACAATTTGTAGAAGCCCATTTCTGGTGTCCCCCGCCGTGATGTTGCTGGAATATTGCTAAAAGTGGCGTGAAAACCAAACTCAGTCAGTCAGTCAGTCACAGCAATGTCAGAAATTCTACTGATTGTGGGTTTGAATTTCAGTTCTAAGTTTGTGTCAAGGTTTGCCATCTTTATACCTGTCCTTGTGGGTTTCACTGGAAGTGATTCCCCCACATGGGTACTTTCACTCTCCTACCCAGAGTTCCGTGCGGCGGCAAGCCAGCATAGTACCTCTCCGCCACAGGCCAAAAATGTGACGATTCGTCACATCTTGCAACTGGCCCATTCAATATATATGTACATATTTCTTAACTCTTTTATTTTGACGAGCCTAAACATCTAATTAAACATCTTTGATAGAATGGCTTAGTTTCACTGAGAAAATATCCTAAAACATGTAACACTATTTCGAATTGTGAGCGTCCTTTGTTTACGAGGGTTGTAATGCTCCACGCGTGCTGTCATCGGCTTCGACAGGGAGCAAAACGATGCAACCAGATTGATTTCTAAATATGTACTGTCATCAATGTTACTGTCGCGAGTTGTGGAAGAAATATATGTACAATGTAAAACATTGTAAAGAGCGCCGAAAAGCTTGCGTAAGGCCAGTCTCTTCTTATTATGAATATGCGCGTTTGATTACAAACAAGAGAAAAGTCCGGTCACGTGATATGCAAATTAGCCTGTGGCAGTGATGTTATGTTAAGTCATCGCTGTGCCTGAGTGTGGGGTACTTTGTGTGAAGCCAAATTCTGGTGTTCCCTCCCCCTGATATTGCTGAAATATTGCTAAAAGGGGCGTAAAACCATACTCACTCACTCACTCACTCACTCACTCACTGAAGTGGTAAATGTCTGAGACTTGCAATACATTGGGCTCTCTTCCCACAATAAGCAGACATGCCGTGATATAAGTGAAATACTGTTGAGAAGTGTGTTAAACCCAACTCACTCACTCACTGACCAACTAGATGTTGGTGGCTGGGTGTATATGATCTGTATGACTGTTGAAGCAGCTGGTTGTTATACATCTTGGACTGATTCTAGCAACTGTTCATCATCTTCCATCGGACCACGTGTACTTATGCCGCTGGTTTCAGACAATGTTTACACTGTTCTTGTTATGAAAGGTTATTCATCTGTTGAATGTATCAGAAGAAGTACTACCTAAACTCTCAACATATGAAGTCTGTGCAATACACAATTGTTTGCACTGTGAATATATTGTAGATATAAACACAAGTGAATCTGTGACAAGGTTTGTGGAAAATGGATTTATGACAAATAAAACTGGATGAACATGACATTTGTGTTTGTGAACAACCTGAGCCTGTACTGGAGGCTTTCCTGAGAGCAGTGAAGGATGTTTTGTGGCAATCAGCATATTTTATCTGGTTATATTTGAAGCCTGGCGAGGCAAACTCGTGGTTGAAATCATTTACTCTCTGTACCAACTAGATCCCCAATATTGTGAACCTGGTGGTGTTTGTTGCTCACACACACACACACACACACATACACACGCCGCACGCACACAGGTCTACGCACAAAGGAATGCACAAAGATTTAGCGGAAACTGTCATCGTTGCTCACATTATAAGCCACTGGGTTGTCTGCCCCTGACTTGGATGTTTACAGGCCATGGTCCAGTGTATGAAATAAGCCAAAACCCAGCCAAACTTCAAAATAATAATAATAATAATAATAATGGCACTTATATTGCGCTATATCCACGCCATGAAGGTATGCTCAAAGCGCATTGCCTCAAACGATGGAAACAGAGGCAGTTGAGTTCTCCACAGTGGTATGAGTTATGTATCTTTTAGGTATAGTGCTTGAAAAGGTAGGATTTAAGACTGGATTTAAAAGTTTCAAGAGATGGAATCAACTTCAGTGATTCGGGTAGAGAGTTCCACAGAGTAGCGGCTGAGACAGAAAAGGATCTGGAGCCGAAAGTTTTAAGTTTGGTGACAGGCACCCGAAGGAGCTGTTGTTGACTAGAGCGTAGAGTTCTTGAAGGGAGGTATGAGACAATCAGATCACTCAGATGGGCAGGTCCAGTACCATGGACAGCTTGGTAAGTCAGAGAGAGTATTTTGAAAATGATTCGCTCAGGAATGCGAAGCCAGTGAAGCGAGTTTAGCACTGGTGTGACGTGTGCCTTTATGTTCGTCTGAGTGACCAATCTGGCAGCATAGTTTTGGATGTGCTGCAGACGTCTGATTTGTTGTTTGGTGATTCCATAGAGCAAACTGTTGCAATAGTCTAATCGAGAGAATATCAGAGATCTCACGAGGGAGGCAGCTGCGTCTCTCGTCAGCAAATGTCTGATGGCACTGATGTTCCTCAGGTGGTAATGACTGACCTTGCAGCAGTGGCTCACGTGATCTTCCATGGATAGCGAGGAGTCAAGGTACACACCGAGGTTCTTGACAGATGACTTGAAGGTGATGTCAGCTGACCCGATAGACAGATGATCCAAAGTACATTTCGTAACCTGGATGGAGGTCCAAACAAAATCACCTCCGTTTTGTCTGAATTGAGTTTCAGCTTGTTCTTTTCCATCCATGTACTGACATCAGCAATGCACTGTTGCATTGCATGTTTTGCTTCAGATTGACTGATGGGTGTTGGCTTACAGCTGTTCTGTACTTGCGAGTCATCTGCATAGAAGTGATGAGGTATATGATGTTCTTCAATACACTGACCTAGAGGTGTTGTATAAAGGTTAAACAGTATTGGCCCCATCACTGATCCTTGTGGTACTCCACAGAATAATCTGGCTGGAGTGGACATCTCATCACCAATTAGGACTGTCTGTGACCTGTTTGTGAGGGTACGACCCAAACCACTGAAGCGGTATCCCTGTGATGCCGAAGGTATTTTCGAGACGATGCAATATTATGCCATGATCTATGGTATCAAAGGCGGATGACAAGTCTGGCAATACCAGCATAGCAATATCCCTCTGTCAACAGACGTGCACACTATTCATCACACAGTTTAATGCTGTTTCCGTACTGTTGGCCTGTCTATAAGCTGACTGATACTTGTGAAGTAGATCATTTGAGGTCAGGTGGTACAGCAACTGTCTCTTAACTATTTTCTCTAGGATTTTGGATATGAACGATAGGTTGGAGACTGGCCTATAGTTCTTGAGTAGCTGCGGATCTAAATTTGGCTTCTTCAGAAGGGGTTTGACAATGGCTTTTTTAAAATAATCCGGCACAACACCCGTGGATATACTGACATTGATTATATCTGTGATGGTGGGTAGGAGAACGTCCAGGATGGCAGGATCTTCAACATGAACTTGGTGGGTAGTGGATCTAGGCTGCACGATGTTGGTTTGGCCTCGAGGATGGTTTTACGGACTTCATTTTCTGTTACAACCCGGAATGAACTAAACTTGGTGCCCGTGTATTGAGGAGATGGTTCGTTGTCCATATCAGAATCAAACTGTTGGCGGATGTTGCTGATCTTGTCCAGAAAGTAGCTGTTAAATTCTGATGCTAGGTGAGCATCTCCACCATGAGGAAGTGTTGCAATTGACTGTTTTCCGAGTAAACCGTGTAGGATAGAAAACATCTTCTGTGGATTATTAGAACTGCCTGTGAGTTCAGCATTGACATATTCAGCTTTGGCTCTACGCATGAGATTGTTCACAGAGTGCCTGCAAGCATTGAAGATCTGTCTGTGAATCTCCAGCTGCGACTTCCTCCACTGCCGTTCTGCAGCTCTCCGAGTGCTTTTGGCTTCTCTGATCTCTGCCGTGTGCCATGGAGATGTTGTTCTTGGTCTATGAACTCTGGTCCTGACAGGAGCATGTTTATCAACTATAGCCGCCAGTTTTGTGTTGAACTCGCTGACAAGGTTGTTTACATCATCCGGAAGGACGTGTCTTCAGCACTCTCAAGAAAATCATTTGAAAATGTTACCAACCCAAAATGGATTTAACCAGACCAGACAATCCAAAGAAAATAACTCATTTCTAGTTATTGTTAAGATGCTGTTTTAGTGATAATATATGTCAACGCGGTGCTTTGAGCTTGCGATAGATAGTTCAATGTTCAAACAGTAATTGTCAAGTCTAAATGCAAAGCTCAATTTGAAAAATAGAGTAAAGATATGGTAAATGTACTTAGATGTATCATGGAACATGTTATCTAAAATTTTACCAGACCATCGGGCTGGCTAGCTGTGAATTTAGCCCGCCTCGGGCGGTCGGACGGGCTTATTTCATACACTGCATGATCATATAGCAGTGTACTCATACCCGTCCAGACAGCCGCCATATGATATGGAAACATGAAGCCAGTCCTTGCTCTTATAGGCATATCTCCCTCACATGCAAAGCTTTGGGTGTGTGGGTTTAGTTTTAAGCCACTTTCAGCAATATTACGACCGGGGACACTGGAAATGGGCTTCACACATTATACCCATGTTGGGAATCTAACCCGTCCTTCGGCGTAACGAGTGAACGATTTAACCACTACTGCACTAGGCTACGCCACCGCCCTGGGAAAGCAATGAAAGTCATGGCTATGAAAAAACCCGTAAAAATGGAGTTACGAATCACAGGCCCTCGTTTCTTTGCGAGGATTAAAGATTTTATAAAATATATAAAAAGTTTAGATGACCCCTGACTCTTAATGCTTCACAGTACAATACATCATGACATGATGTATTGTTCTGTGAAGCATTTTGAGTCGGGGGTCATCTCAAAAACAATATATTCTTAATCTTTAATCCTTGCAAAGACACGAGGGTCTGTGGTACGAATTGGTCTTCTGCTGATCATGCTTAGAGTGAGTGAGTGAGTTGGTTTTTACGCTGCTTTTAGCAATATTCCAGCAATATCACTGCGGGGGACACACGATATGGCATCACCCATCACACAGGAGAAGAGAGAAGGGAAGGCTTTTTTTTAACCCTTAAGAAAGGTTATACATGATATCTTCAGGTTTGTTCAATATTACTCTCACTCAGTTTACTCATTGCAACTTTACAAGATAGGTCAGTCAGAAAGATTGCTTTATTTATGATCAACCCTGCCATTCTCACATTTACAGTTCCAAGGGAATATCAAAAATATTTTGACTTCAATATACACTTTTAGCTGTGTTTGAATTTCCTCCAGTCTGCAATTGCGCAGATCGATGCTCATGCTGTTGATCACTGGATTGTCTGGTCCAGACTCGATTATTTACAGACCGCCGCCATATAGCTGGAATATTGCTGAGTGCGGCGTAAAACAAAACTCACTCACTCCTCCAGTCTGTCTTCCTAGAGTAGATAGCGCATGGACTTGGTATCAAAGGCGTGCTTCTGTATGTGTGCAGCATTGCCAGGCCAGTTAGGCGTGCTCATTGTTGCACGTGTCCACAGCTTGTGCCTCGAAGAGAAGAGATGGAAATACCTTACACAAGCCACACTGCCGACTGGTATGGTCATGAACATTCCCACATGATCATGGGCATGAGGGAATGATTCTTGGTATAGCATCGGTTCATACTTCCAAAAATCAATAGTTTACGGTACAACCAGAAATTATTGAGAATTTAAAGATTGTAAATTTTAATTTGTTTTCAATCATTACTCACGTATTAAATGTGAATATTAGCAGAACATTACTCCAGATTCAAAGACAGGTGAACAGTTAGTATTTTGTCAAGTCACCATTTCAGCAATATTTGTCAGTTTTTCTTAAACACTTTCCTTCATAAGTCCCCAAACATTTTCTGTTGGATTTAGATCAGGGCTATGGTTTGGCCAATCTAATAATGTCATATTTTGGGTCCGAAACCAGGCCTGTGAATGCTTTGAACGATGTTTTGGGTCGTTGTCCTGCTGGAAAATCCAAAAATGTCAATGAAACAAGTGAGCAGATGGAAGTAAATGTCCCTCGAGAATATCTGTGTACCGCCACTGTTCATATTCCCTTCAAATACGCAGAGGACGCTGCCCCTAACACAGATATGCCACCCCACACGTTAAATTTCGGACTGTACTTTGGGCGCTGATACAAAGTTTTTTCAGTTTGTTTGGTCCAGAATTTCAGTGTATTAGGAAACAGCCACACATAACCTTCATGGGAAAAACACATTGTCCTAGGAACAATTTCTATGCTGTAAGCACCAGTTCAACCTTCGCTCCTTTTGTTCAGGTTTCATGATCGGTGATGGAATTCCTTGACTTTTCTGCCAACCCATTGCATGCAGCTCAGTTCTAATTGTCTCCTTACAGACAGCCACAGTTCCTCTATCAATCATATTCAGCCTTAAGTTTTCTAAACTCCTTCGTTTGTTTTTAGAAACAAGAATACCAAGCCGCCTCCTGTCACCGACAGTCAATTTTCTGGGCCTACCTGCGCCTCCCTGGTGCTCAACGCCATATCCATTTGCAATATTTTTCAAAACACAATAAACAGTGGACAAAGGGATTCCTGTTCTACTTGAAATCACTTTAGCTGATCTGATGTCCTTGTTATAATACTCTAAAATCAACTTCCTCCTCTCTAAATCATCCATAATGAGGATCACTGAAAATGTCGTCTGCTAGAAAAAGTAAACAAAGGGGGATAACTCTTCACAAACTAATGCAACAGGATTAACAGAGTTGCCCCTCTTGAATGAAACCAAGCACTTGATAGCTGGTCAAGGTTGTTTAAACTAGAAATCCAATTAAACATATCCCTAAAATTCTCAATAATTTCTGGTCATACTATATATAATACTATATTTAGGTAAATTGTCCGTTAGTGGAGTCCTTTCAGGGGCGAAGGTAGACCAGGGGGGCAGGGGGGCAGCTCCCCTCCCGAATATTTTACAGATTATTTTTTACATGAAAGTATTGAAATAACATTCTTTGAGTGTCATGTACCCTTACCGCAGCCCTGAAATCCACACCCCAATTAATGACGCAAAGATTGCCGGCAGCCCATCTAATAGACTAACGACTAGTCTCTGAAATGAACATATTTTACAGAAAAAAGGCTCATATTGAAAAAAATCAAAATATAATAAAAAGGAGCCCTGAGACTTTCTTCATTTTCAGAAGCTGTGGAAATCTAGACTTGCCACATTTTCTAGACTTGCGTGGGATTTCTTGGATATATTTGCTTCAGGGTCTGTATGACAGACTACCCATCTGACAGATGATCGGTACCAGAATGATACACCTAATTACATATGATTACAACAACCATTAACGAATGAAATAAGGAATCCAGGGCAGTGACATAGACTACCCGGAACCCTATAAACTGAAGGCATATTGTGCAATACCTAATGATAATTAACGATCTTAAAGACTTAATTAGATAAAGGATTACATTCAATCCACATGACTCCAAAAGACAAGATAGACAAAATAAAGAATAACATACATTGGTGAAAAAGAGAGCAGTATTTCAGGACTTTGCAAAACCTTGGACATTGATGGTTTTGAGATTTAACATGCCCTTTACGACATGTTTGGTCGAAAGTGGGGTGTTTTGACCGAAAGATATGAAGGGTGAGTTTAGGTTGCATAATGTGTATGAATTCTGAATTTGAGCAACGTGATAAGGCCACCATTTTAACTTCATGAGCAATGATATCATCTATTTTATCTGAATCAATTTAGAATAACACCCCCACTTTTCCATGCCCACCACTGGGTTGTAAATTTTGCCCTCCACTCCAGCCCCCAACCACCCCGCCCTCTCTTTTGCTGTCACCTTTTCGTGACCACAGCTAACATTCTCACTCCAGCCCCCAACCACACCCCTCACCACACACCCTGCACCACACCTCCCTCACCATACACAAGTCACCACACACACCCTCATCACACACCCCTCACCACACATCCCCTACCACACCCCATCACCACACCCTCACCACCCCCACCACACCCCACACACACACACACTACACACACACCCTCACCACACACCTCCCTCACTCCCTCACCACACACCCACACGCTCACCACACCCACACACCCTCACCACCACACACCCTCACCACACACCCTCACCACACACCTCACCACACACCCTTACACACACCCTCACCACACCCCTCACCACACACACCCCCTCACACACACACCCCTCACACACACACATCCCTCACCACACCCTTCCACCACACACACCCTTCACCACACATTCTTCACGACACACCCTTCACCACACACACACACACCCTCACTACACCCCCTCACTTCACACACCCTCACTACACACCCTCACTACACACCCCTCACCACACACCCTCACCACACACCCCTCACCACACACCACTCACCACACACTCCTCACCCTCACCACACACCCTCACCACACACACCCCTCACTACACACCACACACCCACACCACACACACCCCTCACTACACACCGTTTCACCCTCACACACACACCACACCCCCTCACCACACACCCTTCACTACACACTCATTGTACGACATGACCAGTGATCCACATTCCTTCCTTTAAAGTAGCTCAACAAACACATAAGGAAGGATGAAGTTCTTTTAGTACTTAATGAATCTACACAGAATTCATCTTTCCCAACAAGAGAGAAATGACACCGGCTCAATACGATGCACACACCCCTTAAGTATCGACGCGCTTTTATCTGCGGACAACAATCAAGTTGGTGAGGGACGGCAGACTTGGTAGGAGGGAAGGCTGTCTCGTGTGAAATATTCTGTCAGTATTTGGTGCTTTACGGTATGTAATAGCTGTTGATCCGCGTCATAAGTTTTAGAAGCAAAAGAGTATGGTGTTTCTTTACTTCACGTAACATGGCATACTGCCATGTTTAGTACGCCTGTTGTTTCTGACGGTATTGCATAATATCCGTGTAGTGACCTATTTTGACGAGAGGATATGACTGTGGTAAGGGAGGTAACTGGTGTGCGCTGACTAGGTAAGGTTTAAGGAGTGAAACTACCCCTAAGCAATGTCTCTGCGAATTTACAGCGAATGGCAGAAATAAGTTACTTTAGGAATTGTAACAGTGTGAAGTGTCGAACCCTGGTCTTCAGCTCGACAAGCGGCTATTCAACTGTCATTTTTGCCGTTTAAAATATTTTTCCAAGCGGATAGCGGGTAGCGGGGCACGGGAGGCACAGTTAGTTGAGATCTTGTCTTATCCATGCCAGAGATTCATATCGTTTCTCAAATATCTGTTTCACTGTATTGACAGTGAGGGTGTGGGGAGTGTGTGTGTGTGTGTGGCTCTTGTAGATGAACACATGTAGATCAAGACTGCATGGTGTCGGTCTCTTCACGATAAACGTCAGCATGTCGCGTGGTTGCGTTGTCGTTATCGAGTGTCTGACATACGAGTGAGTGACAATGAGGAGTGGTGAATGAGCTAACATGCCGCATCGATCTATATGGGGAACCGAGTCTGACAATGTGTCAACAGCAAGCATCAAGCATGGGACACCCAAGTCAGCGAACCTGACCACCCAATCCCGCTAGTCGCCTCTTACGACAAGCATGGGTTACTGGAGACCAATTCTAGCCAGGACCTTCACGGGTCACGATCTCACGAACAGTATGAACATCGATCTACTTGATACATACGAAGGCTAGATGAGCCGCTTGAAACAGGGTTTACCGTTTCTCGATGCCACACGCGACATGGAGAAGCTGTGTGATTGTTTATGCCCCCGGGATATAATGTAGGGGCATATGGCTCGTCTCTCTTTCTGTCCGTCCGTCCGTCCCAAATCATGTCGTTTCCGGAGCATAACTCAAAACCGTTCAATATATATCAACAAAGATTTGTAGATATACCAAACAGAACGTGGTGTCTTTTGCTTTTTACAGATTTTTATTTTCTTGATTTCCATGGAAACGATTTGGACTTAGTCTCAAAAGGGGTTGACTTCGTGTCCCGAGGGATGACTAAAAACCTTTCTATATCTATCAACAAAACATGGCAGATACATTATTTTAAACAGATCTTGAAGTTGTTGGATTTTTGGGGTTGTCATTTTCTCTGTCATGACTCTTGTTTAGGTAAGCGAAGCAATCTCGGAAACTACAAATAAACTTTTCGTTTTGGAGATGCTACGTATATCCGCCCCATTGAGACGCTATTTTTTAAGAAATTTAGGAATTCCCCAAATGCAGTTCTGCAACCCTCCGTTTGATTGACAACGTAATCACGGAGCATAGAGGTCCATCGGGAAATAAACGACAGCTGAGCTACGGGGCGGCAGGGTAGTTTAGTTGTTAAAGCACTCGTTCGTCACGCCGAAGGCCGGGTTCGATTCCACACATGGGTATACGAAGTGAATGTGAATCCTATTTCTGGTGTCTCCTGACGTGATGTTGCTAAAAGCGGCAAAAACTAAACCCACTCACTCACTCACCATCACTACTGTCAACATTCTTTTAGTACCGGTATATATATATATATTGCAGCCCCTACCTGTGCTCGTGCTTTTCACCAAATTCAGACTGACTAAATAGATGTATCTGAGATCTTCTCCTGCGCTAACTGGACTGAATATGAATGCACCAAGCCATGATACTGATTTGGCCACCTGCTAATGTACCTCAACTGATCATTTACATGACACATACCCTTTTCGCATTATATTTACAGCAGGACTACGTCTCTACCTTGTATAATATCTTTTCGATATGGATACAAATTAGGGCTTAGATTTCAACCTTAGAAGTCGAAAAATGACCACAACAAAATAAGTTTTTTTAAAACACCTACGACAAAGATTACTTCAAAATAATCCAAAGAATATTTATCTGACTTAAACATTTTAGTCAAGTGACTAATCGTCATCACTAGTATAAGATATTAAATCGCTTTTTCTGTCAGACCAAACAATTCATAAACTGAACTGCCGTTGTCAGATTTTACCTTTATAGCATCCATCCAGCCGTCCGTACGTGCGTGCGTGCGTGCGTCCTTAAATCCATCCATCCATTCATCATACATACATACATAGACCAAAATCAAACTCTAAGGTCGATTAAAGAATCCTGTGCAATGCAATTTATATGTTTTATTTTTAAGTCCTCTCATTTTGCAGGGGACGATGATGGCAGCTTCTGCCGATGACACCTCCGATGATCCAGGGGACATCACGAGAAGCGTGGGATTAGGTTTTTCAATGGTCATCAAGAGCCTAAAACTGAAATTTCCCAAAGTCTCTAACATCACCACCAAGGAGCTCGCTGATTGGCTGAAACCTGGATCCGACACCGATGTCATTCTCATTGTCAGTAAACCATTAACGATCCCTGCCGAAATTTCACTTGGAAAATAGTAGATACAAATTTAAAATATATGACCTACCGTCGTATTCATGATCAAATACTTCTGTGATACTCGGATATTCTTGCCTCAACCGTACAAAGGTTGTATTAATTCACAGTGTGTTGATTTGCTGGAGATAATACGAGTGCTTCGAGCAAATGCAAAGTTCTATCTTCAACTGATAAAAAAGGACTCAAAGGCTTGGTGTCGGCACCTAATTTAGATCCATATGTATGTAAGGAATTGTCGTATACGTCTTTGTAACAAATTATTTCCCCGGATAACTCAAGCTGACTATATGGCGCTAGAAGGTCATAGTCACATTAGTTATCCCACCGGGTACCCATTTTCTGCTGGGTGAACATAGGCAATTTTGAACGAACTCACTTGCCATAGGTGAGACCACATGTATCACATGTGCTTTGTTGTGGGGCAGGACGGAATTCCTAGAAACTCACAGGATTCAAGCTGCCAATCACGGTCACCCATCCAAGGAGTGTCCGCACCCAGCGTTGCTTAACTTCAACTGATTTGTGCCCTGAGCTCTATGCACAGGACCACACACCACCACCATTGTATGTCTGTTCTTGTGGTAGATAGACGGATGTCCTAACACTAATATTTTGAAAGTTAGTCGAAATTCATTCATTAAAATGCATTCACAACGGGTTGATTATTGTGAGACTCCGATCTGTGACAAACACATATATCAAGGACTTTATGTGACGGATGAAGTTCAGTTAGTTTGATGTTTAACATCACACTTATTAAAGCTCCCGCTATACGGCGGCGAATTGTTATTAGAGAGAGAGTACGTCACCTTGGCCATATTCTGCTGTTATTAGAGAATCTTGATCTAAGAATACAGCGATTGACATCATGAAGTCATACACGTAAATACGATATGATGAAGACATGCACCAACGGAGTCTGACCGGATCCTATTACCCGCCTTTTACGATTTAAAAAAAGTACTAGAATCTGTACTTTACTGAGAAAGTGTAATCCCAAATATACCGTATGACAAATTTGAGAATGTTTTTTCATTTTAGTAAGTTATTAAAACCAAATCCTGCAACATCCGGCTTTCCTCTCTCAACAAGCTGACATGTCGCGATATCATGGGAATACCGTTTTAAGCGGCGTATCCCAACGAAGTAAGGCAATCATTACTCGAAGCACTCGTAAAATCTCCAACTTCGCTGTTTATGTTTGCCAGGACAGTCGACCGAAGGAGGAATATGACGTCAGTCACATAGAAGGCAGCACCCGTGTAGACTGGGAGGCAGATGATGCACAGATCGTCCAGGACATCCCCTCCTTAAACCAGACAGGTAAACTGCTCGACCCTCTAATCTCCATATTTCTTTTGGTTAAATCAAGGTTTAATCAGTGTTATTGGAATAGGGGTAGAGGTTTTCCACTGTCTTTCCGTTACCCATTCACATAGTTGCCGTTTGTCTTTAACGTCAAATGAATTTTGTTACATCGGACGATCGAAACTGGTTATTTTCCAGCAAAAACTAAAATTACAAATACTAAAAAGCTGCACTTTTCTTAAGAGTGAGTGAGTTGGATTTTACGCCGCTTTAAGCAATATTCCAGCAATATCAGGACGGGGGACGCCAGTAATAGGTATCACACATTGTATCCGTGTGGGGAATTGAACCCGGGTCTTCGGCGTGACCGGCGAACGCATTAACGCCTTGGCTACTCCACCGGCTCTTCATTTAGAGAAACATGTCTATGATTTTATTACTATACATACATGTATAGTAATATTACGAAATTCTCATCATAGTTGGGGCGTAGGGTAGCCTTGTGGTTAAAGTGTCCGATCGTCCCGAACACTCGGGTTCGATGTGTGAAGCCCATTTCTGGTGTGCCAGGCCGTGATATTGCTGGACTATTGATTGCTAAAAGTGGCGTAAAACTAAACTCACTCACATTTCATCACTGTTAACAACAATAACAACGAGTAAAGGTCTGCAGGATTTATCATTGTCTATATACAATGCTTTCATGCACAGACAAAATACCGTACCTATTCAAAATTGTATTCTGTCCAGGTCCAGAATCGACAGACCGGAAGCGAGTTGTCGTCTGCTACTGTTCAGTTGGCTACAGATCTAGCGCCACAGCCCAGAAGATACAGGCTCTTTTTGCCAAGCAAGGTATTGCATAGCTAGTCAGTTTACATCTAAATAAACCTTAACATATGTAATATTTTGGATTACACATCCTGGATTCGAACCCACACCCTCAGAGTCAGGCACCCAATATGCAATAGTCAGCAAAGTCAGCCTAACCCACAACCCGGAAGTCGCGATGACTGAGCGGGTAAGGCCGCTGACTTTGTGTGCTAGCGATTAGGTGCCTGACTCTGAGAGTGTGGGTTCGAATCCAGGATGTGACTCAACCCAACAGAAGTTCAATAATCTTTACTTTAATAAGAAAATAATAATAATCCCAAGTATGACATATGTTACGTCATCACGTTGGTTTGAAAATGAATTTTGTGGATCATGGAGGTTGAAATTGTTGTACCTGCAAATTGTGATAAAAAATTATTGAAGGCCTTATGCTCGGGAAATTAAACGTGACGAGCGCAAGGACAGAGGCTATTCCCGTATTCTCTCTCACTTCCCGTATCCTTCTCTCACTTCGCGTATCCTTCTCTCACTGCTCACATTCCTCGGTCACTTCATGTATTCCTCACTTTCGATATTCCTCGAAACGAAATTGGACCACACACGTGAAGGAGATACTTTTTAATACAGGTTTTAACTACATTTGGTATGATCAACATGTATACTGTACTTCAATTTTCATAATGACTTTTACACAGAGGTTAAAAGACATATTTCTGCAAGATTGGCATCGCGCCCTGAGTTTGTCGAGTAAATGTTTCTGTTAGAAACAGCTAAAATCCACTGTTGAAACTGAAACTTACCTCAAGGTTAAAAATGTGAAGAAATTTAGGATAGCAATGCAAGACTAAGATGTTCATCCCATGATCTATTTGTGGAAACAGGAAGGTACACAAATATCTCTAATCTCTAATATCTGTCTAATTATTATATTAGACACAAAATTACTCACAAATGTATTGCTCTACTGAGTTCGAACAATTCTCAAATTGTACGAAATGTATCAGCATTTATATTCAATGCTTTAAACTATAGAAATACTGTCATGTCTTAATTGTGTCATGTAATATCCACGTTAATGATTTGCTTATATTCTACCATATGCATATTGTAATTGTACTACAGGCATGTGGTCTCTTCAGTACTGAATAAACGGATTTGCGATATTCCTCTCTCATTTTGAGGTGGGTATAAAAAATACCCTTTTATGAAAATATTGTTAGGATTTCTACGAACGAAATGCAATCAGCTGATGTGGTCTTAGATACGATATAATTTCAGAGTCTCATGCCAGTGTTCCTGTCTACAACCTGGAGGGGTCCCTGTTCAAATGGGCCAATGAAAGGCGGCGCATGGTAGATGCGGCCAATCAGAAGACAGAACTTGCCCATCCATACAACAGTGTGTGGGGCAAGCTGCTTGATAAAGAACTTAGGCAGACCTCTTCTTGAGTACTTGTTTACTTAGGTAATTATTTTTTCTGGTTGTGTAACTATGGGAACATGTCTCTGTTATTCGCTCAGTGCCAAACACACCTACCTTCATTATTGCGGTTCTGTTAGTAAACCAAAGTCTATGGATGGTTAGTCCTGTACCATCATTGATTAAAATTGTTTAGACCCGAAAAGGATATTGTTCTTTCTTATAAACTTCTAGAACACCTACACCACAGTGCATAACACATGTCACGTCCCCCGCCTGGCGTCAAAAACAACACATGTCGCGTCCCCCGTCTGGCGTCACAAACAACACCTGTCACGTCCCCCGCCTGTCGTCACATACAACACACGTCACGTCCCCCGCCTGGCGTCACAAACAACACCTGTCACGTCCCCTGTCTGGCGTCACAAATAATACCTGTCACGACCCCGGCCTAGCGTCACAAACAACACCTGTCACGTCCCCGGCCTGGCGTTACAAACAACACCTGTCACGTCCCCGGCCTGGCGTTACAAACAACACCTGTCACGTCCCCCGTCTGGCGTCACAAACAGGCACTGTCACATCCCCCGTCTTGCGTCACAAACAGCCTCTGTCACGTCCCCTGCCTGGCGTCACAAACAACACCTGTCAAGTCCCCTGCCTGGCGTCACAAACAGCCTCTGTCACGTCCCCCGTCTGGCGTCACAAACAACACCTGTCACGCCCCTGTCTGACGTCACAAACAACACATGTTATGTTCCCCGTTTGACGTCACATATAACACCTGTCACGTCCCCTGTCTGGCGTCACAAACAACACCTGTCAAGTCCCCTGCCTGGCGTCACCAACAGCCTCTGTCACGTCCCCCGTCTGGCGTCACAAACAACACCTGTCACGCCCCTGTCTGACGTCACAAACAACACATGTTATGTCCCCCGCCTGTCGTCACACACAACACCTGTCAGGTCCCCTGTCTGGAGTCACAAACGACACCTGTCACGTCCCCCGCCTGGCGTCACATATAGCACCTGTCATGTCCCCTGCCTGTCGTCACATACATCACTTGTCACGTCCCCTGTCTGGCGTCACATATAACACCTGTCAGGTCCCCTGTCTGGCGTCACAAACAACACCTGTCACGTCCCCTGTCTGGCGTCACAAACAATACATGTCACGTCCCCGTCTGGCGTCACAAACAACACCTGTCACGTCCCCCGCCTGTCGTCACATACAACACATGTCACGTCCCCCGCCTGTCGTCAAAAACAACACCTGTCACGTCCCCCGCCTGGCGTCACAAACAGCCTCTGTCACGTCCCCTGCCTGGCGTCACAAACAACACCTGTCACGTCCCCGGCCTGGGGTCACAAACAACACCTGTCGCGTCCCCCGTCTGGCGTCACAAACAGGCACTGTCACGTCCCACGTCTGGCGTCACAAACAGCCTTCTGTCACGTCCCCTCTATGTGAGGATATTGTTCTTTCTTACAAACTTCTAGAACACCTACACCACAGTGCATAACACATGTCACGTCCCCCGCCTGGCGTCACAAACAACATATGTCGTGTCCCCTGTCTGGCGTCACAAACAAATCCTGTCACGTCCCCCGCCTGTCGTCACATACAACACATGTCACGTCCCCCGCCTGTCGTCAAAAACAACACCTGTCACGTCCCCCGTCTGGCGTCACAAACAGCCTCTGTCACGTCCCCTGCCTGGCGTCGAAAACAACACCTGTCACGTCCCCCGTCTGGCGTCACAAACAGCCTCTGTCACGTCCCCCGTCTGGCGTCACAAACAGCCTTCTGTCACGTCCCCCGTCTGGCGTCACATATTGTTCACGTCTGTCACGTCCCCTGTCTGGCGTACACAACACAGTGGCGTCACAAATAACACATGTCACGTCCCCGCCTGGCGTCACAAACAACACCTGTCACGTCCCCCGTCTGGCGTCACAAACAGCACTCTGTCACGTCCCCCGTCTGGCGTCACAAACAACACCTGTCATGTCCCCCGTCTGGCGTCATAAACAGCCTCTGTCACGTCCCCCGTCTGGCGTCACAAACAGCCTTCTGTCACGTCCCCAGTATGTAAGGATATTGTTCTTTCTTATAAACTTCTAGAACACCTACACCACAGTGCATAACACATGTCACGTCCCCCGCCTGGCGTCACAAACAATACCTGTCACGTCCCCCGTCTTGCGTCACAAACAATAGCTGTCACGTCCCCCGTCAGGCGTCAGAAACAACACTGTCACGTCACGTCTGGCGTCAGAAACCCTGCCTGGCGTCACAAACAGCCTCTATCACGTCCCTGTCTGGCGTCACAAACAATGCCTGTCACGTCCCCCGTCTGGCGTCACAAACAGCCTCTGTCACGTCCCCTGTCTGGCGTCACAAACAACACCTGTCACTTCACCCGTCTGGCGTCACAAACAACACCTGTCACTTTCTTTGAGAGGCATTTTAAAAGTTGTGAAGATGAAGGAAAACTGATTTCTATGGATAGTCAACTTCTTTATTGCAATGAGTGCGACGTTGCCAGTTGTAGGTACTAACACCGTTATCACTTGCTTGATAACGGTGTTAGTACCTACACCGAAACGTCGCACTCATTGCAATAAAGAAGTTGACTATCCATAGAAATCAGTTTTCCTTCAACACCTGTCAGGTCCTCCGTGTTTAACCCCCTGGGTGCCACAGAGACATATGTTCTTCCTCTTTAACCCTCACTTTGAAGTCCAATAAAATTCTAAATAAATCACGCACACAAATATCCTTCACAGTTTTGAATTCTGTTCCTTGATACCACCCACTATTATCTAAGACAAAGCTAAAGTGCTTAAAATAACCTTTCAGAATATGCTTCATCGTAAATGTCGCCGTTTTTGACACAATGCGAAATCGTGATTCACAGTGTTAATTGTTGTATGTTTTGAAATGTGAAAATCGGATAATTACTGGGAGTATTGAATTTCAAAAATAGCATATGAATCTCTTTCAACAAATGCAAATGGGCAAGTAACTGAATATGTTTACAGCAACATGAACGTCATGTTAGATTCCAACCTCCACATTACCAAAACCTTTATAACCTAATAGGAGGAATATATTCCAAAAGCACATGAAAAAAGAGTAATGGTCGTGAGGTCATCAGCAACATTACCACTCCGAGTTATGGTAACTGACAGTAATAATATAATATGCAATACTATGCAAACATAAGGCGCGACTTTGAAATTAAGTTAGAATAGTTATGAGCGTAAACCCTGGATAATATTGCTTAATTTCTCATTATCATAGTTTAACCTTGTGTTGGCGGCAAGGTTTATGCCCGGTACTCTTAACTAAAGAACAGGCATCACAGGAAGCAGCTGTAGGTGAGCCAATGTAACAGCGGTATCACGTCAATACCACGTTGGCTTAGCTGAGCATGAATGCTAATTTCAGTACTGCTTTTCCCAATCCCTATTACCGTTACTTTTCACTTGATACAACCCAGTTCGAATTCCGTTGAGGAATTGGACCCCTGGGGCCAGTTCCACAAAACGATCGTAGCGTTCAACCTTGTCCTTTATCCAGATTAGAGCAGCTGTATGGGCACCATCGCCTTACCGGACGGGTCTCTGGAACCTTTCAAGAATCGGTGGACAGACAAAAGCACCGCAGGACCGAAGCCCCATAGACAAAAGCCCCTCGGACAAAAGCCCCATAGCAAAAAAACCAAAACAAATGAGACAAAAGCCCCAAATTATGTTTTCTCAAGGTGGTCTGAGTAGGAAGTTGGTCTTGAGAAGGGTAATCCATGAATCAACTCAACTTTTGTCGTAAAAGGCGACTAACGGGATCGGGTGGCCTGGCTCACTGACTTGGTTGACAAATGTCTTCGTATCCCAATTACATAGATCGATGCTCATGTTGTTGATCATTTGGTTGTCTGATCCAGACTCGATTATTTACAGACCCTCGCCACAAAACTGGAATATTGCTGAGTGCGGCGTTAAACAACAGCCAAAACATATTTTTTAAATATTTTAAGGCTATGTGTTTAAATTCACAGAGAGGGTCGTATTTGATCCTAAACGCAGCCAACCCGCCAAGGCCCCGATCCACAAAAGTTTCGTAGCGTTAGCATCTATCGTACCTCAAAGGTCCGCCAAAGATGCGTTATAGATCAAAACCTTAAAGTTGAAAAATGATTCATGTTCAGGAGAGATACTATACATCCTCGATGAGTGGAAGATATTCAAAACAGAACTTGCTGAGAGTTTTATTGCTGAAAATGAGGCCAAAACAGAACGAGGTCATTACCAGAAGAGACATCTATCGGGCTTCTACCGCCTTTTCGTAATCCGGTATCTTCTGTTGGTCCTGACTCTGATACGAGAGCCACCATGGGGACGGTACCTGCTGCGGTAGCTGCTGCGGTACAAGGTACTAACCCTGCCGGGATACCTAGAGCGGCCCCGGTTGCGGTATCCACCCCCGACATTCACCCCGCCTCGAAACCGATCGTCTTCCTCCTCCTCATCCTCCTCCTCCTCGTCGTTGTCAAACTCCCAGCCTCGCTTTTTCTTGTCTCCCAAAATGGCGTCAGTAGACTTCCGGTTACGGAGAAAAGCTTTTGCAACTTCAACAGGGCGAACAAAGTGATCTGAAACAAAAGATAACGCAGTTTTGTCTTGTTCTGCTGGCACAGACCCATAAATATTCCATATTTGCCCACCAGAATATCAAATGAATGTCCTTACGGCGATTGTGATTTGAGAAAAGTGAACACGCATAAAATATTGAACGACCTAGCGGTCCATGGGCAGAAACAATTCTGAAGATCGCACTGGAGTCATACATATTTGAAGGCATGACTTCTCTGTAAATGACGTCGCATTATTGAACTAGTATACAAACACAACGCGGTCGATCAGTAGAAGTGAATGAAATGAATCAACCGAGAACACCACATTTCATGCAACACAGCCTGACTCGATTCCAGCAATGGCACTGAAGCTAAACTGACGCGAGTGCCAGGCATTAAAGGTACATAAAATGTCAGCCTCATATATTATACAAAAGGGCTGGAAGGAGAAAGCGAAACCCCAAAGCTATTCGTATTGTTACAACAGACAACCACGAGACAAGTGCATATATACTATCAATACCAAGTAAATAATATATACATGTATAGCAATTAGGTGCCTCTCTCTGAGAGTGTTGGTTCGAGTCCCGGATGAGACCCAATCCCCCAAGTACTAGAATCTCTACGTAACTGAGACGTAATACCAAATATCACATACGTTAAATAATATTCGCTAAAATGCTTATATTTATGACTGTTCAGTAAATAATATTGCCACTTAAATAGCGCTGAACTCCATGCTGCAGAGGCAACCTCTAATGTCTGATAATGTTTAATCATGTGTGGAATGCCGTGTGATAATGTTAAAGCATGTGTTATAATCTGTGATTATGTGTTGTAATGTGGAATACTGTGTGATAATGTTAAAGAATGTGTTATAATATGTGATTGTGTGGTATAGTGTGAAATACCGTGTGATAATGGTAAAGCATGTGTTATGATCTGTGATTATGTGTTACAGTGTGGAATACCGTGTGATAATGGTAAAGCATGTGTTATAATCTGTGATTATGTGTTACAGTGTGGAATGCCGTGTAGCATTGTTAAAACGTGCTATAATCTCTGATTATGTGTTACAGTGTGGAATACCGTGTGATGATGTTAAGGCATGTGTTATAATCTGTGATTATGTGTTGTAATGTGGAATACCATGTGATAATGGTAAAGCATTGTGTTATAATCTGTGATTATATGTTACTGTGTGGAATAATGTGTAACATTGTTAAAGCATTTGTTTTAATCTGTGATTATGTGTTACAGTGTGGAATACCGTGTAACATTGTTAAAGCATGTGTTATCATGTGTAATTGTGTTATAATATGTGATTGTGTGGTATAGTGTGAAATACCGTGTGATAATGGTAAAGCATGTGTTATGATCTGTGATTATGTGTTACAGTGTGGAATACCGTGTGATAATGGTAAAGCATGTGTTATAATCTGTGATTATGTGTTGTAATGTGGAATACTGTGTGATAATGTTAAGGAATGTGTTATAATATGTGATTGTGTGGTATAGTGTGAAATACCGTGTGATAATGGTAAAGCATGTGTTAGAATCTGTGAGTATGTGTTATAGTGTGAAATACCGTGTGATAATGGTAAAGCATGTGTTATAATCTGTGAGTATGTGTTATAGTGTGAAATACCATGTGATAATGTTAAGGCATGTGTTATAATCTGTGATTATGTGTTGTAATGTGGAATACTGTGTGATAATGTTAAAGAATGTGTTATAATATGTGATTGTGTGGTATAGTGTGAAATACCGTGCGATAATGGTAAAGCATGTGTTATGATCTGTGATTATGTGTTACAGTGTGGAATACCGTGTAATATTGTTAAAGCATTTGTTATAATCTGTGATTATGTGTTACAGTGTGGAATGCCGTGTAGCATTGTTAAAACGTGCTATAATCTGTGATTATGTGTTACAGTGTGGAATACCGTGTGATGATGTTAAGGCATGTGTTATAATCTGTGATTATGTGTTGTAATGTGGAATACCATGTGATAATGGTAAAGCATTGTGTTATAATCTGTGATTATATGTTACTGTGTGGAATAATGTGTAACATTGTTAAAGCATTTGTTTTAATCTGTGATTATGTGTTACAGTGTGGAATACCGTGTAACATTGTTAAAGCATGTGTTATCATGTGTAATTATGTCTTATAGCGTGGAATACCGTGTCGTAATGTTAAAGAGAGAGAGAGAGAGAGAGAGAGAGAGAGAGAGAGAGAGAGAGAGAGAGAGAGAGAGAGAGAGAGAGAGAGAGAGAGAGAGAGAGAGAGAGAGAGAGAGAGAGATAATGTTTATTTGAGTTTCACTTTCTGTACATTGTCATAAAATGCCTGCGTTTTGTACAAAAGTTAATAGTACAGAAACCACCCGTTGGGTTATGGGAGGCTATATCAAATCAATAAAAACATTGTGAACCAACAAATATCAGCACACGTATAATCGTATACATTTGAAGTTAACACGTACAGGTATGCATACATACATAACATATATACAGCAAACATACATACAAACAAACATATAATCACATATACAAAACAGCATACAACCGCACATAATATACGCATACACGCATACATACACACATACATAGAGACCTAATACACGTATACACACATCCACACACACACACACACACACACATACACGCATGCATGCACACATGTTAAATCAAGTGTTGTAGTCTGTGATTTTGTAATTTAACTCACCAGGAAGTGAACCAACGGAATCCTCTGACGTCTTCACCTTTGTGACGTCACACAACACTACTGTTGCTGCAACGAAATACGAAATCTAAGGTTTAATATAGGTCAGAGGAACATTGAAGAACATTGACACTGCGTGTAGTAAGGGCGATGTGGGTAGTCTAGTGGCTAAAGTGTTCGCTCGTCATAACAATGACTGGTTCGATTCCCAACAAGGATACAATGTGTAAAGCCAATTTCTAGTATTCCCCGCCTAGATATATTGTTCACTCACTCACTCACTCAGCTGAGATATGAGGTATACACACACTGTGTTCCATGGTAGAATGGAACCGAACACACATATATAGATAAATGAGTAACCTCGCTCCACAATCAATTTTAGCACACTGTGACGTGGAAAACGAGAAGATGTTGAGTGAAGCTCACCACTTCAGTACAATTTTGTGAGTGGGTTGTGTATCTGAATTAAGAAACATTGTTGAAGGTTTGACCAAGCATGACGCTTTATATGCTCAAACATTGCTTTAAATTTTTAATTGGACAAAGAGTACAATTGTTGGCCCTTGGAAGTGAAGCAAGCGTTACGAGGCTTAGTTGCCCAGGTGAAATTATGAGGTTTCTTGTTCTATAATTGTAGATAAACTCTTTCACTTGCCACACTTGCTGTGAACATTAATATACTGAGTCAAAAAAGAAACCTCACAAAATGTAATTTGAAAAATAATGAATAATTTTTCTCTGATGATACATCTATGTATCCGAAATGGGATCCCTATCTTTCGACTCTAGAAAAACGTTAGCAAAACACACTCAAATCCATCCATTCGTCGTGCAAATGACGTTAGTGCCAAATCAGGTTTTGCACGTGCAGTCGATCACGTGATCTTCGCATCAAAGTTTTCTTCATATGCACGTGTTTGCATTGCCCTCAAGAATTGAAAAAACACTTTTAAACCACAGTTCTAACAGTACTTGAAATGCCACGATTGTCAAATGTGCAACGTGAACGTGCCGTTGGCATGTTGCAAGCGGGAAGATCAGTTATTGACGTCGCAAGAGCAATGGCATGCTGCCGTCGTACTGTGTATGACTTGCGAGGTCGTCTACAACAAACTGGCACCACTTCTGATCGCCCAAGGTCGGGTTGTCCACGTGTGACGTCACGAGCAGAAGACCGTCAAATTGTCCTACGTCACCTACGTGACAGATTTCTGCCGGCTACACGAACCAGGGCTGAGATGTTTAGAGGTCGACTGTCCTCACAGACCATTCGAAATCAGTTGCGGGCTGCCAATCTCCATTCTCGACGTCCATATCGTGGGCCAATATTGACACCGTTTCATCAACGTCAACGTCTGCTGTGGGCCCAACGTCACCTCCGATGGACCCAGAGAGACTGGAATCGAGTCGTCTTTAGCGATGAATCCAGGTTTACCCTCAGATTCGCGGACGGCAGGCACAGAGTCTGGAGACGACGTCGTGAACGGTATGCCCAATGTTGTGTACAGGAAGTCGACAGATTCGGGGGCGGAAGTTGCATGGTGTGGGGTGCTTTCTGTGGGAACAACCGTTCCCGACTTCTGGTCATCCGTGGAAACCTCACAGCTGCTGCTTACCGCGACCAGGTGCTCACCCCTGAACTCGTTCCTTTCATGGCAGCTCATGGCCCAGGTCTACAGTTCCAGCATGATAATGCTCGGCCGCATACCGAGATGTTGACACGAAATTACCTTCAAAACGCTGGAATCAACGTCATGGACTGGCCATCGAGGTCCCCTGACCTCAATCCAATAGAGCACGTTTGGGATGCACTTGGGAGAAGGCTTCGTGGTCTTAGGAACCAACCTCACAATTTGCAGGAACTTGGCGCTGCCTTGCAAGAGCAATGGCGCAGAATCCCCAACCACGTGTTCACAAGCATCAGGCAGTCGATGAGGAGACGGTGTTTGGCAGTGGTGAATGCGCGGGGCGGCCATACACGATATTGAACTGAGAAATTTCGCATTTTTATTCTTGTGACTTGACATTCTGTATACCCATGTTTTGGAACGGCGGTGTAGCCTAATGGAACTGATTATGGCACTGTCAGTGTATCGAGTACATCACACAGATCACAGCAATGAAATAATAACAATTTAACCATCTTACCATCTCTTGTTCTTTTATAGTGCCCTGAAGAAAGAATGTGAAGTTTCTTTTTTGACTATATATTAAGAGCAGCAGTGAGTTGTTCAGATCATGATATGAGAATCCTGCTGACGACACACTCTAATGTTTTAATGAGGCGTGGTTATTGTGACTGTAACATCTGCATGCAGTCAGATGTAACATCAGAATGGATTTGTCTCCAGATTCACGGCTGAAAGTCGGTTAAGTGTGCTTTACTACAGAGAAGGAATGCAATATTTACGCAAGTGCTGTCTGTGGAGTTAATGAACTGATAACAGACAAACCAGAGCCTCGTTCCACAGAGCGATATCAGCAGGGACCAGTGAGTGAGTGGGGGGGTTGAGTGAGTGAGTGAATGAGTGACTGGGTGGTTGGTTGAGTGAGTGAGCGAGTGGGATTTGGTGGTTGAGTGAGTGAGTGAGTGAATGAGTGACTGGGTGGTTGGTTGGTTGAGTGAGTGAGCGAGTGGGTTTTGGTGGTTGAGTGAGTGTGTGAACGAGTTGCGTTAAACACAACTTTGAACAGAATTCCAGTTGTATCACTGAGTGATTCAGTTCTAAGATGTGACTTTGGTGAAGCCCACGAGTTAATGTGTTGTGGGAATAAACCCAGCAAGTTTTCTTGGACAGAATGATCACATGTTTCACGGCAATGATGCGGTTGTTAGAGCTTTACTTCGGGTGGTCAGGCTTGCTGACTTGGTTGACACATGTCATCGAATTCCAACAGCGTAGATCGATGCTCCTGCTGTTGATCACTGGAGCGTCTGGTCCAGACTCGATTATTTACAGGCCGCAGTCATATGGCTGGGATATTGCTGAGTGCGGCGTTAAACAACTAACAAACAGACACACAGAACGTCGGTGGCACCCCCGTGCACAGGTATAGTGATGACAAACCTAGACACATAATCAGGACCAATTTGTGAAACGAACCCACGATCATTTCTGGCAAACATTCTAGACATAACCCTGCAGTGAAATGGGCCATCCTGTATAGATAACGTGGCCATATTATCGCCCACGATATAACATGTTTATATGCACACCAGGGCTAGATTTTCGAAGCTCTCTTAGCGCTAAGATAGAAGTAAGCTAATGTTAATGCATGACACTTACGACTATCATAGCGCTAGGAGAGCTTTGGTATTCTAGGCCCAGTTCATGTTTAAACTTTGCATACAACGTGTTGTTTCCCGAACATTGTATAAACTGTATAAATGACCCTCTTCTGTATTAGAACTGTATATTACATGACTCCATTCATTTCAGTAAACCAACTGTGTACAACATTATCTGCGTTATACAGTTTACCTACCCAGTATTATGGCCGTCCCCGCAACGACGCATGCCCTCATGATGATGTGTACAACCTATGTCCCCAAGGCGTGTAGCACAACTGACCTGACATTACCATCAGCTCACTGAAGGTCGCTGCAGCTATTACAGCAGGAAGTCGCTCATTTCTGGTAATAGAATCAATTAACATTGTTAGGTCATGTGATCGACCCCCAATTGTAGCAAGGAGCACATTAGGGAAGATCGCACCGCCTAACCTTTAGTATTAAAACGCACACGTGTAGATCCGGCTGAACATTGGTCTTCAGCAACCCATGCTTGAAAGAGGCGACTCACGGATCAGCCTCGCTCAGTTCGTTGATGTCATCGTGTCCCATTTGCGTAGATCGATGCTCATGATGTTGATCACTGGATTATCTGGTCCAGACTCGATTAGTTATTGACCTCTGCCATATAGTTGGACTATTGCTGAGTATGGCGTTAAACATCAAACAAACAAACAAACAAACAAACAAACAAACAAAACACACGATATTGATAAACAGGAATATGTTTATTCAAATCGTAATCATGCGATGGTGATAAACAACCTCATGTGGCGTGACGTGACGTGACGCGACGTGACGTGACTAAACTCCCCACCACTCGTCATTCGTGCTGTCTTCATCGCCCAGCTGGCTAATTTCAATGCTTTCTCCGTTGCCTATTGACCACGTTTCTGTCTTTTCACCATTGGCTTTCCCACTGACATCTCGACTGACGTCACCGTTCCCCCAACCCCCGTTGTCCCAGTCATCCCCCGGGATGTCGTCTGGGTCAACTGACGTTTCCTCATCAGGGGAGCGTTCCACGGCATCTGCAGAGTTGATGGAATCGGCGGCCAAAACCAGTGCTTCTCTCACTCGCCCTGCAATATGAGGAAAGGTTCTCAATGCGAGTACTTGTTCGTTTTTGACCAACTGAGCAATATCCATGCTATGTTAAAGCGACATGCACTTAACTTTGTCTGGGTCAGACAAAAGAGTGGTTGATAGCGTGAACATCTATGAAATAGTGACTACTTTCATCGCTCTCTCCAACAGAACAACTCTAGTGTGGCGGTGTTCCCCACATGGGTACAATGCGTGAAGCTAATTTCTGGTGTCCTCCGCCATGATGTTGCTGGAATATTGCTAAAAGCGGCGTAAAACTCACTCACTCACTCGTGTGGCGGAACTGAACACCTAATTTCCAACAGTGTACGGTTTCACAAAGCGATCTTAGTGTTAAGACTCTTTTTACTGTATGAGTGAGTGAGTGGTTTTACGCCACTTTTAGCAATATTCCAGCAATATCACGGCGGTGGACACCAGAAATGGATTTCACGCATTGTACCCATGGGGAATTGAACCCGGGCCTTTGACGTGACGAGCGAACGCTTTAACCACAAGGATACCCCACCGACCCTTTAACAGAAACATTGTAGAAGTTATTACAGTCGAATCGCAAACGGACGTGTGATTAACAATCGCCTACTAGTTCATCTTCAGAAGGTTAACTAGTATTATCAACGACAATTATTACAATATGTTTGAGGAAATCTGACACTGCATTGACACCTGACCTTCACCGTGCTGACCTCCACCTTGTTGACTGGACACTGTTACTGGACAGTTGGATATAGCCAAACACGGCTTGGGTTATCGTTAACCATTGTTAAGAGTAAATGATACCACTATTATCACTTACGCCATTTAATCAGATTATAGTCTGTGGGCAAAAGAAATTATATTGATGACAACTGGATTAGACCTAAAACGTGAAAACGTTAAAAACACGTAATAAACGCAGGGTCCAATACGCAACCTGAACTCCGTATCAAGTACATGTACATTAATACTAAATGATTCAGTTGGTTGTTTAACGCCGCTATATGTAGCAATCATGCCTGGATTCAGTCATGCCTGGATTCAATCATGCCTGGATTCAGTCATGCCTGGATTCAGTCATGCCTGGATTCAGTCATGCCTGAATTCAATCATGCCTGGATTCAGTCATGCCTGGATTCAATCATGCCTGGATTCAGTCATGCCTGGATTCAATCTTGCCTGGATTCAGTCATGCCTGGATTCAATCTTGCCTGGATTCAATCATGCCTGGATTCAGTCATGCCTGGATTCAATCATGCCTGGATTCAGTCATGCCTGGATTCAGTCATGCCTGGATTCAGTCATGCCTGGATTCAATCATGCCTGGATTCAGTCATGCCTGGATTAACAATCCCTGGCTTCCACTTGACCATCCACCAATTAACTGCTGGTTTCCTTTGTTAGACTGTTGTTGTTTCAACATGTACATATATAGCTGTTTGTTCCTAATTGTTTCATTCACCTGATGAAGGAGTAAGAACATACTTCGAAACGTCGTGACCCTTCACAATAGAGAAGTTGTCATCCATAAAAAACTCTTGTCTTTATATGGCGGCGATCTGTAAATACTCAAGTTTGGACCAGACAATCCAGTGATCAACAGCATGAACATCGACCTACGCAATTAGGATACGATGGCATGTGTCAAGCAAGTCGGTGAGCCTGACCACCCCATCCCGTTAGTCGCCTCTCACGACAGGTATCCACCAGTTGGAGAAAAAAACATGCATGTACTGCAGTGCGTATGATTAAACCCAGGTCAAGAGAACCGTCTCGTGAGAAAATGACTTTCTTGTTTCAGATAACTGGCGGTTTCAGAGAACTATGCTCCGTTCCCAGGGTCCCGCGTTCAGAGGTATCTACGGTAATCACTTTCTATCAGAACCTTATAGTTCTCAGTAAAGTAGTTCGGATTAACAAATGTCCGCATTAACGAATTGTGGAATACTAAACAGACGTGAGGTAGACGGATGTGAGGGGACATAATAAAGAGCCTTATCGTACAGTAGATACTCACCAGCAAGCGACTCTGCATCCGGCTGTGAGTCAGCTCCCTGTAGAGCGCCCAAGAGCACTGAAACCAGCGTTATTGCGTTTGATAGAATATATTCTGATTTTGGCAATACAATCAGTGGTCAAACACCATCACGTGATTTCTCTATGCACTTCCCGAAGGACAAAAAGTCACTTGACTCACCTGTTATTGCTACAAAAGCCAACATCATCCAAGGTAGATCTAAAACAGGTTGTCTGTGTCTATTCTAGCGTTCAGGCGGGCGGCGACTAGATATACCTTGTATTACTATCTCGCCCCCTCGCGCGCTCGCGTCCTCAGTCCTCCGCAGTAACACAATTGAAAGTCATTACTGGAAATTAACTGTCATAATACGAGCGGCGTTAAGTGGGTGATCTTCTCCGACCTTCCAGAGCTTGGTCATTTGACGTTTGGGTGAGTGAGTGAGTATGATTTAAGCCACTTGTGCAATACTCAACAATATCACGGCTTGGGACACCAGAAATGGTCATCACCCATTGTACCATTGAACGCTTTAACCATTAGACCACCCCACCGCCCCAACGCCCTTCGACGTCGAAGACAAGTACAAGAGTCTTGAAATGTATCCAGGGTGGCACAAACATGATGTTTCATTAGAGGCTGAGCTAGGGAGGCGAAATGATGCAGAACTTGAGTTTCCGGAAACTAAGGAACTGTGGTAGACACTTTGGCAGATATTATCCCAAAGCTCTATTTTGCTATTTTCGCTTTTGGGAGTGAGTGAGTTTAGTTTTACGCCTCCTTTAACAGTATTGCATAAATATCCCTGCGGGGGACACCAGTCTTCCCCACATTGTACCCAATCGAGGAATCGAACCCGCGTCTTCGGCGGGACGAGCGAACGCTTTAAACACTTGGCTACCCCACCAAGCCTATTGTTGTAAGGTAAAAGCATCCCCAATACCTAATAAACTTAGCTTTTCCTTTGGAACCAACCCTGAAGTATTTATAACTAATACGTTCCCATGCAATTTCAAGTGGATATCCGTATTGCGATGCGTAAGACATGTATCGAATAGTGAAACTTAACGTATCGTTACAATGTCGTATCATTCGCGTCGCTCCTATTATTGTGGCATTGTATTACAGCCAGAAGAACAGAACATACTGCTTGGAGACAGATCACACTAATCGCGAGCGACACAGACCTTACAAGGGGAAGGGATTCTTAAAGGAGAAGTGTACACGAAACCACGTTTACTCTTATGAAACAAAATGGATTTTTTTTAATCAGTTAATATCAATGTTTGAAAAAATACGCTTATTTTCTGACAATGAAAATATAAAATAGCATTACCCTTATATTATAGCTAAAACACATGGAATTATCATGAAACGGCCCTCCTATTATCAGAAATTTGCGGGCCGCTGCAAATGATATTGGACCGCTCAACCTTAACGACGGGCCACTATCAGTTCTGTTGTCAAGTGACATAATAGTGGGTGCGTCGGTTGATTCGACTTTGGCTTTGGACTGGCAGATATTCTGGGTCAAACAAGTCAAAGCAACCCGAATTCCCGCTTGAAAATAACGGTAACATTGGCTTTCTTGCTGGTGCTAAACTTAACAATTGCACTATTAACGTTGTTGTTGGACCAAAACCGAACACTGACAAGTGACGTTGTGTCTGACATTATAAGGGTAATGCTATTTTTGAGGGCATTATCATTTGCAGAAGCCCGAGGTCTTCCATTAACTGCCCGACGAAGGAGGGCAGTTGAAAAAGCCCGAGGGCTTCTGCAAATGACAATGCCCTCTAAAATAGCATTACCGTTATTATTGCTAAAATACATGGAATTTGTGTTGAAAAGAAAAAGAAACAATGAAGGAATTTGACTGTAAGTTTACTCAAAACCAACTTCTAAGTGGGTTGACTGACCCCTCGCAATGCAATTACGTCATCGAACAATTCAATTGACGTCACAACAGAGAATGACGATATTCGACCTTGGCCTTTGCCAAGACCTTGGCCTGCAGCATGTCAAACTATGGCCGCCATTATGCCAGCAACAAAGTCAGTTTTCAGTGTTCGGTTTTGGTCCAACAACAACGTTAATAGTGCAATTGTTAAGGTTAGCACCAGCAAGAAAGCCAATATTACCGCTGAAGCGGGAATTCAGGTTGCTTTGACTTGTTTGCCCCAGAGTATCTGCCAGTCCAAAGCCAATGTCAAATGAACCGTAAGTCATTTCAACATTTTCTTGAACAGAAAATCGGCGTTCACGTGAGCAGGTTGGCCTATTCGGATATTCTAAAGCGTTTGCTGGCATCTTGGGTGACAACACGTGCTGGAGGATTTCACTAGATGCTCTCTTTTGCGCGCTACTGGACCCTGAAATGTAATGCTTGAGTGATTCCTCGGACTTGTGCTTCGTGATGTTGCAGATTTGTTTTACGTCTACACCTGCCTGAAACAGGTATGTGATGGTGGAAGCTCTGACTGAATGGCAAGTGTATACCTGTGATAAACCAGCCTTTTTGGAAATCTTCTGCATAATGGTGCCCAATATGTTCTTTCCCAAAGGAGCATTATTGTACCAAACTCCTGATTTCTCGAAATCCTTCCGAGGAGCCTGGAAAAGAGCATCGCAGTCGGGGTGGAGTTTTGACAGATAGAAGAGATAAATACTGACTGGATCCTTGGATGACTCATTCTCATATATTCTGACATCTGAACAGTCCTGATTAGAGGGATTACTGCCTTGCCAGTTCTTTGTTTGCTCAGCCGAAGTGAAGGTAAGAAAGTGTTTGTCATTGTCGTCACGCTTCAGCTGAAGTGTCGGTTTGGTGAAACTTCTCCAACCCAGACGTCCCCGTCTTCCCAGAAAGAAACACAGATTGAACCAAACCATTTCTTGAAGCCTGGTTGGGTCAGTACTCTCTAAATCCCCAAAATATCCTGACAGTTTGTCCATATCTCCTCGCTCAATGCAAGGTTTGTGTTGTAGGGATCTTCCTCCATCTACAAAGTAGGCTTTACAACGAGATTCGAACATGCTGTTTGCGTTTGTAAACTCTTTATCAGCCATTATGTTTATGTTGCGCGAGAAAGGTGGATCTTTTAGAGTACGATGAACTGCAGCTCTCAGTGATCTCAATGTGCTAGGGGTGGGAAGCTCAGCTTTGTTAATATTTTGGCCATTTCTTCCGTTTCGACTGATTTTAGATCAATGTTGATATTACGTTGAGATGCCCAGTCTAAAAAACAAAAAAACCAAAAAAAATTGTAAGACAAAATCGTGACGGTTTTAGTTTCTGGCTCATGATTTATTATATCGAAATTGCTACATAATTAGGCCTAGCGTCACAGCTCATCAGTGAATGCCTTGGTCCCCCAGCAAGTTTGTTTTTGAGTAATTGCTGATTTCCCTTCCATTTGGAGTTTATCAAGTTCATATTCATCTAAATCGCTGTCAGTTTCATTGATATCCGATTTTTCGACCCAAAGAGAATCGGTTGGTTCATGAAGCGCTCTTTAATCTCCCGAGCCGACGCTGCCGTACCAACACAATCAGACGCCATCTTGTGTTGTCAGCGTTCGGCATTGTCTGCCCACGCACCCACTATGACGTCACTTGACAACAGAACTGATAGTAGCCCGTCGTTAAGGTTGAGCGATCCAGTATCATTTGCAGCGGCCCGCAAATTTCTGATAATAGGAGGGCCGTTTCATGATAATTCCATGTGTTTTAGCTACAAAATATGTTAGGTATAATCTAGTTATATTTCAGCTATAATGAAACTAATACCCTCAATATAAGTGTTGAAATGTTATGCCATTATGAGGCCTTTGTTTGCAGAGCTAAACCTGCGCCACGTGAAATGGGTCTAATAAGGTCTAACGACGTCATTCGTTTATCAGTTAGGCACCAATGACGTCATTTCCGAGGGACATAAACCATGATGTGTGTTTATTGTGTTTATAGAACTCTCGGTTAACCCCCTGGGCCCGGTTGTTCAATACTCGGTTATCTTAACCGCCGGTTAACTCCTAAGGGCCGGTTAAATCCCTAACCGGCCGTTAGGTAACCGAACGTTAAATATGCGTTGTTCAAAACATGGTTAGTCATGCCGTTAGCTAACGCCGCCGTCAAAGTTTAACAGGGTGGTTAACGTCACTGGTTAGCTTCCATATATCCCACAATTCCGTTTTCTGTTTACTTCCGGATTACCAAAAATGGAATCGCGAAATGTCGCCTGCACCTCAAGGAAAAAGAGAAGTAATGACAAGGGCAGACAATAGCTTGTCTTTTTCGTTTTTGACGTAACACACATTTACATCATTGAGTGAGTGAGTGAGTTTAGATTTACGCCGCACTAAGCAATATTCCAGCTATATGGAGGCGCTCTGTAAATAATCGAAGTCTGGCCGAGACAATCCAGTGATCAACAACACTGGAGCATCGATGTGTGCAATTGGGATACGATGACATGTGTCAACCAAGTCAGCGAGTCTGACCACCCGATCCCGTTAGTCGCCTCTAACCACAAGCATGGGTTACTGAAGATCAATATTCTAACCCGGAAATTCACGGGTTTTATATCATTGGTATTGTCCGATTAATGGAGCATAGTTTTAATGACTGTAATTTATCTGTGCATGTGCAGTGAGTAGTTAAGTTACAGTAGCAGCAGGAACGAAACGTTCGTTGTTATAACGAGGAGTGTAAGTAATGGTGTTACTCTCTATATTGGTTAAACAGACGTAAATTAAATAGCTTGAGGTCAGTTTTAATGTCTTATTACCACTTTTCAAGTTTTCTATAATAGTCTCTGTCAAATCGTGATTGAATATTCAGAGGTTGACCCGAATATTGTATTTTACATTTCCGGGTACTCGATTCCGATTCGGGTAAGTACATGCGGGTACTCGATTCCATTTTTTCCTACTCGTCCCAGCCCTACTGAATTCCTCATACATTTTAGAATCTAATTACAACTGGTCTTTGTCACCAATACCAAGTGTCTAGATAAACTGAAACGAAAGATATTGGGGGTGGAAACAAATGCTGTGCTCGAAAGACAACACCTGTTTGAAATGTAAACAAAGAACATTTCAGACTTTATACTGTGTAGCATTTTCTCAATTTTCAGACACCCATTTGCATGGAAAGAGCATAGTAGCAAGAAATAGGAAATTAAAAATAGATACAATACAGGAATGTGATGTGTTTACACGAAACTGTCAAGTTTCTGTGCAGAGTGACGCCATGGCTGACGCAAAATTACGCAGAACGACAACGGTAATAATCGGCATTTCTGGCCGCTTCTTCTCTTTCTTAAAATGAAAACGATAAAAACATGTAACAATACACAGATAGTCAGAATCATTCTGATTACTTACATCTCATATTTATGTACAAACGATCCCTGAATCAAGGGAAGGGTCCTCGCAAAACCCATGTCAGCCACCATCATTTAAGAAATCTCAACGGTAGTGATGTCATACGTCAACATTGTTGTACATATTTGGCAATTTCTCTGAGGTGAAGGTCGGTAGAATAAGAGTATACACAATCACCATATCCCGCCGATTACACTTTCAGTATCATAATGTATTCATTCGGATATTTTTTTCATGAAACTAATTTAATTATCTACATTTAGTCTTGTTCAATATCATACAATACGTGGTTATAGGGTGTACGTGTTTGATTCTTTGAAAGTGTTTGTTTGAATAATATTTACAGAAGAAATTCACACATTTAGTGTAGTAAAACATATATAAACCTTCACACAAGTGTTAAAAGATGAAACGTAGGCATCATGTTCTTGTACAACATGTATGTTAGTTCCTATGAAGTGCATAGTTACAGTTTCGTATGTAACTCTTCGTCAGAATAATTTCCAGTATCGTAGTCCAGTCCACGATACACCCTATCCTTTCTTTGCTGAACTGGCCTCATGAAAGCAGTGTTAGCCATGGACGCCATTGCCAGTTAATCACAATTAAAAAGTTAGCGGCGGTCCTTAGGTGTGTTAACTTTACGTCACGTTAACAACCTGTTTAAAGTTAACAGAGTTTTGAACAACAAGATAACCCTCTGTTATTAGTTAACGGTCGGTTAAATGTACTTAACGACTGGTTAAAAGATAACAGAGTTTTGAACAACCGGGCCCTGTAGTACAATATTTGCATGACGTCACACTGTAAGGACGTCACTGCCTTGGTAACCGACGTCACGATGCATGTCAGTTGTCATCGCCTCGTACAGCCTCCTACAGTAAACTACTCCGTAGCACCCCGTTTCTTGGTTTGCAGTTGCTTCATTCGGCTAAGATCACTGGTGGAAACATTGCGTTTATGTTTTCGACGGATATGATGTCTCAGTTCGACTCATAAGTAAACAGCGAAACGGCAAACGTTCGCAATGTTTACATTCCAACGATGCATTTAAGTTGTAGAATGAATGAATTCACGTGTTTGTTATGAATGAAAAAATAGCTACGTCAGAATGAGACCTAATTGAGAGGTCATCGGTTATCCATTCAAATCGTTAGAATCTCAGGTCAAGTCGTTACGACACAGGTCAACGCGATACGACACTCGTGTGACGTACGAGATTAGTATGCAACTACCCATACGTTGACCACGTGGGTAATAAATGTCCTTCCCCTTCAACCCTCAATTTCAAGTCAAATAAAAATCAAAATATCCCATGCACACAAATGCACTTCACAGTTTCGCATTCTGCGGAAAAATTTCCTGTTTCTTGATACCATCCACTATTATTTTAGACAAAGCTCAAGTGCTGAAAATGACCTTTCAAAATAGGCTTCATCGAAAATGTCGCCATTTTTGACACAGTACGAAATCGCGATTCACAGCGTTATTTGCTGTATGTTTTGAAATGTGAAAATCGGATAATTACTGGGAATATTGAATTTCAAAAATAACATATTCATGATCACTGATATCAGTTTTACATGAAATCGCTAATTATAATTCTGAAACGTTGCCGATGAATGTAGAATCGGTTGGGATGTTTTCGAAAATGCACTTACACGAACGCCGTAGAGCGCTTTCCGCCATATTGGATAGTGTTTACAAAATCATGTTTCGCGAAGGCCGGTATTGAGACGCCTATTACATCACGTATATTTTATATTCAGCTTCGAAAAATGCATCACTGAATTCCCCATACATTTTAGAATCAAATTGCAACTGGTCTGTGTCACCAATGCCAACTGTCTAGATAAAATGAGACGAAACATATTGGGTGTGAAAACGAACGCTGTGCTCGAAAGACTGCGCTTGTCTGAAATGTAAACAAGGACAAATTCCGATTTTACACTGCGTAGCATTTTCTGAAATTTTTCAACATTCATCCGTCTATTCATTGCTTGCAATGGCTCAATACCTTTGGAATATGCATGGAAAGAGTATCGTAGCGAGAAATAGGAAATTATAAATAGATACAATGCAATGATTTGATAATTCATAAGAAATTGTCAAAGTTTCCGTGCAGCGTGACGCCATGACTGACGCAAAATCACGCAGAACGACAACGGTAATTATCTGCATTTCTGGCTTTTTCTCTTACTTATAGTGAAAACGATAAAAACATAACAATACACAGATAGTCAGAATCATTCTGATTACTTACATCTCATATTTATGTACAAACGATCCCTGAATCAATGGAAGGGTCCTTGCAAAATCCTGTGTACTCATGTCAGCAAAGCCGACATTTTGTAAGAAATCGGTCAGCGGTAGTGATGTCATACGTCAACATTGTTCTACATATTAGGCAATTTCTTTGAGGTGAAGGTCGGTTGAACAAGAGTAAACACAATCACCCAATCCTTCCGATTACACTGTCAGTATTATGGTGTATATTTTGCGTATAGTTCAGATACTTTTTCATGAAACTGACTTCAGTATCTACATTTAGCCTTGTTCAATATCATATCATACGTGCATATAGGGTTTACGGTGTTTTATTCTTTGAAAGTTTTTGATTGTTTGAATCATATTTACACAAGAAATTGACATATTTAGTGCAATACACCATATTCTAAACCTTTACACAAGTGTTAGAAGATCAAACGTAGCCATAACTGCAACTACTTAAGTTCCTATGATGTACAATATTCAATTTATTTGGACTAATATTGCATTTTCATATGAACAGGTTAATGCTGGTGATTTAATTCAACCTTATATGTAAAACTGATAATATTAATGAAAATGATTTATATATGGTATGAAATGTATATGCACACATATTTAAAGGAATTGTCTTGTTCATTGCATAATTTTGTGTCGTTTTATAGACAAAAGAATGATGCATATTGATCGGCCAGGTGCGCGTTTGTTGGAAACGTTTTATGATTCTCTATCATTGTTTTCGATAATATAATCAATTCATATTCGATTAAATAATATTGTGATGACAGGATATCAAACTCTAACTACATTTATAGGAAAATTGTTGAAAAATATACATGTATATACCATCTCATGTGTTAATTCGGACAAATCTTACATCCATATTCTAATATATAGTTCCATATATAAAAAGCTATGCTTTTGCATCTTTCATTGCATACGTATGAAGAGAAATAGCTACATAATCATAAACAAATAAAATTCTTATCCCAAACAAAATATTCGGCTGTTGTGAAATATTATTTTTATTTACGTTAAATTGATGCCAAACAGGTGCGCGTGTTGTTCACAATAAGATAGATACGCTGTCAAACCGTCTAATTGTTGATATATTCAGGACACTATTTAAATGGAAAAATCAGTCATGTTATGTTTTGTCTAAAGAGTGTTAAATTCTGACGTAGAAGCCGAGACCTTTTATACAATTAATGGAAATTAGGTGAGATATATACTAATCAGCATACCAATGTCGTCTTTTTCCGACGTCGCAAAATGCATAAAACAAGCAATGACGTCAACTAAAATGTTGTATTATTTTCAGCAATTTCATTACATTTGAAGATATGGCTAGTATTCTGGTAATAACGATGCCAAATTAGTCAAATTACATCTACACAAACAGGAGAATATGGGAATCTAAGAACTAACTTATATATCGTATTGGGCCATCCAAATCGCTATTACGTGCTTTCACATGTAATACGTTGTCATTTTCTTGTAAATTGTGAAACTACCAAACTGCATCCGCTCACATTGGGGAACTTTGAATTGGAATAGTTTGGTTCACCATGAACATAAAATAACGAAAATATAGCTTCCGTATCCATTACAAATTCTCTCCAAGTTATCTGAGTTACATTGACATAGTGTTACGCATAACGGAGTTATGCCCCCTTATCATTATACGTGTATGACCTCTCTGTCGTCGTTTGACGTCATAGAAGAAAATCCATTTTTGACATTTATTGCGAGTCATTTTTAATGTTGAGCGTATAACGTTATGCACAAGCACATAAACCCAATTCATATACACTTATATCGTTCAGATATCAGGCTGTATTTTCTTCGCTCACACTTTCCGTAAAGATGCCACATTAAAAAATTCGTAGCACAGTGCTTTTATCGGTGTGCGATAAAAAGCGGATAAATTTACTGTTTTTTAAGGCATAACAAACTTTGGACAACATTTAGCAGTGTCTATTTCTCAAACCGCCGAGGTAGTTGCACTTATATTTATACCAACGGATAGGAAATTTAATATTCTACATTTCTGTGTAATTTTATAGCCGTACGTAGATCCAGGACCACGCGAGCGCAATTCTCGCACAACGTTCACTTTTCAAACCGTATGAAAATGTGAGCCTGAAAAAACTCGGCATCAAGGGGGTTAATGTGGAAATTGTGAATCGACATAACGCCAAACATAAATCAGTTACTTCTTATATCTTTACTGTTTTGGCTATAAAACTACTATACAAACACTTTTTATGCTGAAAAAGTGCGAGACAAAAAGGCTAATTTTCGTGTAAACTTGCCCTTTAAAGGATGACTAACGCCTCAGTATTTTTCAGTAATTTCAGATCGCGACATAAACATGAGGTCTCAGCTCGGTCCAACCAAAATTATGTATGTGTTAAAATCGGGTCAGGCTCGTACACTTTGAAAGACAATTGGGCAGTGCAGTTAGGTAACTGCTGCGGGTTTGCTGTGAGTTGATTGGGTTAAGCCTCAGTCGGTTACGTTTTCACGGGTAGCCTAGTGGTTAAAACGGGTGAGTTTATATTTACGAAGCGATTTAGCAATATTCCAGCAATATCACGGCGGGGGACACCAGAAATTGGTTGCACACATTGTACCCATGTGGGGAATCTAACCAGGGTCTTACCAACCGAAGGCACCAAAACCAACGCTCTTGGACAAAAGTAATAATCCTCTTTCACACATCCCGGCCAACTAGAAGCAATCATCAGAAAGTCTCCGAGGTAATCCACAACGTTAACTCCATATCGACGTCTCATTCAGCGACATACTCTAGCCGACATCGACCGGAAGAAGAAGGGGCGACAAATCGAAATATTTTGACCTTGAGAACTGTCGCTATGTCACCCTTTGACTGAATGAAAAATATCAATCAAAGCGCGACAATGCGACATAGCGATGGTCAAAGCGAAATATTTTGACCTTGAGAACTGTCACTATGTCGCCCTTTGATTGAATGAAAAATATCAATCAAAACGCGACAATGCGACATAGCGACAATGCGATGGTCAAAGCGAAATATTTTGACCTTGAGAACTGTCACTATGTCGCCCTTTGATTGAATGAAAAATATCAATCAAAACGCGACAATGCGATGGTCAAAATGACACGTTGCCGTCATTGTCGCACTTTGTTTAATTTTGTTTAATTTTGCCACTTTTTGCTTGTTTCTGTAAGGGCGACAATGCGACAATGTCCTTTCTAGGATTCAATAGAAAGGCAACTTTGTGTCTTACATAAAAGTAGTACCCCGGGCTATTATGGTTTGGATATCGTCTCTTCAAATACAGACGCCCATCAGTGGGTCCGCAACACTTTATTCGAGGTCTTCTTATACAATTACCGCAGGTTCCGCAACGGTCAGACAGCATCACAGATATGATGGTCAGCCCACCTGCCTAGCCGCTGTCCGAGGGTCCTGTCCGTGTCCACTGACTGCCAGGCAGCCCTGAATGGTGTTACAGTACTTGTAAAGTCAGCCTGCAGTACCCGGCACCTCAGCCACAATGTTAAACTTTCTGTGGCCAACCGGCCATACTTTGAGGTTAATCACACGCAGCTGACCTGTACATGGCTGTGCTGATGGTCATGATAATAAACTGCTGTTATTTCATTTATTGACAGCACTGTGAAGATTTAGATACACAACTAAAATTACTTAAACTTCAATAAGTGAGTGAGTTTAGTTTTACGCTGCACTCAGCAATATTCCAGCTATATAGCGGCGGTCTGTAAATAATCGAGTCTGGACCAGACAATCCAGTGATCAACAGCATGAGCATCGATCTGCGCAATTAGGATACGGTGGCATGTGTCAAGCAAGTCAGCGTGCCTGACAGCCCGATCCCGTTAGTCGCTTAACTTAAATAAGGGAATACACCATATGTCTATACTTCATGTTAAAACCCATATGCGACTAAAGTACCTCCCATAGTAGTGTGGTTGACGCCCTAGAGCTGCCAGTGTAAAACAGTCGTCGAGAGCTTGGAAGGATGAATTCTAGGATTGCTCCAAGGCTGTACTGAAGGCTAAGCCCATGGATGGGTAGTAATTCTATCCTTAGAGAGGCAAGTCTAAATAAGCGGCCAGTCTGTCAGAGGGATATTTATACTTTTTTAGAAATTATCATTTAAACCATTAATTATTACCTTAGAGACTTGTGCAAGTCTAGATGAATTCGCACTGATCGCTATGCATTTCCGACTTTGGCAGTGAATGAATTTGGCTTGATGTGTTGTTGGCCTCGTTCAGGTCCATTTAAGACCACGAGGCGTGAGTTAACTCCCTTTCCAGTAGGACTGCTGCAGTCATGATTTGTCCTTACCTTCCAATTCTGTTTGGGGACAGTCCCAACACCACTGCACGCAGCTACAGGCTCACTGCAACAGCAACATTACCAGAACTAATTTCATGACGTGTGAGTGAGTGAGTTTAGTTTTCCACCGCACTCAGCAATATTCCAGCTATATGGCGGCTGTCTGGATATAATCGAGTCTGGACCAGACAATCCAGTGATCAACAGCATGAGCATCGACCTCCGCAGTTGGGAACCGATTGCATGTGTCAACTAAATCAGCGAGCCTGACTACCCGATCCCGTTAGTCGACTCTTACTACAAGCATAGTCGCCTTTTGTGGCAAGCATGGGTTGCTGAAGACCTATTCTACCCCGGATCTTCACGGGTTTTCATGACGAAGTGAAATCCAACAGCTTCTCTATTAAGCTGAATAGCAGGTTTATCTGGCACCTTATTGCTGTCAACAGTGTGGAGTCTCTCCTTCATTCCTTCCAGAATATAATTCCTATCATTGTCATTAACTGGGAGGAAGCGTGACAACTCCATGGAGTTTAAAGCATAGGCGTCAGCCTCAGTCGTTTGTGGCGTCCATGTTCAGATACAGAGGGGCGGTGGGGTAGCCTAATGGTTAAAGCGTTCGCACGTCACCCCGAAGTTCGGAGTTTGAGTCCCCACATGGGTACAATGTGTGAAGCCCATGTTCTGGTGTCCTCCGCCGTGATATTGCAGGAATATTGCTAAAAGCGGAGTAAATCCAAACTCACTCACTCACTCACTCAGATACAGTGTTGCTCGCAATTTCCGTAACACACGTTATTTAGCTTTTAAGCCAAATGGGACATTGTCCACTCGCCCACTTGTCAATGACAAAACTTCATGGATGATCATCTTCTTTATTTTCACAAAGGATACGTTTCGGTATATTTTCTTATACCGTTTTCAAGCATCTCTATACTACCAACGCCTAGAATGCCACTCAAATAAAATGCCCACTTGGCCCCTGACCCGGGGATCAATGTGAAGGTTTCACCCGAGTTCATCTAAGAAAGTGCAAGGAAGCATTGTCACTTTTCTTCCGGTCAACATGATCACGAGTTTATGTCTAGTGGCCTCACATGAAGCATCGATATAATATTTTTTTACATTCATACAAAGCAGTGACATAATACATCAGAACGTGGTCGTGGATTTGATTATACACGTACAGAGAGGTGTACTATGACTACCACAGAGTGTGACCCGTGAAGGTCCGGGTTAGAATATTGATCTTCAGTAACCCATTCTTGTCGTAAGAGGCGACTAACGTGATCGGGTGGTCAGGCTCGCTGACTTGGTTGACACATGGCATCGGTTCCCAATTGCGTAGATCGATGCTCATGCTGTTGATCACTGGATTGTCTGGTCCAGACTCGATTATTTACAGACCGCCGCCATGTAGCTGGAATATTGCTGAGTGCGGCGTAAAACTAAATTCACTGACTGACTGACTGAGTTTAATTTTACGCCGCTTTTAGCAATATTCCAGCAATATCACGGCGGGGGACACCAGAAATGGGCTTAACACATTGTGCCCATGTGGGGAATCGAACCCGGGTCTTCGGCGTGACGAGCCAACGCTTTAACCACTAGGCTACCCCACCGCCCCCAAATTCACTCACTCACACTTACGAAATGTAAGGCACAAAGTGCTTCATTCACATATTGAGTTTAAACCATATTCCTTGCCGACATGGCTCATCCCTACATCACACTCTTGACCTGGGAACTGAGCACTTTGTGTCTTACCTAGCTTGAAAAAAACAAAATCCTAAGCTGCAAGCAGGTCTCTCCCCACCCCCCAACCCCTTTTTGTGTGTTTGTGTGTGTGCTTACCCCAGCTGGAACGTGGACAGTGAACGTTGTGTCAGTTGTGAGCAGAGCCTCAGTGTTAATCACTGACAGTGTCATCACATGTTACTTTAAGAATCTAGAAAGAACCAATAGGTCTTTTTTTAGGAAAGACAGAGACCACATACCGATATATGTTCTCTGGGAAAGATAAATATATTTCATATTCACTTCATGGAACATTTTTATATATGACAAATAATATAATAACAAAAGGAATGTATTGTCAATACGCTATGATCAAGCACTTCCTGAGGTATGAACTTTTGAATTCATGCTTGGACACGTCTGCAAATCCCTCCACAGCATGCAAGAAAAGGTGCCTGTGCATACGAAAGGTGCGCCCAAAGTTAGGTGTTAGTGAGTTGGGTTTCAGCAATATTCCAGCAATACCACGGCGGAATGACACCAGAAATGGGCTTTACACATTGTGACCCTGTCTGTCCTCTCCATGTGATAGAAGAATCATGAAAGTCTGTTGCTTCTGCGTCCCGAAACCCACAGCTATGAGTGATTTCTCCCACATTATACTTGATCTATATTTTCTCTTCAATTTGGCCCCAAATTACGTCACCTTTATTTACACAGAAGGACCTGGACATTTGCTGCTCTCAATCAAAGGCAACAGCCGAAGAACCCAAAAATGTTAGATCTTGCCGCACTCTGTCTGGAGAAAACCCGTGAAGATTCGGGTTAGAATTGGTCTTCCGCAAATCAATGCTTGTCGTAAGAGGCGTCAAACGGGATCGGGTGGTCAGGCTTTGTTGACACATGCCACCGTATTCCAACTGCGTAGATAGATGCTCATGGTGTCAATCACTGCATTGTCTGGTCCAGATTCGAATACAAAATGTACCTACAGACATCCATCATACAGCAGTAATATGGCTGAGTGTGGCGTAAAACAAGAAACCAACACTGTCTGGAGGAAACAGTCTTGTTTTCCGTGTGTCCAATTGTTGGCTGTTGGGGGAAGGGACACAATCTTTCAAAAAAATAATCAGTTAAAGCTGTTAATTTACATAATTATTAAGATGCATTGTTTTATATTAGCTTTGAAATAACGTCCATTTGCTTCACCAGTTTTCAGACACAACATTGTGTCTTCGACAAATTTCTAAGAAAATTAAGTGAGTAGTTTTAGCGAAATTTCAGTAACATCTGGTGAGGCACCAGAAATTGCACTCACACATTGTATCCATGTGGGGAGTCGAACTCGTTAACCACTAGGCTACCCTGCCGCTAGATATATATATATATATATATATATATATATATATATATAGATAGATAGATAGATAGATAGATAGATAGATAGATAGATAGATTATCTTTATTTCCTCCAAAAATATGAAGATTGTTACATGTTACAACAATATGTCAAGTTGAATATACAATAAATCAGTAGACGATTAATTGTGCAGATATTTTAGAGTGACTGGCAGACATAAAATCAGCCACTAATAACTTCCTCACATTCTGTCATATTTAAGTTACCAAGTGTACAAGATCCACCAAGCAAATCAGCAATTATTACATCGTCATCATTTTCCCCAAATTCAACAAAATCAGATATTGATATAATATCACAAATCCTTTCAAACGATTCATTTCTCAAATCATTAAGACTGACTGACTGAGTTTGGTTTTACGCCGCTTTTAGCAATATTCCAGCAATATCACGGCGGGGGACACCAGAAATGGGCTTCACTCATTGTACCCATGTGGGGATTCGAACCCGGGTCTTCGGCGTGACGAGCCAACACTTTAACCACTAGACTACCCCACCGCCCCCCAAATCATTAAGATGTGTACAGGGCATAATAACATGTTTAACAATATCAGAAGCTACTATTCCACATATACACCCTCTGGATTCAATCTTTTTACAGCCAATGTGAATAATATGAGAGATTTTGTAAAAGTCATGCTTATTAATCAAGGCTAGTTCCCACAGGCTCTCGGACAAGGTTATATAAACTAGTGCTCAAAAGAAAGTACACAATGTGTTTGACCAAAGAAAACAAAAGCATATACAAATGAGCATCTGTTTAATTTCAATAGGGTATTCAATTCTACAGCAAATGTACACCATTTCATTTCATACAAACTCGAAAGTAGGGTTAGACTGACACTGAAAGACTAAGTTGAGTTGTTGAGCGGTGACAGATGGTGCTGGTAGTCTTCTGATTTGATGTTCCGTGTAGTCCCATAAGTGTTCTATCGGATTCATGTCGGGAGAACATGCTGGATACAGCAAAACAACGATGTTAGCGTTATGCAGGAGGTGGTTTGTCAGTCTTGCTGTACGAGGCCTTGCGTTATCGTGTTGGTAGACAATGCCACATGGTTGTTGCTGGATAAATGATAACACAGCTGATCGCAAAACGTAATTTCCTGTATCTTCGGGCATTCAGGTTGCCGTGAATAACCACAAGTCTCGTTCTGAGATCGCTGCAGATTCTAGCCCACATCACCACGCCATTGCCTTCAAATGGTCGGACTTGCTAAACGCAATTTGGCGCTAAACGGTCACCTACTCGTCAGCCCCGCCGTCATTACTGTACAGGCAAAACCTACTCTCGTCGGTGAACATCACACGTCACCAATCACGCATCTGCCAACGTCGAACTCGCCTGGCCCATGTCAATCCACGACGATATGTTGACATCTGAAATGGTCACCTCCTTCCTACGGGCCGAACACTGTATGATGGTAATTGAATCTTTCAGCATGATAACGACCCAAAACACACTGCGGGCTACACAAAACAGTGGTTGCCAGACGAAAATGTTCACATATTAGACTGGCCCAGCTACAGCCCAGATCTTAACCCTATTGAGAATGTGTGGGGACTAATGAAGGACAGAGTAAAACAAAAAGGACTTCGAAACATTGAGAATATGAAGAAAGAAGTGGTCGAATATTAGGACACGCTGTCACAGGAATTCTTACAAACTTTGATCGGTAGTGTACCAAGGTGCATTCAGTCGTGTATTGCAGGCAAGGAGGTCTCACAAAGTACTGAAAATACACTTAGACTGTAAGAGAATCATATCTCAACATTCATTTAAGTAAAACCTCTATAGGCTATATACATGTATTAGATATTTTGCCGAAACAACTTTCTCAATAATTTCTGGGAATGCTATACACGGTCTATACCATGAGTATGTGTTTAGAAGTTAGTCATGACACCAAGGGTCCCCGAAAAGCTCAGTGTTCCCAGGCATCTGTCACAAACACATCTAAAGGCAGGTCAAGTTTTCTACTACACAAACATGGCAATATGTGATGTCAAAACAGGGAATCGCATGGGACATCATTTCGTCCCTTCATGCTTCAGTTTTGCTAATGTCCTATAATTAGACCTCTAACCCTGGTCAAACTGCTTGCAACTTCAGAGCGAGAGTGGTGTGACGCTATCTGAAATCTTGGTAAAATAGCACGCTCGATTGTATATCCAACTTTGAGAAATGTAAACACCAAAGACTGGAGCTGTTGAAATATTGCTCGACATGAAAGGTTAGTTGACTATTGTACTGTTGAAATCACCCTTTTTTCACACGTAGTTTTGGTCACTACTGAGCAAGAGTGGTATGGCGCTATTTGAAATCGTGGTAAAAAGAGCGCGCTCGATTGTACCTCCATGAAAAATGTAAACACCAAAAAGTTTTTATCTTTTTGTCATCCTGAATCTAAACATGAAACAGTTGAGGCAGTCTCACTTGTCTCCTTAATTTCAAGTTCAGGTGTGTAAATTAGTGGAAGGGAATTGGCTATTTGATGATCATTGAAGGATTCTTGGCCAGTTTACCTTGTTCTGATTTTGCCCACCCATACACAAATTCTAAATTGTATGCATAAAGGCACCGATCCGCAAGGGGGAGAACACTTTATGCTCATGGGGATGCCTACATCATGCCGAAATGTTTTACCCTCAACTTTTACAAAAATATTATCAATGAGAAAGTCCAACATGTCACATAATGTTTCCGTTAAACTTCAAATGACATTTGCCTTCATTTTTGACATTTTGAGTTTTTGAGAATCGACATGGTATCAATTCCGCTTGTCTCAAATACTTTTTGTGAATATCAAGGAGGTCAGAAAGGATAACAATATATGGATGAACAATTTCTTTTTGCAGTGAGAGCGACGTTTCGGTGTAGGTTCTAACACCATTATCAAGCAAGTCTACACCAAAACGTCGCTCACGGCAATAAAGAAGTTGTTCATCCACATACTGTTCCTGACGGCTCCAATCTTTGATACATGGATTTCGTGGTACATCTGCTGGACTCTGGTATGAATCTCTATTCGTGCGGGTTTCCAAGAAGCTTTGGAATCTAGTTCAAAAGTAGAAACAGTTTATTTAATGATGATTTTGACTTCTTGTCAGTGTGAAGTAACACAAACCTTCCATGCAGGGCAGCCAGACTAAGTGATACTTTGTTTGACAGCTGGCTGGGAAAGAATGACTTTATTCCAATTCTTTTTCACTTTGTGCATTCTACCAATGACAACACCACGCATTGACTTCATCCACTCTGAAAGACATTCTACAGATTTTGGGCCTATTTTGGCATATGTTTCAACAGAATCCACAATGTGGATTGTAATTCCAATTGGTAGTAGGCTGTTCATGATATTCGGTCCATATTTATATTGTTGACGCAAGTTGTTATTGTCAACAATGGAAAGGTCATCTGTGACCATATGTCTTGCAGTTTAGTAGCTAAATCTTGAGCCTTATGAGGTGGAAATTACATCGGATCTGCCAAGTCCACGTTCTGCTATACGATATTGCTAGTATTTATTGAAATCTGAAATATTTGGCACATTTGGGGTTTGACCTTCTGGACAAGCTTGAGTGGATACATCAAAATCATCAATATACCTTGTTCAAAGTTAAAAAAGAAAGCTGCCAAAAAATGAAGGGTGAATAAATATATTTTGTTTCTGTGAGGAAACTACACTACTCTGCTAAAGAAGGTGTTCTGTTTTCAATGATGATGTAATCTAGGGTGGGGCTATAAATTATCCTCCAGTCACACTCTTATGAAATAATAACAATGCAGTTTTAAACCCTTCCACTATGCGTGAAAAACATCGATCTCTGTCATCATTTCAAAACAAGATGTAACAACTCTCTTCGGAGTGCAAGGGACGAAGTTGCCTCGTCTGGCGTATCTAAACTGCTTCTCGACTTTAGCGACATACAAGCACTGTTTTCGACGTAATGGATCTGTTTTGCAAAAGAATGATTTGTATCTGGCAGAGTTCAAGTGGCGTCCTGTTTTCGACCTGTTCTGCGCCCAATTCCACCCCACCCTGTCCTACGGTCTATCTGCGTCGTTCCCTAAGCTTGGCTACCGTCTATGGCGTACATCCAAACTTGCACCCAATCTCGTGCATACCGACTGAGTGTTCTCCCTCTGTCATCGTGATCTGCTATAATCAAGCGTGTCCCTAGTCTTACAGATTATTGTATTCTCCCACAGTTTATGAACATGCAATTCATGTTTTAGGATAAAGTCATTTTAACCAGTTTCACGTCCAACCACTGTACAGTATATGTGACGAGTTCGAGTTCGGATGATCTGATTCCTTGGACATCTGATGATGAATACAGACTTTATATGATTAACAATCTGCAATCAGTTTTTTAAAATGAACATAATCAATCTGTACTTTCTTTCGTAAGGTAGAATATAAACAGTTGAGCAAAGAACAGATATGTTCTGGATGTATTGTTCATTTACTTTTTATGGAAGTGTTTTATTTTTGTGACTAAGCTGAATTTTAGCATTTGGCCCACTCATTTCTACAATATATTCTGTAATGATTACTTCCTGTAGTTGGTCTGGTCACTTAGCAATGCTAGATGTTCCTGTTGAAGAGGCATATATACTCCACAAAGAAAAGCACGACCCTCTGTCGTGTTGAGTTCATGTGATAGTTTGTATGGGTGAAGCGAGTGCAAATATTCATGATATATTTCCGCATACTGTCGTCGTTTTGCACCCCAGAGTATTTCCCCTTGGATCACATAGATGTCAGCACTGGGCGCTAGGCCATATGCAAGAGTCGGATATGTCAGTTCCACAATTACTCTCTCCCGACGAAAGATGGCTGCCAAATACCTGAACTGGTCGGCCATCTTGGACGGAATATACATCAGGTCACATGACGCTTGATACACGTGACCTATGTCCCCAACGTTGGCAGTATACGTTTTCAAGAAGTTGCTCACGTGTGTATTCCCGGTTCCTTGCTGTTTATTCTGACCATCGTGTCTAGAGCACGGTTAACCGCCTTCTGACCCGAGACACGTTTCCACCACACCCATCTATTTGTTTCTTCATCCCGACGGAATAACTGCCCGTGATTCACAATCCATATCCGGTCACGTGGTAGGTCCGCGATATTCCACGAGTTTAAGAGAGTGTCGTCCCCGATCTGTAGGTAACCTCTGACGTTAAGGTTAAACTTGGAGGTCAAGGTCAGACACTCCCACATAAAATACCATCCTTCCTTGATGCCTTCTATAAACAGAATATTCGACAAGGCAACAGATGCAATAAGTTTGGACTTGAACCTGTCCTGTCTTGGACCACAGTAAATGATGTGAGCAAAGTATGGTCTGTGAATTGCTTCCAAGAGAGGAAGATTGTCATAAAACTTTTCCGAGTTGAAAGTGATGATGAGAGCAATATCGGTTATGACTGGTGCAGGTGATGATAAATACTTGAGTTGAGGACATAGAGGCTTCATCACAGTAGACAGGTCAGAGGTGGGAGGCTGAATTGCTGAAATCAAAACGGGTCTAATCAACCCAGAGGTCGCGATCGACGTGCTCTGACAATGGAATTTATGATTATATCTGTTAGGTTCCTTGTACCCTGCGACTTTGAGATCTGCTAGCCAGGCTTGGATCAGTTCTCTGTCTTCTGTCGTCATCACATTGTGGTCCAGCAGGTACCCGCTAAGCTCTCGTACACACTGGAACATGGTACTGTCAGTCTTACAGTCCCATGGACCCATAACATCCTTCAGCAATGGTTTAATGACTCGGGGTGTGTTCGTTGTCCGATTCAGGAACTGTTGATGGCTGTCCCATTTGGGGATGAGCCCTACAACTCCTCCAACCTCCCACAGCAGCCTCTGTGACAACGCCTGCCCCACCCCAAAGCCGGATGGCAGGAACAGCATCACTATAGACCAGAACCCTTCTTCGTGGTATAACGTGGGGACATCATCTAATTCTGTGTACACGTGGTTGGGTAGGAAGACAGTGGGGAGTCTGTTGTATACCTGTCTAAGTGATTGCAGGTGTGCTGAGTTTGGGGGATTCAGATTTCCGGGTAAAACGGGCCCTACCTTCTGTTGAATCAAAGGCGCCAAATTGTCTTGAACACAATATCGTAATAGCCCTCGATTTGCATCACTCGTACTTTGAAACAGCGCATGTCTATCTAGGTAACCCTTTCTGTCCGCATAGACAATGCCATGGGTAAGATGGTGGAGGAAATAACCCTGAGCATTGTCTTCCGGGCTGTAAGCGGCGCATCGGTCATAGATGACGTCAGCACCTCGCGAGATGGCAGTCAAGAATCCCAAAGCCCTCTGTCGGAGTTTATGGTCGTCAATTACCTTGATGACGTCATATTTTTGAGCAGCAGGATCAGCAAGGCTCACTGTGAAACAAGATGGTTTTCTGTGGAAGAAACAAAACTTTTGATGGTTAATATGGAGCGATGGGGTAGCCTAGTGGTCAAAGCGTTTGCTCCCCACGCCGCTGACCCAGGTTCGATACCGTACATGGGTAAAATGTGTGAAGCACATTCGTAGTGTCCCCCGTCGTGATAATGCCAAAATATTGTTAAATGCGGCGTAAAACCAATTTCACTCACCCTGACGGTTAACACCATCTTTACAGCGAGTAAATGAAAACAACTGTGAGTTGACAAATATGTGGCACGGTGTATAATGAAGGCAAATCTGTGATTCAGATACATGATAACCGAACGTTATTGTTATGGCGTTATATACATAATTATGTAACCTTTCCGCAGTAACAGGCTCTGATTTACTTATTTTGAATTTATTTTAAATTACTCATCAAACTTAGTGTGCACTTACCTGTTGCAAACCGGTATGGATACATTGTCATCCACAACAATCAGAACCTTCCAGCTGTCTTCGTGTCTTCCATCCCTTAGCAACCGGTCGTTACCGCACATCACTATCCATCTGCAATGCATGTACGTCAATAATCGGCTGGGCCAGACAGTCACATGTGGGTATCATAGGCAACGTCCACGTTGTCATGGGACGGTAACATACATTCAACCAGTGAGTGATATCATGAGCACTGATCTGATTTGACATTTTGTGAAAAATTATAAAATTCCTTTTCTTGAGTTCTTATGATGTAGTTGATGACCTATCAAAGGATGAAATCAATTATTACATAAATAATAGCAGATTTTTAACCTTATTCTTTTTCCCGATATTTTGCAAAGAAATATACTGTCACATGGAGTACATGATCATGTCCAACCTGTCAGTGCCCCGCCCCTTGTTTTGATGCCCTGTGCCTCTGGAGCGTGATGGTCCCTCGTTGGTCCACGTGATCCTCAACAGCAGAAACATCAACCACAGCGTCGCCATCCCCACCATGAACACCAGACTTTTGTAGGCTGGAGCAATAAAACCTTTATGAAAGACGTCGACACATGCTGGTTAATATATTAATCATGATCATCTACGGTGAGTGTAACGGGCGATCTTCCAGTTCCATTACGGCGTCAACTTTGGTTTGTTTTCTTTTTTGTTGTTTAACGCCGCACCTGTGAAGATCCGGGTTAGGATTGATTTTCAGGAACCCATGCATGTCGTAAGAGGCGACTAACGGGATCGGGTGGTCAGGCTCACTGACTTGGTTGACACATGTCATCGTATCCCACTTGCGTAGATCGTTGCTTATGGTGATCACAGGATTGTCTGGTCCAAACTCGATTATTTACAGACCGCCGTCATATAGCTGGGATATTGCTGAGTGCGGTGTAAATCAAGAAACAAACCTTAACGCCAAACTCGATAATATTCATGGCACCAGATGCATCGACCGACGCATATCACTGCGGGAAACACCAGACATCTCACGGCGGGAAACACCAGACATCTCACGGCGGGAAACACCAGACATCTCACGGCGGGAAACACCAGACATCTCATGGCGGGAAACACCAGACATCTCACGGCGGGAAACACCAGACATCTCACGGCGGGAAACACCCGACATCTCACGGCGGGAAACACCCGAAATCTCACTGCGGGAAACACCAGACATCTCACGGTGGGAAACACCAGACATCTCACTGCGGGAAACACCAGACATCTCACGGTGGGAAACACCAGACATCTCACGGCGGGAAACACCAGACATCTCACGGTGGGAAACACCCGAAATCGCACGGTGGGAAACACCCGAAATCTCACTGCGGGAAACACCAGACATCTCACGGTGGGAAACACCAGACATCTCACGGTGGGAAACACCAGACATCTCATGGCGGGAAACACCAGACATCTCACGGCGGGAAACACCAGACATCTCACGGCGGGAAACACCCGACATCTCACGGCGGGAAACACCCGAAATCTCACTGCGGGAAACACCAGACATCTCACGGTGGGAAACACCAGACATCTCACTGCGGGAAACACCAGACATCTCACGGTGGGAAACACCAGACATCTCACGGCGGGAAACACCAGACATCTCACGGTGGAAACACCCGAAATCGCGGTGGGAAACACCCGAAATCTCACTGCGGGAAACACCAGACATCTCACGGTGGGAAACACCAGACATCTCACGGTGGGAAACACCAGACATCTCACGGCGGGAACCACCAGAAGTTGGCTTCACATGATGTTCCTCCTCGGGGAGTCGAATCGGGTCCTCAGCGTGACGAGCGAAGGCTTCAACTACCAGTGGTCAAGAAGCCAGACTCCAAAAATGACGAAAACGTGGTAAAGGTCTTGCGACCGAATGGGATGTGATTTTTCATAATCAGGAATGATTTTGCTTTGATTTCAAAGCCGGTTGTCATCAGCTACCGTGCGTGCAGGGGCTCTTTTATGGTGCAACATATAATTTCAGTTATGGTAATATTTTAACCGATAACTGTATAGTTTAGTTTAATAACTATGGTTTGGATCGACCGATTTCATCGAAATAGTAGTTTTGGAATGCTCAGACGTGCTTTAAAATTCCGAACAATAATATCATATATATGCTCATCACAAAACTATTTAGGTAAGGTTAAAGATCAAATTTAACAGTAAGTGCACTTTATGAGAAAAATATGAGTTACATTTTACAAAGTAAAGGTAATTTTACCAAAATTATGTTTTGTAATTCCGCTATATCATTTGACGATCATACATACGTTTGGTTGGCACTGTATGCATGAAAAGGAAACACAAGTTGGAACTTTGTATTTAGATCAGGAAAATGTTACATAATGTCTGTTCAACAGTAACAGCTCCATGCTTTACATAGTATCAACGATACCAAATGTGTCGAATATACTGGAGGGTTATTATTAAAATCACACAACATAACAAAAAGCTCTTAAATGTACAATTCTGCAAATAACAATTCTTTTAAGACGTCAGTTCGTACATAATGTTCTTATTAGTCATAGTGTATTCCCTCACGGGAAAATCACGGGAATATGTTTCAGGTCCACATCCATGTGCTGAAGCACACAACACGTTCAACCTTTTACAGATACGCCTTTCTGAACATTCACAGGTGGGGCGTTAAACAACAAACAAGAACTCAAACCAAGAAGAAGGTGAACAAGGTCCACGGGGACGATTAGTCTCAACTTCTTTGCACCTTTATCACAGAGGAATATTTGATGAAAATCCATTACGACAGAAACGTATTGATTTTAATACAGACCAGTAAGTACCTACTTTTATTGACAACTCAGGCCTCAGTTTGAGTAATATCTAATGATATTAGTTTTAGTAATATCAAAAGAGTTACACATAACATGGTCATGACGCTATGAGCATCGATCTTCGCAAGAGGAATTTGATGGCATGCATCAAACAAGTAAGTGAGAACGACCATCCAAAACATTCGTTCCCTCTTAGGACAACGTGGGTTGCTGAAGATCAATTTTGACCCAGATTGTTTAACGGATCCAACATATTTGTGAACCCGTGAGAAAGGTTAATGAATATATGCATAGTCAGTCTCATCATATGGATTGTAGGTTGTATCTATTATAGACAACACAATGTATTTCCCTTCTTGTAAGAACCACATTCGCTCTGTATCGCTGGGACCTTAGACATGCCAGTAGTCTGTCTCATACTCCAAACTTTCTGCAATGCAAGAATCCAAAATTAAGCAAGTCTAGACTTCCACTGGTTCTGAATCTGAGAGCTCACTGGGGATAATTGAGTATAAACCGAGGTATATTTTTATCAAAACTTCCTATTTTCTGAGACTTAACGCTTTGTATAACGTGCGAGGGTAATGTAGTTATGGATCGAAACATGCCTCGCATATGGTTATTTGTGTTTCAAGACCATACCTATATTTCTCAATTTCTCCCACATTAGACAACCGTTGTAAGATCCAATATCCTTCCTCCTCAACCCTCACTTTGAAGTCCAATACAATTCTTAAAATATCCCGCACACAAATACATTTCACACTTTCGAATTCGCTGTCCCACATAAGTCTTTATGAAACCGAAAGACGTTTTATGTTTCTGAGCATGGCGGAAGATATCGAAGGAGTGAAACCTAAACCTGCCAATCATCATGGAGGCGTTACGTAAGTCAGACCAGGGAATCACTTTGTCTCCTGACAAACACACGTCAACAAGGTCGACCGACCCGTCAAGTGAGTTTCATGGACAGTCACGCGCTAGCAGGTCCCCTGTTATCGATACGACCGCTTTACAGAGCGAATGTGAAGTTCTGGAGGCCGTATTGACGAAGCTACGACTTGAAGCCAAGCGCAAGAAATTGGTGGGTGAGATCAGGGATATTCTATAGTCTCCCTGGTGAGATTGAGGGCTTGAAACAACAGCTAGGGGGCGCTCGGCAAGATGGCGACGACAGTCAAGGTCAACATCAGCGGACCGACGGAAGAACTTCTACTGGTAAAAAGCGAAACATTGTTGAATATATCTGGCTGGAATCGTTAGATGTAGAGCTTAAAACTGTCTAGCTTGGAGATGGTATTACATTGGACCTTGGTAACGTTAACTCGAAGGGTGTCGGGAAATTAGGCGAGGTCACTCAGGAAATGTGGGTTTATGCCAGCATCGGCATACCACGTGACATGATCTCTTCGTCAGAGGTAGATACGGGGTGTGTGATGGATTACCTGAAATATGTGCAGGATGTTTGTCGCCTGTCTTCCAAGTACATCTTGGGCAGTGTTCTTCTCCATGACCAAGAGTACCGTAACAAAATTGCTAAAGAGAGTTTCAGATGGGGTACCCCATTACAAGACTTCCGTGAATTCCAGTTGATTGCTAAACCAAACTCTACCGGGTCTAAAGTTCTCAGACAAATGGAAAACTCTACACATTCGCCAGGCGCCGGTTATGGTAGGCGTGACGGAAAGAATCGCTACAGGGTCCTATTCACTTCAGAGGGTGTAGAGATATGTTGGAGATTTAGCCATGGTAACTGTTATCGGGAGGACCAGTGTAGTATGGCTCATGTGTGTAGTGTTTGTCATGAGGCGTGGAGTGAACTGTTACCACCTGACGATGTGGATAGGGACTACATTTTAGATGACGTAAAGGAAAGCTTCAAATTAGTAGATACTGTCGAGTCTATTGAGGAGGTTTTAGTGCCAAATCATAGATCTTGTTTCCAAGATAGAGACCTTACAGAAGAGCATATTATCGAAGAAGTGACACTAGGCAATTATATACTAAGCAGCAAAAGAGACGTCAGTTTGGAATTTTCCTTCGCAGAAACGGATAACTGTAAACTCATTTAATGTTTTGATTGTATATTTTTTGACAACATCTCCAACTTTACCTGAGCAAAGACCTTCCTTCCCAAACTCAGAATGTAACCCATGAAATGGTCTCAAAAACGCAACCTTATCTCGGAGATGGTACGGTGTTCTCCATGTTTTTCATGCAACTCATGCTGCACGTGCTGTTCACAAGGACCAGCCCTGTAGAATGCACCCCCCCTCCCCCCCAAAAAAAAATAATAAAAAAAATACCTGGTTGAAACATTCACATTACAACGTCAGCAGGCTGCCGCGACTCACGACAGCTCAGAGGAACCAGGCGCTAGGAAGACTTGAAGCTGGCCACTGCACCAGCCGTTTGTACAGGCTGCAGCAACGTTCCCGGGCAGAGGTACAGATAAGCTGCGTATCTGCGTGTCTGCGTAATATTACGCAAATATTTATTTGAAAACTCAATTTCTATTACGTCCTTGTGTAAATTTTCACACGTGAGTAATTGCGTTTACATGGACACATTTGCATACGTGAGTAAATATGCTTACGTGTGTAACTTTACTCACGTATGCAATTGTGTCCATGTAATGGGATATTGTCACCAATACCAAGTGTCTAGACGAAATCAAACGAAACATATTGTGTGTGAAAACGAACGCTGTACTCGTAACACAGTGCTTGTTTAAACAGTAAGCAAAGAAAAATTCAGTTTTTACCCTATGTAGCATTTTCTCAAATGTTCAGACATCCATTCGTGTCTTCGTAGCGTGCATAGGCTCACTACTTTCAAAATATGCTTGGAACGAGTATCGTTGAAAGAAATAGAAATTAAAATAGATACAGAACAGTAATTTGATTTATTAATACGAAATTGTCAAAGTTTCTGTGTAGCATGACTCCATGACTGACGGAAAATCACGTAGAAAGAGAACGGAAATTATCTGTATTTCTGGCTTATTCTCCTAATAAAAATAAAACACGTCACAATTTAATTCTGGACTCACAAAAGTCCAGAAACTCTCCGCACTGTGGGCACTTTCTGACAAGGGATTTGACCAAATTAAACATGCAGTTGTTATGAATATATGCCAAGGATGAACAAATGAAAAAAATGTTGGCCCATGGGCGAGAATATTTACTTTTACTCAAAATACACGTTTGTCCATGTTTTGGAGGTTGTAAATGAATGAGTGTATGTTTATAAGCATCATCAAACAAATTCAACTCATTTTGACTTAATTCGACTAACATAGGGCGATATTAAAAAATCTCGCCCATGGGCGAAAAATATGTTGGCCTATGGGCGAGAATGTTTAATTTCGATCAGAATTCATGTTTTGGAGGTTGTAAATGAATGAGTGTATGTTTATAAGCATCGTGACACAAATTTCAACTCATTTTGACTTAATTCGACTAACTTAGGGCGATATTAAAAGATCTTGCCCATGGGCGAAAAATATGTTGGCCCATGGGCGAGAATATTTACTTTTACTCAAAATACATGTTTTTCCATGTTTTGAGGTTGTAAATGAATGAGCGTATGTTTATAAGCATCATGACACAAATTTCAATTCATTTTTACTTAATTAGGCTAATTTAGAGCGATATTAAAAAATCTGCATTATTTACGGTAACATGGATTAGCTAATAGCGCATTGCCGGTTTAACCACATTCACACGATCACTCTACCATACCCATTGCCGGTTGAGCCAGACCATTTTCAACTCTTGTTTTCTTAAAAGTGGCTTTCCCGGGCTATAACTATCAGCACACCCCAATCCGACCATCTGTCATTAATTACCTGTCATGAACTTTTAGTTGCATTGAAAGCTCTCGCTTATTGTTTCATTACTTAAAGGTCACATGCAACGTAAAACACAACTTTGCAGATTCTGATACCTTTCGGTATGGACTTACCGAAACAAATCGTCAAAAATGCAATTCAACTTATAAAGTTGAAAAATAACGCGATGAAAAAAAACGTTCAAACGTTTCACTAAATTTCCCCCGACTTTTCTGCGGAAAACGGGTTTCAACAGCTGGGCTGCGCTCATAGCATGTGCGCAGTGAAATAGGTTCGCGCAGCTTGGAAGCGGGTTGTCCGGTGAATACTCGGTGAAGGCTTTGGTGTGAGCTATTTTTCTAATGTTTTGTTGATATCTCACAGGCGCGAGCTTTTTATATGTTATGACAGTAAATTAACTGTTTATATAATTTCATTTGTCTATTATTTCACCACACGTTCTTCTTACCGAGTCACTTTCTCAGTAGAGTCTCCCTGGTTCGATACTTAAAAGCAATGTCATTATTTAACGTTGACAGAATTTCTAACTGTGATATAGATATGTCGTTGTCACAGACAAAACTCAATGTCTTGTTTTATTGACACCTGTGTGTCTGCCTGCCCGTCTGCTAATGACAATATTCAATACACAGCTGCTATCACTGACCACATGCAATTTGAACTTAACACCAATCAGGCTATACACCATAAACAAAATGCATTGATTTATGGCCCGAGTTCGGTCTCTGTCACATTATGTAATTACACAGACAGGCAGGTGTGATACTTGAACACATGACATGTTATGATGTCTGTTGATTGTAAAATGTTATACACAAAAAATGAGCATGTATTTCCAAAACCCAACATCTCTATATATACACACACAATGACCCGTGAGGGCATCTGCAAATGAACCAGCCGTTACACTTGAGTGCACACCCACCCGCTCTGACTGGGTTCGGTATCCCGGCTGCTTCGTTTCTTGGGAAGTAAACCCAAGTACACGATATTGCACTTTTGATTTGCGATTGTACGCTTATAATTTTGTTTATATGTTTTTTCATAACCAGCAATGTATATTATATGTCATGAATAAGTGATAATTGTATTTTCATTATGTTTGATTTTTTGGTTGCATGTGACCTTTAAGTGTTTCACGGATAGGTATGTAGTCACTCCAAATTCACCAAATGTGCGTGACGGTCCTCTCCGACGTCCGCGCCCACCTCTCAGCCTAGCAATCTCGATCCACTTTCCGCTCACTATCAAGCCATCTATAACTTCACCTCTCTCTCCAACCACCTGTCTTCTCAGAGGTCCGCGCGCCTCTCTATTCCTTCATTATTTCACACCAATTCTTCCTCCCAACAACTACTGTCTCCTCAGAGGTCCGCGCGCCTCCAGCCACCACCGACTCCCGCCACCTCTCAAGCATCAACCATAACAAACTCCACGATCAAGGCCGCCCATAGCCCCTCAGTCAAGGCCACTCAACCAAGCTTACAACTGCCTCTCAATTACTACACTCGCTCAGCCTGCCTTGCCCCCTTCAATGTTCCCATACCACCCCCTCACCCCACCCCAGTTTAACCCCTTTTTCTTTCTTTACCCATTATTTAATTATAAACAGCTTAACTATTTCCAAAACAAGCTCCCTCCCCTCTCTCTCTCTCTCTCATCATTCAAAATAATTCACTTAGGTTAACACCCCATCATTTACATTTTTTGGGTATGGTGGTTTATCCCTAATTATAAACATATTAATTATTACTTTAGCTCCCACTTACCCCGTCGGCGGCATTGGCTACAGCCAGAAGCCGACGTTAAACTCATAATCATCATCATATGTAGTCTCTAGGCACTTAAACATTAGAAGTAATGCCATGAAACAACTTATCTAACTACAGTATGACGTGATATTGTATAGTAGATGATTTGAGAATACAGAAACACTGAAAAAGCACCACCACCAAGGGCATAACACCAGTGACCCAATTCAAGATCGAGTGATGACTAAAAAATGTCAAAAATGCCGCTTCGCAACAATCTGCGAATGATCCTGAGTTCTATCATTTGTATGTGATATGGCTTCACAGAACAACACAAAGGTACTACCTTGTGTTGGAAACTGTATCTGACATACTGCTTCAATGATACATTGATTCATGAAACAGAACATAAATCACAGCAAGATAAGCCCCAGTACAGTAGCTTATTTATTAATTTGTTAACGTACAACATGCGAAATAACTCAGTGCAATTGGAAATGTGGCTCGTCAATGGTATGCGTGTACGCACAGATAATATCAAAACATACACGTCGGAACAGTCAAAATTAAGAAATTGTTGAATATGAAATATTACTTTTCATTTGTAATTCTTGTAACATAAACAGTATTGTTGGAGAGCTTTAACTGTATTGAAATATGTCTTGTCAATCCTATTGACATTCGCCAATAACCACTTCCAAATAAAATAAATAGTCTATGCTGCTTCAGAACCAAAAAAGGTTAATTAGGGAGCCCCAACTGGGTAATTAAGGAAAGACATCAATACACTGTCACTTCCTGCCCAGGGCGTCACACGTCACCACTCAGGAGCTAAGGGCCTTGTCAAACCTTCTCATAAAGAAAAAAAAGCATCAAAACTGTTTTTATTCTACGTGACACTCGGTATGTCGTAATAGTATTCATTCTTGAATAAATTCTATCGTGGGCAACCCCACACTTACGAGGTGTACCTACCCAGGTTCGCACGTTACGTTTTAATATTTTGTGATAATTTTTTTGTAATTCCCGTCTGCCCGTCACGGCTTTTCTTCGCCCGAGGTTTTAGGGAGTACACATAAATAAACATGCAAAGTACACACAATATGGCAATGCTAACACTGAGACCATTCTGATTTATTGAGCAGATTAGGTTGGCACTATTTTGCCGGTTCTGCCACTTTTGCACTCTACCTTTTTACCTGAGGCGTGCAGATTCTTGGTGCTTTTTAGTATTTCATTTATTTGGGTGTTTTAACGGCTGGGGCCCGCTGAGTGAGTCTATTATAATAATTGTATTTTTATTGTGTTGTTTAACGAGCTGGACGTGGAGCGCTGTTATCATGAATGTTATCATATATTAGTGGGATGCATTGATAGTACTGAAAACTTATAAGAAGATATTGTACCTCAACATACAAACCTACCCCGATAGCTTTCATCGTCACTCTCATGTCAATCCAGTGTGACTGTTGCAGTCCTCCTGTACATCCTGTGTATATATAAGCAAGTTGGGGTTTTTTATTTAGGATTTATTATTGCTAAACACACATTTAACCGAGATGAAGAAGGGGGTCTCCATTGCCTGTTCGCTGCTTTAAACACCTGCAAATTTATCCATGTATGCTTTTGCTCTCATAAGTTAGACATCCCATTTGTCAGACACGCCAATTATCAGACAACTTTGGATCAATCAGGCGTGACTGTGATTACAAACCTAGTTTTACCCACTGACGCAATAGACCTATCCCATAGACTACCGAGATGTTTTCATATTAGTGGTTAGTGGTATATTTTAACACTAATTATGAGTTTGTTACTTTTTGTGCAGAAATACGTGGATCAGAATACTAATGTTTATTGACTTTGGCTTCTCACAGTTTGTGTTCATAATGTTCACTTTGATCAAAACAGGATTATAGATTTCCCATGTAACTAATTGAGTTACTCCCAGAGGTACAGAGTTGGATACGACGGGCTGTTGGGCTTCCTCTGCTCCCCCTATGAATAACTGACAAGAAACTTGAAACCAAGATCGAGTAAACAGTTAAAACATAAACTCAATGAAGCTGCAAGTTTGCACCTAAACAATTAAAAAAATCAAAACAACACAAATATTTAATAAGAATAAATAACCATCACTAAACTATCGATAGTCACACATACTATCGATGCATCGATAGTTTTTCATTTCTACCATCGATTAATTGCTTTTGGAATAATTGCAATTTATCGATAGTTTGATGCATCATTACAGCCCTATTAATTATATCGCTTAATATATTCTTATGCACATAACTTTGGATCAATCCATTACCCAATAAAGGTAACAGTGCAGTGTACCTGAGTGCAACCAACCATAACCATATGAGACACTGTTATCTAGAGGATCAAAATATACATCATAGAAAGATTTTTATAAAACCATATAAACACATAACCTTAGGCAAAAATATCTTAAATCTCTCTTCATGTAAATATAGCATGAAATTCAGTCATATATTTCACTAACATGGTACTGACTAGTCGATTTGAACCACTGCTCCACGGTTCACTGACTGCCGTGGATACATTGTTATCAAGGGTACAGCTTCATTAAGCCTTATGCAACCAACCATAAAATGTGCTGTTTTAAGCGGTCTGTCTTTTGGGAGGCCCATCTTATGGGAAGATACCGGTTTTTTCCATGGGGAGGGATATAACTGATTTATTCTGCCTGATTTGTACAACACCACCCAAGCAGTGCACAACCGTGCCAGATTAACCACAGACCAAACCAGCATGAGGACAGGGTTAGAGAATACACGTCATGTAAACCTAAATTCTTTCCTTGCAGCCTATACGGTTCTGAAGAGACAACGTAATGCAGTATGTGGTCGGACTGACAGCGCTGGGTTTGCTCATGATGTTAATCACTGGATCGTCTAGATTCAAGCACTGAAAGACAGCAGTGATAGGGAAGGATTGTTTGTTAGCGTTGACCAGCAAGCTCACCTGCCATAATATGACCTCAACATCACCTCCACTTTCCACTTGCCATATGAGGCGGATGAGGGCTGGACACTTGGTTGATAACGCCTGAGGGTACAAGGTATAACGACGGCGTTGATCTATGCTCAAACGTCAATCACTGGTCTGTGTAGTGACGACACGATTATGTGCAGGAACATTGTACCGTGCTGCGTGAAGCAACAAACAAACACACTTTCCAGCTTGTAGTCAGAGCTATCTCACTGTACCATGAAGGATTATCTTTATCTGCGAGGCTAACTACAATTTCATGAACCTACTATCGATTTCCAAGCCACACGCGTTCATTAACATGATCTGTATCCAATGCTTGGTAGGAATTCCAGATGTACCGTTTCTATTGATTGCATGCTTAAAACCAATCCCAGCATGCAGTACACAGCCACACATCGACTACATAGAGATTGAGACTGGTTGTTTCCCCTTTTTTCTTCTTGATTGCTCACATAGCGCGTCCGACCACGGGATAATGTACTGAGATAATTCGAAACACATGGTGAAGTGATACCCATGACTGAGCACCACTAATATCGTGCGTGTCTTTCTTGACATACACATGGTGTCTGTTTAAAAGGTTCAGATATCGGGTCTATGGGCCAGAGCGATATGTGTGTTAGGGAGTGTGTGTGTTTGCGAGGGAGAGGGTCGGGGATGGGGTAGGCCTAGGGTGGGGTGGTGGCGGTGGGTCGGTGTTGGGGTACTGATAAGCCTTTCTGACCAGTAGGTAATATCGTTTATACTTTTTGTAATGGAAATTACATAACAGTTTAAATAACTGACCTCAGGTACACTTCTTATATATGCTATACAAGGAGACACTGCTAATTACAATAAAACACAGACAGATGTTCACACAGACATGAACCGGTAGGTCCCTAATTTTAGTGCTCACTTGTATGAGTTATCCGACTGATCATAACTGAAAAAAATTCATTATCTATACTTTCATAAAAGATTATTACAATGTATTAATGATTCCCGGTGTAAATTACTGTTGTAAATGTGTGAACATGCACATACTTGGTATGACCTCTTTTTGATTCGGAATACAGGTATTATTCCATACGGACGTTTTCTCAAATTTCAGTTACCCGACGGAATATACTGTAGACATATTTTGTTTCCACCTCTTGGGTAGACTAAAGAAAATTGTAGTGATTGCAATTAGCTCATAATTTTCATAATAGACCTATTTTGTTTCCATCTCTTGGGTAGACTATAGAAAATTGTAGTGATTGCAATTAGCTCATAACTAAGCAGTTTCGATAATTATTGAAAGCTTACTACCTGACAGCATTATGTTGCTCATGCGTTTTATTTTTTGCTTTTGCTTTTTGCTGTCTAATTTGTTATACATTATATAATTATGTTAATCATTTTAGTATCTCAATATCATGGAATATAATTTGTACTTATTAATCTATCAAAGTACCGAAACGTATTATCTGTATGCTTTACTGTTATTGGGTGAAACTGTTAAAAGTACCTTCGTACAGAATTTCCAGGAAATAGAAACTGAAAATTACTAGATCAATGGAAAACTAAAATGGATAAAGATCGCAAACAATTATTATTTATTTTCCTCTTTTAAATTATCAGTGTGCAGATCAAGTTCTAACATAAAAACTGAAGGATATATGGTGACAAAACTGGGTTCAATCTTGAATGTATAATAAATGTACCAATGTATATTCTGTAACAGTATCAAGGAATGATGGGGCACGCTCGTGGTTAAAGCGTTCGCCTGTCAGGTTAAAAACCGGTGTTTGATTCCCGACATAGGCACATTAAGACTGAAAATATATTATTTTGATAAAAGGCAAAGATGTTAATTTCAATTGAAAAAAGAAAAAAGAGACAGAAGTAATTTGGAAGATTCACAGACTAACAACATCTATATTGGGGCTACAGGTGCAGGAAGCATCTTCAATTATAAAATCACATTCCACAAACATCAGATAAAGGTTTAAATGACAAGCATATTTATTGGTATCTTGCCAAGCTCTGTCCTCTCTCAATGCAGTATAACCAGAGTGCTGTGGTAACTACCTCAGGTGGCCAAATTCAGCCATCCAATTACTTTACAGTATTTTCTTACAGACATATATATGGAAAGTTAACTTTTACGGGTATGGAAAGAGTAGGGGGAAACACGTGCAAAGTATTAGTCAGCTGAGATTATCCTTCAAAAACATCATATGTACATCAATCACGTATCATTATGTGCAACCAAAGCATTACAAAAAGGCCATATTTCCAGACTGCATAACACCACCTTTGGCTGGAGTTCCAAATAATTTGACACCGAAAGCCTGCCTGCCAAGCCCTCTCTGCAATGCTACAGCCTTAAATGAAGCAAGTCTAGATCTCCTCAGGTCCAGGGTCTGTTTACATCTGCAAGAAACCTAACTCACTTTGGGGGTCGGGTTACAAAGTAAACATATCTATAGCTAACTGCCATGGCTAGCCGGACTGAATCTCGTGTCTCCCTGGGGCTCCTTTTCAATTTAAATGGGTTTGTTTGTTACTATCAAAATTATATATATTCAGACACTAAGCGTTAGTCTAGGTATTTTCCAATATGATGGAAATACTAATACATGTATTTACCAAATAAAATTCTAAAGGAGCCTTTCTTCAAGCAGTGACTTAACGCCATACATAGCTAGACTTGCTTAGATGATAGACTTCATATAAGGCATCATAGATATTTCACAAACATGGTACAGGACCCTTAGCCTCATTAGCTTATTGCCTCACCACTTGCGATTTAAGCGTTGGCAGATGTAAAATGTTACTGGAGATGTTGGTCCCGCCAGCTGGTGTTTGGTATGGCACTCCATAACCCAACCCTGCAGTGAGTTTTCCTAGAGACGGAAGGGGAAAAAATATCGTTCTGTGACTATGGAAAACCAAAAATTTGGACAACAAACCATTGTTTAGGTCTTTTAATTGTAAATATGATTCAAATAGCTTAACCTATATTTCGATATCCTCCGAATGTACATTTGGTGGAAAATATACATTTATACCGAGACAAGGACGAATGTTTATATATAATTAAAAAAATGTAACAGCACTAGTATCCATTTTGTCTTCTGCCCGTCAGAACTAGATTAACAACTAGTCCCTGATATCAACATATTTTACAGAAAAAAAGTTCATAGTAAAAAGATTTATATAATATAATGAAAAGGAGCCCTGAGACTTTCTCCTGAATCTGTGGAAATCTAGACTTGCCACATTTTGTAGACTTGCGTGGGCTTGGATATATTTGCTTCAGGGTCTGTATGACAGACGACGTCCCAACATGCGCTCAGTCACATGTGTCTCCAGGTCATGGAGAATCAGTGGTTAGAGGCCCGTATTGCAATTCTCGTGCGTTTACCAGGCGCGTAGCAAGCCATTTTTTTCGTGTAAGCCCTATGGGCTGCAAAGCCTTATATTTAGGTGGTATTGAGGGCTTGCCCAACTTTCATTTTTTATGAGACCTGAAGAGTTATCGTTTCACGTTTGATGATTTCAATAGCTTCAAAATATTGTGGAAAGACCTCCGCCTGTATCCCCCCTTAAATTTCATTCTAGTCAAATCATATCACCTGAATATATATTCCTCATCTGATAAGGATGAGTTTTAACGTGTTTTGTTTATTGTATCTGAACATACTGAAAGACATATTCTACTTCTAAAAATGCCACTCAAAGAAAGTTTTCCTCATCGTTAAATTAAGGGGGGGGGGATAGGCACGGAAGTCTTACCACCATGGAAATTGAAATGTGATTTCCTCATATACAAATATGTTTGGACATAGTTTACACATGTCTGCTGCATTGATACAATACCATACATCGGGTATTTGGTGTTTTTTCTAAAATAATTGATAAGCAAATGAAAAATAAACAACTGCATTTCAGTGATGATTCACATGTAATCATGACTGTAACAAAACATCCCCATACATGTCGATGGAAAAACAATCATCACTGAAAGTTATGTTATGAAGAATAACCTGTTTACTGTTTAAGAATATTGTAGTCAGTATGATTCATAGAGGGATTTCCACTTTTTAAATGGAACGTGTTTGTAGGTATTTCTGGCAAGAATTAGAAGAAAAATTATTGTTTAGCAAAGATCATGTGTAAGCTCGAGCTGTTTTTTATAATGGTAGCTACGCCCTTGTTTGCATGTGTTGTCGACGCGGCATGGACGCCTTGTAACATCACTACTTGATTATGATTCACAAACACATGCCCATGATATGGTCGGAATCGTGCCAAGGATTAGCAGATATTTATCATGAAAACAGGTTTTTATGTAGGTGGCTTGATCCTCGCTTTTACAAAGGCCTATAGGTTCGATCACAATACATATCGTTTTACAGCTTCTCTTTTCTTAACATGCTCACGTCAAAACTTATTTAAATTCTAATCGCAGATTAAAGAATAACACAATAAATAGTATGCCAAATTATCGTTACCATGACAACCCTGTGATATTTCACCTTATGTAAGAGAGTAATGCAGATGATACTGTAGGCCGTAAATTTTGATAAGTTGCTTCATCGCTGTCAATAAACACTGGGTATCTATACAATTATATGTGTGATCAAAGGCCATATGATAGATTATGTGGTCTCTGGTGTGATGGAGGAGAACTTGCGTCGCTAGTTTTCTCGATAATCTGAACACATGTATGTAGCGTGAAACCGGCAGATACTTTAGAAGAAAGTGTTTGCCCTACCTGTAACAACGATGTCCCGTGTCTATAAAAGGGATATAATGTGGGGATGAATGACATGTACTTTTATCTTGGCCCGTTTATGATGATACATACTGCGATCTTTCACAATAGTCCATCTGGCTATCAGATTGAGGGTACGTTTTAACATAACCGGTATTTCTATTATTGTATTTATAAAGTTCTTCGAACGTTCTCCAAATACGTCCGTCAGATACATCACGCACTACCATTTTCTGTATTGATCTTCTCAAACGACTGTTACAAGTTCGAAGAATCCTGGTCAAAGTAGAAAAGTCTTAAGACTATTCCCTACAATTCCGTAACTTACACATTGTACCCTAAATGGGTAGAGCTTTCGTTTGGGGGAATATCAGAAGGACAACGATACAGTTATTTCCAATGTTGTAGAAAGCTCTCCACTTACTTAGGAAAACACTGAGATATTGTATTCATGTCGGAATGATATTTTCAGCCCCTGTCAGATCTGAACTTGAACATGCGAGGTCTGCGTCTGTGTCAGACTAAAGGCCTACAAGATGTTTAGCAACACTGGGGCGTAATAGCCATAGATCTTCTCCAAACAAGGGAATATATATCTTGTGAGAATGACTTCTCCGACAGGGAAATTTACAGCAATGCGACATCACAATTACTTACGTGATATTTACTCGCAATCTGAGTTATGGATCGTCAATTTAAACAGGACAACATATACGAATTTCACAAAAGGCACGGAGATCCAACATGCCTATGATATACTCAGAGAACGCACCCGCCTGTGCTATCCGGTCATTACCGCTACACGATAAAAACAATTTTTTATTTCATGTCTTACAGAATATATAATTTGATATGGCATTGTTTGTTATCGTATAACTTTTGCGTTAGTGAAACAAATGTGGACAACTTTAAAGTTTATGTATGGCGTTATTACAGCAAATGCTGAGCGAATGGAGAAATAACATTGTTCAGGCACTGTGAGACTATTAAGGAAGGTCACATGCAGTGCAATAATATTCCAATTATGTACTGCCACAAAATATTTTACAGTAGTGATGCGCGAGCTGAACAGACTTAAGAAATTACGAGTTGGTTCGTGTAGCATATTTGGCTGTGCTCCAAGAGAGACAAAGTGCTATTCTATTGGGACATCTAGGGACACTTGCGAGGATAAGGGGGCAACGCATCGCCCTTTGTTCACCACTGAACCTTTTAATCCCTCGAAACATGCACCTCACAAGATTTGCCAACACCACAGACAAGGCGTAACTGATACTGGCAGCAAGAGCGAGTGCAGCTTGATAAGGCGTGTTAGCTTGCGTAATACTGATTTCTTTGTCAGGCTCTTTTGGTGATAAGAATATTGAGGTCATGTGAACGTTGATTTCAAACGTACTAAAATGTGTGAAAATGAAATTACATGAACCAAGTAATTCACATGATGGAAACATATGATCATCTTGCTTGAGTACAGGTAATATGAAGGTGTATTAACCGTTCATATACATACCCCTGAAATTCGGTATGATACATAAATATCTAAGGTGTGTAAATATTTGAAATTTGAAAATTTACATGTGTTTCCCGACCTAAGTAAATTCACATGTTTCCAACCCGAGTAAACTTAGGACGAAATCGGAAATTTCAGCACCCACATAAATTCAAAGGAATGCATTGGAAAAACTGTATGATCATGTATTTACTGGGGTATCTGTTTTGCAATTCATGTTTGGAAATCCCTGACAATCCGGTCAGGGCATACATGAACGAGGTGCTTGTGCTTACGAAAATGTACGATGAGCATATGTTTCAAAGGTATAGATTCATATGAAATATATGCCCGAAGTTAGGAAATATCTGAAAACATACGTAAATCCGGTCATGGCATGTATTTTCTACTGTATTTACGTTATTTCAATGGTTTACTATCCGGCTTTTGGTCCTGTGCTTGTTACCTTATATAACTACATTTCGCGGGTTTTGCATGTAAACAGGTAACGTGTTTACCTACAGGGTGTGACACGTACAGTGGAATCTAAAATAAACTGATTCTGGAGAGTGAACCTGACCTATGCACAGTGTGTGACAAAGCATGTGAAACAACAGGAAACAGTTAGCCTTACGCAAAAGTGATGGGTTGAGCTTGGTTTGTCAGCCTAAAGTTGGTGGAAACCCAAAGTGAAAATTGCGGCACGTATGTGGTGCGGCAAACGACGATTAATATCACTGCAAATCTGAGACAACAAAATCCCGCCGTACTGAGGCAGTTGGTAGTAATTTTCAACTATATTACAGCACAAGAAATGAGCTACAGTCATTACCTTCGCGTGATGATCGGTATACGTCCAAGAGAAACAGTGATGGGCATTACATGATTTAACCACTGTTGCTCCTGGGCTTATCGTCTGTCATCCATTTCCTTCATGCCCATGTAAAGGGCACATTGCCTGATAACCCATCAAATAACACAAACAGCATAGGAAATGCTCAATGTTTATATGATGTTTAACGTCCAAATAAGGTCATCATTTGGAGCACTAATATGCTCATGTCTGATCTACTTACATTTAGGACATTCCTTCTGGCAACACATGATCCAAGCAGCATGGAGTCCATGTGCTACATGTGTGCACTGCATATCTAGCTCTACATATCATAAACATATATTTTACATATAAACGCCAGTACGTCCTAAAGTAAAGTAATTGTGAAGACTACGACATAGAATAACAGTGAAGACGCTGACTGCATATAACCAACACAAAACATAACGGCATTACTAGTTGGGTTGTGTTAGTATGATTGTGTCTGTTATCAACAGGGATGACTGTATTTACAGGGAAACGTTCCCTTTTGACGAACACAGCTGAGTCAGGTAACGCTGAAAGACTGTCTTGGGACAAGTGTATCTGTATACAATCTCGACCTGTATACTCAGTACTGTTATATTTGAAGACGATGGACCAGTGGAAGAACTGTATAATTGTCAGAATTTAGGGTAGTGATGAGCTCGGCATCTGTGTAACATTCACGTGTCAGACCAATCTGACACGTGTGCTGTATCTGTAGTCCTCAACAAATGATTAAATTGTTTAGAATAAATGCAGGTGCACGTATCGAAACCACACAGCCAGACACGAGCCAATGTGCAGCTGGCTTCCGCTAAATATATAATTAGGTGGAGCGACGTCTCCTTAGAGATATATCCATGAAACAGCATCACAATGCCTTACAGGTCGGTGTACTGTCCTCCATTACCATGACATCGCCAATCAAATGACATCACTAATCTAACTGTACAGAGCTGTTTCACATCGCCACGGTTACTCTTCTCAAGTCTGAGAATACGTTAACAACATGTCATCTATTCATCCAACGTCAAAGTCAAGTCTGAAGCCAAACTCAGGCGACTAATTCAAACATATAATGTGTGCCTAGGCCTTTGTCACTAGAATCTTCTTAATCGTCTGAATACACAATACGTGTCATTATTTCAAAAATTAGCAGTTTAGGATATACAAGGGTTTACCGTCTCTAACATTTGAAAGGGTCACCGTGAAAGGAGCTGGATACAGCTGACTGAAATAACAAATGGATAAGACATATCCCACAAAGTAAACATGTCACATGTAAAGGAAACACTCTATGAATCTGTTGACAGTTGAATGATCGATTTATATCACGAAATGAATTATGGATATGAAACGTAATACCGGATTTCTGGAACTGGATTAATTATATCAGAATAGGATTTATATATATCAATAAATGTATGTTTTTAATTTTCCTCCTTATTGCAGATGACGTCGTTCTTATCGACGACAAAGTTAATGGTCGATAAAACAAAATTGGATTTATAAAAAAATATATTGGGATAAATGGAGATCAGTTTGAAACGTCTGATATTACAGTATTTCGAAATGGTGGGTTCCTGAAAGTGGTAGAACTGTGTTGGAGGCATTCAATTTATGCGATATTATTTGCTCGACGTATCAGGTCATCTTGAGAGTATTAGATGAAACTGGGCCTCATTCACTATATCTAGAATTTGTGAGATTTCGCAAATAATAATAATAAATGCCTTTATGTTGCAGGTTTCCCATTTGTGACTATACATATTGTATTATGTAATAGGTTTTATATGCGTGAAGTTGTACAAGTCCAAAGCATACAAAATTATAAATATACGCTTGTTATAGAACTAACCCTGGATAATCAGTCAAAACAGATGTTACTTCGCAAATACAAAAGCGGGGATAATTATTAAAAACTTATAAAACTTATATCACCGAAAATCAATAATCGCACGTGAAAAGATTTATGGATATTAACAACTAAGCTAGCATTTCAAACATTAAGTTTTCAAATAATCAATATTCATGATTTTGATTTATGTATGAAACAAATATGTATGAAATGCATTGTCATGATTAACCTTACGGTTGACACAGCAGTACGTCTCTACGGAAAACCAACCCTGGTTTTCTACAGCTAAGTAATGTTGCCACAAAAGGTATTTTGCAAGAGTGCAATGCATTTTCCAGCTACAACGTGGCGTGACGCCCGTGCATTTGCAAAAATATGACAGAATATGATCTTGACCGATGCCTTCATGGAAGTAAAGCCATGATCTTAAGTTCCAACAACAACGATATGAGCCGTGATGTAACCTCGTACCGTTACACTCCGCACTGTTTATTTCTTTGTTCTTCACAGCTATATGACGGCGGTTGTCCATGCCCGACTATTTACAAACCCGCTTTATATTCCGGGGATAATTCTGAAAGCGGTGTTAAACAACAAACAAATATGTATTAATAAAATCAGTTATTTATATGGTGACCCCAACAAGGTCCGTAAAATGTGTATACTCGTCAGACATGAAACAGATGAACAGATATACTTAGTAGTCAAGTACACATTTAGAAGTCAAGAATCTTTAAGGGACATTTTGGGGTCAGGTATATTTATGGAACAAGTATAGTTAAAAGATTTGGGGGTCAAGTATATGGGAAATGTAGGGGTCAAATACGTTGATAGGACATTAATTAAGCAATAATAATAAAAACAAATAACTATACGCATATAGTCAGAATCATTCTGATTACTTACATCATACAAACGATCTCTGAATCAAGCGTAAAATCCTGCGTACCGATGTCAGCGAAACCGCCATTTTGTAAGAAATCGTTCACCGGATGTGAGGTCACACGTCAACATTGTTGTACATATTTGGTAATTTCTTTGAGGTGAAGGTCGGTTGAATGAGACTAAACACAATAATCCGATCCTGCCGCTCACAGTTTCAATATCATGATTTATATTTTGCTTATCTTTTAGGTACTTTTTCAGATTACTAACATAAAAAAACATTCATTCATCTCTGCACAATACCATAACTTAGTTTATGTTTATCCCTTCAAAGTTATTGTTTGTTTGAACAATATGTAGATAAGAAAATGACTCATTTAACGTAAAACACCATATGTTTAACCTTCACACAGGTGTTAGACGATGAAGGATGCACGTAGAACATGCACGTAGTTCCTGTCAGGTGTCTATTCAATGTTGTATTTTCATATTAACAGGTTAGTGCAAAGCTGAATATATTTCTTGAGATTTAATATCTTTTTATTAAACGTATATGCATACATATTTATGAGGAATGTTCTCAGCTGTAAAATTGTGTCAAATGGTACCCCAGGTGCGCGTTTGTCACAAACGTTTAACAAAGAAATGCAAGATTCATGGTTGTCAACTTCTCTATTGTGAATAACATAACGTTTCGGAGTCTATGCTTGCTCCTTCATCAATGGTATTGTTGATACTATGTAAAGCATGGAGCTGAAAGTATCTTATATTTTGTTGATCTAAATACAAAGTACAAAACTTTTGTTTCCCTGTAATGGTTTTTCATGCAACCAGTGCCAACCAAACGTATGTATGATCTTCAAATAGCGGAATTACAAAAACATAATTTTGGTAAAATTACTTTTAATTTGTAAAGTTTAACTCATATTTTTCTCATCAAATGCACTTTCTATTAAATTGACATTTGACCTTACCAAAATATTTTTGTGATGAGCATATATAGTATTATTGTCCACAATTTTAAAGCATGATCTGAGCCTTACAAAACTACTATTTGGATGAAAATCGGCGAATCCAAAACAGTTATTAAATTAAACCATCCAGATATCGGTTAAAATATTACCATAATTAAAATGACATGTTGCACCTTAAAAGGACCCTGCACGGTAGTCACCCACGGTAGCTGATGACAATCGGCTTTAAATCAAAGCTAAATTATTCCTGATTATGAAAAATCACATCCCATTTGGTCGCCAGACCTGCACCACATTTTCACCATTTTGGCGGTCTGGCTTCTTGACCACAGGCTACCTTCTTCTGGGATGTGATGACATGTATCAAAAGTCAGCAAGGTTGACCACCCGATCCCGTTTGTCGCTTATACCAAGCATGGTTGATGCAGACCAATTCTAACCATATGTGTGTGAATAAAGCCTGAAAAGACGTCGGATGACGAGGCCAACAACAATGTTGGAGCTGACAATCAGGACGAATATAGCATTGAAATCAGTTATTGATTATGGACTTGAGTGTGGCTGCATGTATAAATATGCTATATGTGAGTATAGTACCCCAAGACCCCATTCTCTTCAGTAGTGAGAGACAAAGATCCGCATCTCTTTAAGAATTCGTCTTTCATCAAATTGAACACTTCATAAACATGAGCTACGAGTTGTGCCCAGTTACACAAAGCGATCTTAGCGCAACGACTATCGTAAGACCATGCCAAAATATGGGCGCATTCAGATAAGTTTGTGCAACGGGGCCATTGTCCTATGCGTTGCTCAGTAAATTCGCATATTATGAAAACGACTATTAAAACCGATAGCTGGAACATCAGCAAGCAAACTTCAGTGGGTTATCATTTGCCATCAAATTACGGAATTGTCACCAATGTAAACACTCATTCTCCACTAAGTGGGGCGATTTTGGATTTGTAACACAAAATGTTCCGAATATTATTCCCTTTATAACTTTATGTCTCGAAGAAGACATAAGATATCTGGAACAATTAGGTGCCTGACTCTGAGGGTGTGGGTTCGAATCCCGGATGGGACTCAACCCCAAAAGTACTAGAATCTGTACTGTACTGAGAAAGTTTAATCCCAAATATAACAATGTGTTACACGGTGGACATTTTATCAAAGGCATTCTGAAAATCAGTAATGACACCAGGTGTTCGCAAAAAGGAAAAGAACGTCCTGGCCTACCAATAACAGAAACAAACAGAAAGGATCAGGACGTCCTGGCCTACCAACAGCAGAAAAAACAGAAGGATTAGAACGTGCTGGCCAACCAACAGCAGAAACAAACAGAAAGGGTTAGAACGCCCCTGGCCTACCAACAGCAGAAACAAACAAACGGTTAGAACGTCCTGGCCTACCTATAGCAGAAACAAACATAAAGGATCAGAAGGTCCTGGCCTACCAATAGCAGAAACAGACAGAAAGGGTTAGAACCTCCTGGCCTACCAACAGCAGAAACAAACAGAAGGATTAGAACGTGCTGGCCAACCAACAGCAGAACCAAACAGAAAGTGTTAGAACGTCCTGGCCTACCAACAGCAGAAAGAGACAGAAAGGATCAGAACGTCCTGGCCAACAGCAGAAACAAACAGAAAGTGTTAGAACGTCCTGGCCTACCAACAGCAGAAAGAGACAGAAAGGATCAGAACGTCCTGGCCAACAGCAGAAACAAACAGAAAGGGTTAGAACGCCCCTGGCCTACCAACAGCAGAAACAAACAGAATGGGTTAGAACGTCTTGGCCTGTCTATAGCAGAAACAAACAGAAAGGATCAGAACATCCTACATATAGCAGAAACAAACAAACCTGGCCTACCAACAGCAGAAGCAAACAGAAAGGGTTAGAACCTCCCGGCCTACCAACAGCAAAACAAACAGAAGGATTAGAACGTGCTGGCCAACCAACAGCATAAACAAACAGAAAGGGTTAAAACGTCCTGGCTTACCTATAGCAGAAATAAACAGAAAGTATCAGAATGTCGTGGCCTAACAATAGCAGAAAGAAACAGAAACGGTTAGAACGCCCTGGTCTACCAACAGTAGAAACAAACAGAAGGGATTAGAACATCCTGGCCTACCAATAGCAGAAAGGATCAGAACGTCCTGGCCTACCAACAGCAGAAACAAACAGAAAGGGTTAGAACGTCCTTGCCTACCAACAGCAGAAACAGACAGAAAGTATCAGAACGTCTTGGCCTACCAACAGCAGAAGCAAAATGAAAGGGTTAGAACGTCCTGGCCTAGCAGAAACAAACAGAAAGGGTTAGAACGTCCTGACCTACCAACAGCAGAGACAAACAAGAAAGGTTAGAACGTCCTTGCATACCTATAGCAATAACAAACAGAAAGTATCAGAACGTCCTGGCCTACCAACAGCAGAAACAAACAGAATGATTAGAACGTCCTTGCCTACCTACAGCAGAAACAAACAGAAAGGATCAGAACGTCCTGGCCTACGAACAGCAGAAACAAACAGAAAGTATCAGAACGTCCTGGCCTACCAACAGTATAAACAGACAGAAAGGATCAGAACGTCTTGGCCTACCAACAGCAGAAACAAACAGAAAGGATCAGAACGTCCAGGCATACCAATAGCAGAAAGAGACAGAAAGGATCAGAACGTCTTGGCCTACCAATAGCAGAAAGAGACAGAAAGGATCAGAACGTCCTTGCCTACCAACAGCATAAACAGACAGAAAGGATCAGAACGTCTTGGCCTACCAACAGCAGAAACAAACAGAAAGGATCAGAACGTCTTGGCCTACCAACAGCAGAAACAAACAGAAAGGATCAGAACGTCCTGGCCTACGAATAGCAGAAACAAACAGAAAGGGTTAGAACGTCCTGGTCTACCTATAGTAGAAACAAACAGAAAGGGTTACAACGTCCTGGCATACCTATAGCAATAACAAAACAGAAAGTATCAGAACGTCCTGGCCAACCAACAGCAGAAACAAACAGAATGATTAGAACGTCCTTGCCTACCAACAGCAGAAACAAACACAAAGGATCAGAACGTCCTGGCCTACCAACAGCAGAAACAAACAGAAAGTATCAGAACGCCCTGGCCTACTAATAGCAGAAACAAACAGAAAGTATCAGAACGTCCTGCCCTACCAACAGCAGAAACAAACAGAAAGGATTAGAACGTCCTGGCCTAGCAGCAGCAGAGAGAAACAGAAGGGATCAGAACGTCCTGGCCTACCAATAGCAGAAACAAAAACAGAAATGGTTAGAAGGTCCTGGCCTACCAACAGCAGAAACAAACAGAAGGATTAGAACGTCCTGGCCAACCAACAGCAGAAACAAACAGAAAGGGTTACAACGTCCTGGACTACCTATAGCAGAAACAAACAGAAGGATAAGAACGTCCTTGCCTACCAACAGCAGAAACAAACAGAAAGGATCTGAACGTCCTGGCCTACCAACAGCAGAAGCAAACAGAAGGGATCAGAACGTCCTGGCCTACGAATAGCAGAAACAAACAGAAAGGGTTACAACGTCCTGGACTACCTATAGCAGAAACAAACATAAAGGATCAGAACGCCCTGGACTACCAACAGTAGAAACAAAGAGAAAGTGTTAGAACGTCCTGGACTACCTATAGCAGAAACAAACAGAAAAGATGAGATTGTCCTGGCATACCAACAGCATAAACAAACAGAAAGGATCTGAACGTGCTGACCTACCCATAGCAGAAAGAAATAAAAAGGGAAAACGTCATTTAAATCTGCACTCACGGTGTATGCGGTACAGAATTCATAGTCAATAAAGACGACAAACCCTTTATCAAATAATTAAATATATAAATTGTTAATTAGTTAAACACCCTGAACATAAACAGGGACAACAGTCTACCTTTTCGAATCCTCCATGACATTGTCACTGATTCTAGCGAGTGAAGTTCTCCTTGGTGATTGTTTCAGTGGCAAGCTGTTCTTCCTTCGTGATCTGGTCGAGTTGAACAACAAAACAAAGCTCTTGGCTGCGATGACAGAACCAGTGTAGCGAGACGTAGGGTCACACATCATCCTTCCAAAATAACAATACCGTCTATTGGCCAGGTTGTGAGCTTTCTACATCAGTTCCTGGAGCGGTTCATCATCACGTTAATGGTCCTCTTTATAGTTGTCGGATTGTTTTACAACAAGTTGGTAGTCATTGATTTTAGAATCTAAAAGCCTATTCTCTTTCAAAATGGCTAGTTGGAAATCGCTTCACTGAGCTTCATAAGAGGTTGTATGGAGGGGGTCATGAATAAGATAACGTATGTCCGTGTGCATTATGGATGTATATTCTCTAGAGTCCGTCAGCGGTGCCATTGTATGTGAGCGTTGTATTGATTGAAATGTCATCAATGGAGTCAGGTGTATAGGTAATGTTGTCGTGATTACCTGTTCACAGATAGGATACAGCAAGATCAATATTTTCTTCCGGAATACGACACAAACTGTATTGTGTGGCAATTTGTTAGATTTTTTATGCCTCATTACACTTCACTTTATTTGTCAATACGTCAATATTATTAAATTGTTAAACAATTATGTTCTTGCATTACATTTATTCTTTAAAGAGTCAGCAGAAGCTCATAGCATTGTGTACTGACAATAATTAGTTGTCTGGAATGTATTACAGTCTAATATTAGCAATTTTTTAGTGTTGAAGTTACTACATTTGTCATTGGTCACCACTCGCCCCTTTCCGGCTTGTCCCGGAATAACACGAGTGGGTCACGAATGTGCATTTGTATGCGTGGACTCTCAAAGAAAAGCGTAGACAAATCCAGCATAGTTTGGGACTTTCCAGGATGCGTTATGTTAATATAAGGGGAAAAGCGCATGCCTCCATATTATCACATTACAGCAAGACCAGCAGTTGTTTGGAGATCACCTTTTTCCAGCTTAGTCGTGTTTAGGAAGCCCGACAACAGTTACTGTTGCTGCGAGATGGGTCTTAGTCGTGTTTAGGAAGCCCCCAACAACAGTTACTGTTGCTGCTGAGATGGGTCTTAGTCGTGTTTAGGAAGCCCTACAACAGTTACTGCTGCTAGATGGGTCTTAGTCGTGTTTAGGAAGCCCTACAACAGTTACTGTTGCTGCTAGATGGGTCTTAGTCGTGTTTAGGAAGCCCTACAACAGTTACTGTTGCTGCTAGATGGGTCTTAGTCGTGTTTAGGAAGCCCTACAACAGTTACTGTTGCTGCTAGATGGGTCTTAGTCGTGTTTAGGAAGCCCTACAACAGTTACTGTTGCTGCTAGATGGGTCTTAGTCGTGTTTAGGAAGCCCTACAACACTGTTGCTGCTAGACTTAGTCGTGTTTTGCTGCTAGATGGGTCTTAGTCGTGTTTGCCGTTGTGCTAGATGGGTCTTAGTCGTGTTTAGAGTCGTGTTTAGGAAGCCCTACAACAGTCTGGGTCTTAGTCGTGTTTAGGAAGCCCTACAAGCAGTTACTGTTTGCTGCTAGATGGGTCTTAGTCGTGTTTAGGAAGCCCTACAACAGTTACTGTTGCTGAGAGATGGGTCTTAGTCGTGTTTAGGAAGCCCTACAACAGTTACTGTTGCTGCTAGATGGGTCTTAGTCGTGTTTAGGAAGCCCTACAACAGTTACTGTTGCTGCTAGGAAGATGGGTCTTAGTCGTGTTTAGGAAGGCCTACAACAGTTACTGTTTGCTGAGAGATGGGTCTTAGTCGTGTTTAGGAAGCCCTACAACAGTTACTGTTGCTGCTAGATGGGTCTTAGTCGTGTTTAGGAAGCCCTACAACAGTTACTGTTGCTGCTAGATGGGTCTTAGTCGTGTTTAGGAAGCCCTACAACAGTTACTGTTGCTGCTAGATGGGTCTTTATGACAGGCTTTACTACCATACCGTTGTTTAACGTCGCACTCAGAAGTATTCAAGCTATGTGGCAGCGGTCTGTAAATAATCAAGTGTGGACCAGCCAATCCAGTGATCGACATCATGAACTCAGAAAACTGGTGACTCGCATTCGTGCCCCGGTTGAGTTTAATGTCTCCATTACATGGATTTAAGACATTGTTCCAGATACATTCGTCATTGTCGTGACTTAACTTATGTCAATAATTTCAGGTCTCAACTAGAAAAGGGTATAAATTAAAATTTGGATTCATGTTAGCTAGCCATGTACAGTACAACCAGAAATTATTGAGAATTTAAAGATTGTAAAAATATATTTTTTTCCATTCATTACTCACGTTTTAAATGTGAATATGAGCAGAACATAACTCCAGATTCAAAGACAGGTGAACAATTAGTATTTTGTCAAGTCATAATTTCTGGTCAGACTATATATACCCAGAGAAACTACAATTACTTTAAATAGCAACAATGTCGTATTCAGCCCTGTTTGAGATTGTACTGTACGTTCAGTACTGCATGAGTGTAAAGTAACTCTATCTTGTCTGTATACAAGTCCAGATTAACGAAAATGATTTTTATAGGATCAACATGGATGCTCCATTCAACCCAGAAATTACTTTTACTTTATCGCAAAATATAATTGTTTTCTAAATTCCAACCGATATACTCACCCCCTAAAAGAAATGCACCATATGTGTATTTTCGCGAATTTTATCTGTTAACTTTAAGTGAGATGACACATACAATTCTGGATCAGTTGCGGCCAAATGTCTCAGTATAATAGATCTGTAAACATGCATAGCTTATAGTATCTAGATCTGTTGTAGCTATCATGAGCCAGCAAAACTGTTCATCTCAGCATGGATTGAATAAGTCTTTGAAGTCAACCTTATGGAATTCTCGCCCATTCCTCTTGCGAGTGAGTGAGTATAGTTCACGCCGCTTTTAGCAATATTCCAGCAATACCACGGCGGGTGACACCAGAAATGGGCTTCACACATTTGGCCCATGTGCGGAATCGAACCCGGGCCTTCCGGCGTGACGAGCGAACGCTTTAACGCAATTAGGATACGATGACATGTGACAACCAAGTCAGCGAGCCTGACCGCCCGATCCCGTTAGTCGCCTCTTACGACAAGCATGGGTTACTGAAGCTCAATTCTAACGATGATCTTCACGGGTAATGGCAGTGAGTCGCGGCATAACAATATTCTTTCGTTTAGCTAAAAAATACCAATGACCGTCTAAAAACAAAATGGACTTATATAGGCAATGCCCCTGCTCACGATTCATCAGAACTGCCCATTCTTAGAGTGAAGGGCTTGCTTTGACCACACCCACGTTTTGTGCGGATATATCGTCAAGAGTCAAAATCAGGTTTCAATCGACTTGCAGAAATAACAATAAAGAATTGGGGGTGTCATGAGTGGTGTTTGATAGGCTATTATCCATGATTATATTTACATTAAATTTTTAATCGATTGCATACGATTGTAGCGTAGCGATGTAGGGCGGGTAGGGTGCACCGAAGTGTCCGGCCTTGTCATGATGTATCATTGCACTATGAAGCATTTCGAGTCGGGTCATCTCAAATTTGTATATATTTTAAAAAATCTTAAATCCTCGCTAAGACACGAGGGCCTGTAGTCCTTGTGCCGTCGCTGTCGTTGACGTCGCTGTTACAAAACGATTTCTCGGATGAATTGTCTGGATGTAGCGATCATCATCGGGCGTTGTCACACATGTTCGACCTCTCTTAGGCCTGTCTGACATGTTTTTGTCTGATGACAGTTGCTCGGGTGCAGCCGAAGATTCAGACAATGATGGTGTGCTTAGCTCCTTGTAGGGTCATTCCGACATCTCACTCTCTCCTTCGATTTGCCTCAAATGTGGTATATGTTTTGTGTTCTTTATATAACTGTGTTGCTCACGTGTCGCGCAGGCCGTTTAATACCGTCAGTATGCACGTGCATTCGTGTTACATCAGAAAAAGTCGTTTTGGAGTTTTTTCGACGTTCCGGGGATTCGCTAACTTGTTTCACCGTGGGTTCCATGAAAGGATGAGTCTGTACGTGTGTGACATGGCACAGTATGATTTTATCACTTCATTTGATATTTTTGTGAATTTTATGTAATATTGTGCGGTGTATAGTTTTCTTTTGAGCACTAGTTTAATTTTGAAAAATATTTGAAATGTCTCATATCAATGTCACCCATGTGCTTCCTTTTTTGGAAGAGTATACTTAATACACACTTGGCTTCTTTCAACACGCACACGCATACGCACACGCACACACACACGCATGCATTGATACACACAGAGGCATACATGTATGCATGCATGGATACACACTTACATACACACACATGCATACATACATACATACACACATACATACATACATACACACATACATACATACATACATACACACATACACACATACACAGACATACATACATATAACATACATACACACACACACACACACACACACACACACATACATACATACATACATACATACATACATACATACATACATACATACATACATACATACATACATACATACATACATACATACATACATACATACATACATACACATACATACATACGACTTCTCACTCACTCGGAACAGCATCTCGGAACCTCAGATGAACATTTTCTATGTATAGACAATGCTATTGGTCTCCATGACCCTTGAACCAGTTTAATCATCATGTAAACATACAGGCAGTATTGAGGATCTGAGAAACCGGACCCAGGTGATATTGGATACGGATTGATAACCTAGGGCCATATCCCATGTCCATTCCTCCTAGTGTCCCCTTTACCTGCCAGTGTTGTTTTACAGACGCCGATCGAGGGGGTCAGAACTTGTTGGACATTTTGAGACGATCACAGCAACATCGTTGACGGGGAGAGTTGTATCCGTCATATTCTGAGAATGAGGACTTGGCCGTTGTTGCTTGTCGTCACGGCTGCCGTTGGTGAGCATAACCATACTCATTTACACACTGATCTCGGCAAGGACTGTAGATATCTATGTGCATGGTTATTGTTGAACTTACAACTCGATAAAGGTCAATGCCACATGTCTTCAGAGGTTTATACACACATCTATAACTATATGAACACCTGGGTGCTTTTCAAATTAAGCTTTTGACTCAATCCACAATACGTAATTTCTTTGATACACAATGCCATTTAGATAGTGATCATATGTAACACAGCCGTGGTGGTTGAGTGGGCTAGATGTTGACTTTGTGTGCTGGCGAATAGGTGCTCAACCTAACTAAAGTATGAGAATCTATATTTTACTGAGAAAGTGTATACCAAATATAACATGTGTTACATATCTGTTCTTGCCATCAATGTGACATCGGGGTCGCAGGTGGCCCTCAGGAGCTGCTACAAAAACGTCCATCAGGGGTGTCAGGAACTCTCCATCGTTGGTTCGAACCCTTGTCGATCCCGAGTATGTTTATATGTTCCACAACACGTCATTTCTTGCCATCAAGACATTGGAGTCCTAGGTGGCCCTTAAGTGCTGAAATTCACGTTCCAGAGTTATGTCCCTTTGTTGTGTCAGGACCCGTGATCGTTGGTTCGAACACTTGCCGATCCTGAATATTTTTATATGTTTATCAGCATCATGTTAGTGCTCACCGAAGTAATAAGGCAGTTAGGCTCAAATGCTGGGCACATTCATCAACAACTGTTAGAAAATGCAGAATAAAATATAAAAACGCGACAATGTGACAACTAATTGTCGTGTTATCACCAAACGAAAGTAAGGGTGAGTGGATGAATGAATGAGTAGGTGGATGGGTGGACCAGTGAGTGGATAAATGTGTTGAGGTGTGAGCAGGTTTGGTATTGGGTGAGTGAGTGAATATCCAAGGGAGTGGATGTGTGGTTGGACGGTCGGGTGAGTGAGTGAGTTTGCAGATTTGTTGGTGAGTTTATGAAAGGTTGCGTGAGTGAGTGAGTATGGTTTTACGCCGCTTTTAGCAATATTCCAGCAATATCACGGCGGGGGACGCCAGAAATTGGCTTCACACATTGTACCCATATGGGGAATCGAACCCGGAACGAGCAAAGGTTGTGTGTCTCAATGTTAATATCACACGAACTCATCTTGAATTCATCTATTAACATGGGGAAGAGGACAAAGTTTTAAAAGTATTATATTACATGCGTTATGTTAAGGATTGACACTTAAGAGTCATTACTTAATTTAAGAAATGTTTTGTTACTCAAAACATGTTCCAATATCTCAAATATGCTACGGATCAAATGACTGGCGCCCCATTGTCACTGTCCAGGAACAGAGTCCCGTGGCATGATGACCACATCGAGTCTATTTTCAGACGTTGTGCCACCTTTATCTGCATCTACATCTTTACTATCCTTAAGATAGCAATCTGCGGAGTAGAGATACTCGCCACAACCCCTACCCGCAATAAGACTCGGCTTTTCACGGTTCGGTCTACTGCCGTTTTCGAACAGTATTTAGGGAAGGAAGGCCCAATAACTCAGATATAGAACTTTACCTCTTTTATGAAACCCTTGGACATGGGTCTGGTGTCAACAACATATTTCGGTCGAATCTGGCATTTTAGCCCTCGGAACTTTATATGATGACCATTTTCATTGAATATGTGTTCACGAGGGAAAACGTTTCCTGATCTCACGAGAAAATAAAATATAATGCGTAATATTTTTCTGTTGTTTCAGTGGCGGTCGTGTTTGCAGAGGAGGATGATCAAAGTCATCATCTGACAAAGCGTAGTCGATCACGCGAACGTATGGATTACGGGTGCACGAGCTGCTTTGGCCGAGGCAGTCGAGAAGGTCGTCGGTACGGAGGCCGCAGTCGCGGAGGTTACAGTCATGGAGGTCATAGTCATGGACATAGTAGTGGAGGGCGGAGTCGTGGAGGAAGACGCAGCAGGGGTCGACATAGTCGAGGTCGTAGTGGAGGGAGAAGCAGACGTGGCCACTCCTCGGAGTCAGACGAGTACGATAATGGTGGACAACCATCTTGCAGGTGCCCGTTCCAGTTTCAAGGTCAACAGGGACGGAGCCAAGGACCACAGTTTGGTTCAGTAGGCTACGGGCGTCAAGGCGGACACAGTGACGGTGAGTTGCACCTGCAAAGAGCATATTTGTTAAGTGCTGCACGCATTTTCATCAGGTAAGATATTACATCTTTATTACAGTTGTAAATTATTTCGCAACTAAAGATTCTCTCAGTGAGGAGGTAATGTCAGTGTACACTCTCTAGGTAGGAGAACTATCAGTGGTGGTGGTGATAGTAGTTGTAGCAGTGGTGGTGGTGGTGGTGGTGGTAGTAGTAGTATTGGTGGTGGTGGTGGCAGTAGTAGTATTGGTGGTGGTGGTGATGGTGGCAGTAGTAGTATTGGTGGTGGTAGTGGCAGTAGTAGTATTGGTGGTGGCCTTGTTAGTGGTGGTGGTAGCAGTGGTGGTGGTGGTGGTGGTAGTGGTGGTGGTGGTGGGTGGTGGTGGTGGTGGTGGCAGTGGTGGTGGTGGCAGTAGTGGTAGTAGCAGCAGCAGTAGTAGTAATGTTGACATTGCAAGGCCAAGATCTATATCACAGATTCACGCTGCCATAGGGTTTGGGTGTATGAATACATCACGTGACTGCTGTTGTTTGTGTTCCAGGATTCTACCGTCAGTGGTACAGAGCTTTCTCCACCCACCCCTGCTGCGGAGGTAGGACTGGCACCATCACCTTCCTTCAGAGAACACAAGGATCTCGCCAGGGGCCCCGGTAACGTCTTAAATAGCACAACACTGCCAATAATGTGTTGAGCTATGACGTCATCAATAAAAATTCACCTGAGAAATTTGTTGTTATTTATTGTTCAAAGTTTGTTTCTTGTTTAACACCGCAATATTCCAGCTATATGGCGGTGGTCTGTAAATAATCAAGTCTGGACCAGACAATCCAGTGATCAACAGCATGAGTATCGATCTACGCAATTGGGAACCGATGACATGTGTCAACCAAGTCAGCGATCTGACCACCCGATCCCGTTAGCTGCTTCTTACAAGTACGGGTTGCTGAATACAAATTCTAACTTGGATCTTCGTTGTTTATTGTTCAAGAATGAGTCGAGTGAGTGAGTTGAAGTTCGGGTGAGTGCATGCAAGTTGGCAGCTGGGATTAATGAGGTAGTGAGTGTGTTGGTGGCGGGCTGAGTGAGTGAGTGAGGTGTATTGGGTGTGTAGGAGTGATGTTATAACCGGGTTTACCCCCACCTTCTCACTGCCAGGCTTCCATGGCTATTTCATGTGTAAGGAAAGCATGTTGACAATAATATATTAACTATATAATCCGGCTAGCCGGACCGGGTATTGGGTGATCAGAATGGATACTGACAACTTTTGCCGTTAAGTCTTCATTCAAGAAGAATACAATACCAGGTTACAAAGCAAGTCGTCTCGTCTGTCCAATATTGACAGCGGCATCAGCCGAGTGATCGAACCCGTGTTTCCTACCATTTGTTACAGGGTAATAACAAGTTCCATCTTTGAATATATTTTGTTATATCTGGGGAGCCAACCCCCCGATCCTCCGTTCTCTGGGCAGCATTATAGAGGCTTGCACTAGGGATCAGAGGAACAGAAAGATATGGCGAAACATAACCAGTGTCATATATATAGGATACGTGGTCTGATTAAATACGGATTATACCAATCGAGCGTCCTTCCTATGGTATCTGACCAGAAACAATGGGAAGGTCACGAGTTTCGTATAATTCGTATGTATGTAATTCGTATGACCTGAATTATAATAACATTTATTATAAGTTGTAGAATGAATGAAATCACGTGTTTGTTCTGAATGAGAAAGTAGTTCCGTCACAACGTGACCTAATTGAGGTCATCGGTTATCCAATCAAATCGTTAGAATGTCAGGTCAAGTCGTTACGGCACAGGTCAACGCGATACGACACTCGTGTGACATACGAGATTAGTACGCAACTGCCAATACGTTGACCACATATCAATTTTGCCTAGCAACCATTGTTTCTGTATTCGTCGTCTGTGACGTCATTAAACAATTGAACATGGCATCAATGAAGAGGACCGTCACACTTGCTTACCGTGTTTTACTGCACAAATGCACATTACAGCAAGACCAGCAGTTGTTTGGAGATCACCTTTTTCCAGCTTAGTCGTGTTTAGGAAGGCCCACAACAGTTACTGTTGCTGCTAGATGGGTCTTAGTCGTGTTTAGGAAGCCCTACAACAGTTACTGTTGCTGCTAGATGGGTCTTAGTCGTGTTTAGGAAGCCCTACAACAGTTACTGTTGCTGAGTTGGGTCTAAGTCGTGTTTAGGAAGCCCTACGACAGTTACTGTTGCTGCTAGATGGGTCTTAGTCGTGTTTAGGAAGCCCTACAACAGTTACTGTTGCTGCTAGATGGGTCTTAGTCGTGTTTAGGAAGCCCTACAACAGTTACTGTTGCTGCTAGATGGGTCTTAGTCGTGTTTAGGAAGCCCTACAACAGTTACTGTTGCTGCTAGATGGGTCTTAGTCGTGTTTAGGAAGCCCTACAACAGTTACTGTTGTTGCTAGATGGGTCTTAGTCGTGTTTAGGAAGCCCCACAACAGTAACTGTTGCTGCGAGATGGGTCTTAGTCGTGTTTAGGAAGCCCTACAACAGTTACTGTTGCTGCGAGATGGGTCTTAGTCGTGTTTAGGAAGCCTACAACAGTTACTGTTGCTGCTAGATGGGTCTTAGTCGTGTTTAGGAAGCCCTACAACAGTTACTGTTGCTGCGAGATGGGTCTTAGTCGTGTTTAGGAAGCCCTACAATAGTTACTGTTGCTGCTAGATGGGTCTTAGTCGTGTTTAGGAAGCCCTACAACAGTTACTGTTGCTGCGAGATGGGTCTTTATGACAGGCTTTACTACCATACCGTTGTTTAACGTCGCACTCAGAAGTATTCAAGCTATGCGGCAGCGGTCTGTAAATAATCAAGTGTGGACCAGCCAATCCAGTGATCGACATCATGAACTTTAAGACACTGTTCCAGATACATTCGTCATTGTTGTGACTTAACTTATGGCAATAATTTCAGGTATCAGTGAGTGAGTGAGTGAGTATGGTTTAACGCCGCTTTTAGCAATATTCCAGCAATATCACGGCGGGGGACACCAGAAATGGGCTTCACACATTGTACCCATGTGGGGAATCGAACCCGGGTCTTCGGCGTGACGAGCGAACGCTTTAACCATTAGGCTAGCCCACCGCCCCAATTTCAGGTATCAACTAGAAAAGGGCCTTAATTAAAATTTGGATTCATGTTAGCTAGACATGTATATACCCAGAGAAACTACAATTACTTTAAATAGCAACAATGTCGTATTCAGCCCTGTTTGAGATTGCACTGTACGTTCAGTACTGCATGAGTGTAAAGTAACTCTATCTTGTCTATATACAAGTCCAGATTAGCGAAAATGATTTTTATAGGACCAACATGGATGCTCCATTCAACCCAGAAATTACTTTTACTTTATCGCAAAATATAATTGTTTTCTAAATTCCAACCGATATACTCACCCCCAAAAGAAACGCACCATATGTGTATTTTCACGAATTTTATCTGTTAACTTTAAGTGAGATGACACATATAAATCTGGATCAGTAGCGGCCAAATGTCTCAGTATAATAGATCTGTAAACATGCATAGCTTATATAACGTTCAATAAGTTAAGGCGTCGTCCCAGTTGGGCTTTGTCTTCAGTATCTAGATCTGTTATGGCTATCATGAGCCAGCAAAACTGTTCATCTCAGCATGGATTGAATAAGTCTTTGAAGTCAACCTTATGGAATTCTCGCCCATTCCTCTTGCGAGTGAGTGAGTATAGTTCACGCCGCTTTTAGCAATATTCCAGCAATACCACGGCGGGTGACACCAGAAATGGGCTTCACACATTTGGCCCATGTGCGGAATCGAACCCGGGCCTTCCGGCGTGACGAGCGAACGCTTTAACGCAATTAGGATACGATGACCGCCCGATCCCGTTAGTCGCCTCTTACGACAAGCATGGGTTACTGAAGCTCAATTCTAACGATGATCTTCACGGGTAATGGCAGTGAGTCGCGGCATAACAATATTCTTTCGTTTAGCTAAAAAAATACCAATGACCGTCTAAAAACAAAATGGACTTATATAGGCAATGCCCCTGCTCACGATTCATCAGAACTGCCCGTTCTTAGAGTGAAGGGCTTGCTTTGACCACACCCACGTTTTGTGCGGATATATCGTCATCCATTTGTATCAAGATCGTTTAGTTAAGAGTCAAAATCAGGTTTCAATCGACTTGCAGAAATAACAATAAAGAATTGGGGGTGTCATGAGTGGTGTTTGATAGGCTATTATCCATGATTATATTTACATTAAATTTTTAATCGATTGCATACGATTGTAGCGTAGCGATGTAGGGCGGGTAGGGTGCACCGAAGTGTCCGGCCTTGTCATGATGTATCATTGCACTATGAAGCATTTCGAGTCGGGTCATCTCAAATTTGTATATATTTTAGAAAAAAAAATCTTTAATCCTCGCAAAGACACGAGGGCCTGTAGTCCTAGTGCCGTCGCTGTCGTTGACGTCGCTGTTACAAAACGATTTCTCGGATGAATTGTCTGGATGTAGCGATCATCATCGGGCGTTGTCACACATGTTCGACCTCTCTTAGGCCTGTCTGACATGTTTTTGTCTGATGACAGTTGCTCGGGTGCAGCCGAAGATTCAGACAATGATGGTGTGCTTAGCTCCTTGTAGGGTCATTCCGACATCTCACTCTCTCCTTCGATTTGCCTCAAATGTGGTATATGTTTTGTGTTCTTTATATAACTGTGTTGCTCACGTGTCGCGCAGGCCGTTTAATACCGTCAGTATGCACGTGCATTCGTGTTACATCAGAAAAAGTCGTTTTGGAGTTTTTTCGACGTTCCGGGGATTCGCTAACTTGTTTCGCCGTGGGTTCCATGAAAGGATGAGTCTGTACGTGTGTGACATGGCACAGTATGATTTTATCACTTCATTTGATATTTTTGTGAATTTTATGTAATATTGTGCGGTGTATAGTTTTCTTTTGAGCACTAGTTTAATTTTGAAAAATATTTGAAATGTCTCATATCAATGTTACCCATGTGCTTCCTTTTTTGGGAGAGTATACTTAATACACACTTGGCTTCTTTCAACACGCACACGCATACGCACACGCACACACACACGCATGCATTGATACACACAGAGGCATACATGTATGCATGCATGGATACACACTTACATACACACACATGCATACATACATACATACACACATACATACATACACACACGCATACATACATACACACTATACACATACACACATACACAGACATACATACATATAACATACATACATACATACACACACATGCATACATACATACATACATACACATATACATACATACATGCATGCATGCATGCATACATACATACATACATACATACATACATACATACATACATACATACATACATACATACATACATACATACATACATACATACATACATACATACATACATACATACATACATACATACATACATACATACATACATACATACATACATACATACATACATACATACATACATACATACATACGACCTCTCACTCACTCGGAACAGCATCTCGGAACCTCAGATGAACATTTTCTATGTATAGACAATGCTATTGGTCACCATGACCCTTGAACCAGTTTAATCATCTTGTAAACATACAGGCAGTACTGAGTATCTAAGAAACCGGACCCAGGTGATATTGGATACGGATTGATAACCTAGGGCCATATCCCATTTCCATTCCTCCTAGAGCCCCCTTTACCCGCCAGTTTTGTTTTACAGACGCCGATCGAGGGGGTCAGAACTTGTTGGACATTTTGAGACGATCACAGCAACATCGTTGACGGGGAGAGTTGTATCCGTCATATTCTGAGAATGAGGACTTGGCCGTTGTTGCTTGTCGTCACGGCTGCCGTTGGTGAGCATAACCATACTCATTTACACACTGATCTCGGCAAGGACTGTAGATATCTATGTGCATGGTTATTGTTGAACTTACAACTCGATAAAGGTCAATGCCACATGTCTTCAGAGGTTTATACACACATCTATAACTATATGAACACCTGGGTGCTTTTCAAATTAAGCTTTTGACTCAATCCACAATACGTAATTTCTGTGATACACAATGCCATTTAGATAGTGATCATATGTAACACAGCCGTGGTGGTTGAGTGGGCTAGATGTTGACTTTGTGTGCTGGCGAATAGGTGCTCAACCTAACTAAAGTATGAGAATCTATATTTCACTGAGAAAGTGTATACCAAATATAACATGTGTTACATATCTGTTCTTGCCATCAATGTGACATCGGGGTCGCAGGTGGCCCTCAGGAGCTGCTACAAAAAACGTCCATCAGGGGTGTCAGGAATCCTCCATCGTTGGTTCGAACCCTTGTCGATCCCGAGTATGTTTATATGTTCCACAACACGTCATTTCTTGCCATCAAGACATTGGAGTCCTAGGTGGCCCTTAAGTGCTGAAATTCACGTTCCAGAGTTATGTCCCTTTGTTGTGTCAGGACCCGTGATCGTTGGTTCGAACACTTGCCGATCCTGAATATTTTTATATGTTTATCAGCAATGTGTTGAGGTGTGAGCAGGTTTGGTATTGGGTGAGTGAGTGAATATCCAAGGGAGTGGATGTGTGGTTGGACGGGCGGGTGAGTGAGTGAGTTTGCAGATTTGTTGGTGAGTTTATGAAAGGTTGCGTGAGTGAGTGAGTATGGTTTTACGCCGCTTTTAGCAATATTCCAGCAATATCACGGCGGGTGACGCCAGAAATGGGCTTCACACATTGTACCCATATGGGGAATCGAACCCGGGACGAGCAAAGGTTGCGTGTCTCAATGTTAATATCACACGAACTCATCTTGAATTCATCTATTAACATGGGGAAGAGGACAAAGTTTTAAAAATATTATATTACATGCGATATGTTAAGGATTGACACTTAAGAGTCATTACTTAATTTAAGAAATGTTTTGTTACTCAAAACACGTTCCAATATCTCAAATATGCTACGGATCAAATGACTGGCGCCCCATTGTCACTGTCCAGGAACAGAGTCCCGTGGCATGATGACCACATCGAGTCTATTTTCAGACGTTGTGCCACCTTTATCTGCATGTACATCTTTACTATCCTTAAGATAGCAATCTGCGGAGTAGAGATACTCGCCACAACCCCTACCCGCAATAAGACTCGGCTTTTCACGGTTCGGTCTACTGCCGTTTTCGAACAGTATTTAGGGAAGGAAGGCCCAATAACTCAGATATAGAACTTTACCTCTTTTATGAAACCCTTGGACATGGGTCTGGTGTCAACAACATATTTCGGTCGAATCTGGCATTTTAGCCCTCGGAACTTTATATGATGACCATTTTTATTGAATCTGTGTTCACAAGGGAAAACGTTTCCTGATCTCACGAGAAAATAAAATATAATGCGTAATATTTTTCTGTTGTTTCAGTGGCGGTCGTGTTTGCAGAGGAGGATGATCAAAGTCATCATCTGACAAAGCGTAGTCGATCACGCGAACGTATGGATTACGGGTGCATGGACTGCTTTGGCCGAGGCAGTCGAGAAGGTCGTCGGTACGGAGGCCGCAGTCGCGGAGGTTACAGTCATGGAGGTCATAGTAGTGATAGTAGTGATAGTAGTGATAGTAGTGATAGCAGTGATAGTAGTGATAGTAGTGATAGTAGTGATAGTAGTGGAGGGCGGAGTCGTGGAGGAAGACGCAGCAGGGGTCGACATAGTCGAGGTCGTAGTGGAGGGAGAAGCAGAGGTGGCCACTGGTCGGAGTCAGACGGGTACGATAACGGTGGACAACCATCTTGCAGGTGCCCGTTCCAGTTTCAAGGTCAACAGGGATGGAGCCAAGGACCACAGTTTGGTTCAGTAGGCTACGGGCGTCAAGGCGGACACAGTGACGGTGAGTTGCACCTGCAAAGAGCATATTTGTTAAGTGCTGCACGCATTTTCATCAGGTAAGATACTACATCTTTATTACAGTTGTAAATTATTTCACAACTAAAGATTCTCTCAGTGAGGAGGTAATGTAAGTGTACACTCTCTAGGTAGGAGAACTATCAGTGGTGGTGGTGGTGGTAGTAGTTGTAGTACTAGTAGTTGTAGCAGTGGTGGTGACAGTACTAGTAGTAGTAGTAGTAGTAGTAGTAGTAGTAGTAGTAGTAGTAGTAGTAGTAGTAGTAGTAGTAGTAGTAGTAGTAGTAGTAGTAGTAGTAGTAGTAGTAGTAGTAGTAGTAGTAGTAGTAGTAGTAGTAGTAGTAGTAGTAGTAGTAGTAGTAGTAGTTGTAGTAGTGGTGGTGGCAGTACTAGTAGTAGTAGTAGTAGTAGTAGTAGTAGTAGTAGTAGTAGTAGTAGTAGTAGTAGTAGTAGTAGTAGTAGTAGTAGTAGTAGTAGTGGTGGTAGTGGTAGTAGTAGTAGTAGTAGTAGTAGTAGTAGTAGTAGTAGTAGTACTAGTAGTAGTAGTAGTAGTAGTAGTAGTAGTAGTAGTAGTAGTTGTAGCAGTGGTGGTGGCAGTACTAGTAGTAGTAGTAGTAGTAGTAGTAGTAGTAGTAGTAGTTGTAGCAGTGGTGGTGGCAGTACTAGTAGTAGTAGTAGTAGTAGTAGTACTCGTAGTAGTACTAGTAGTAGTAGCGGCGGTGGTGGTGGCAGTAGTGGTAGTAGCAGCAGCAGCAGCAGTAGTAGTAGTAATGTTAACATTGCAAGGCCAAGATCTATATCACAGATTCACGCTGCCATAGGGTTTGGGTGTATGAATACATCAGGTGACTGCTGTTGTTTGTGTTCCAGGATACTACCGTCAGTGGAACAGAGCTTTCTCCACCCACCCCTGCTGCGGAGGTAGGTATGGCAACATCACCTTCCTTCAGACAACACAAGAATCTCGCCAGGGCCCGGTAGCGTTTTAAACAGCACTAACACTGCCAATAAGGTGTTGAGCTATGACGTCTTCAATAAACATTCACCTGAGAAATTTGTTATTATTTATTGTTCAACGTTTGTTTCTTGTTTAACACCGCAATATTCCAGCGATATGGCGGCGGTCTGTAAATAATCAAGTCTGGACCAGACAATCCAGTGATCAACAGCATGAGTATCGATCTACGCAATTGGGAACCGATGACATGTGTCAACCAAGTCAGCTATGTGACCACCCGATCCCGTTAGTTGCCTCTTACGACAAGTACGGGTTGCTGAATACAAATTCTAACTTGGATCTTCGTTGTTTATTGTTCAAGAATGAGTCGAGTGAGTGAGTTGAAGTTGCATGCACGTTGGCAGCTGGGATGAGTGAGGTAGTGAGTGTGTTGGTGGCGGGCTGAGTGAGTGAGTGAGGTGTATTGGGTGTGTAGGAGTGATGTTATAACCGGGTTTAACCCCACCTTCTACCCTGCCAGGCTTCCATGGCTATTTCATGTGTAAGGAAAGCATGTTGACAATAATATATTAACTATATAATCCGGCTAGCCGGACCGGGTATTGGGTGATCAGAATGGATACTGACAACTATTGCCGTTAAGTCTTCATTCAAGAAGAATACAATACCAGGTTACAAAGCAAGTCGTCTCGTCTGTCCAATATTGACAGCGGCATCAGCCGAGTGATCGAACCCGTGTTTCCTACCATTTGTTACAGGGTAATAACAAGTTCCATCTTTGAATATATTTTGTTATGTCTGGGGAGCGAAACCCCCGATCCTCCGTTCTCTGGGCAGCATTATAGAGGGTTGCACTAGGGATCAGAGGAACAGAAAGATATGGTGGAACATAACCAGTGTCATATATAGAGAATACGTGGTCTCATTAAATACGGATTATACGAAACGAGTGTCCTTCCTATGGTATCTGACCAGAAACAATAGGAAGGTCACGAGTTTCGTATAATTCGTATGTATGTAATTCGTATGACCTGAATTATAATAACATTTATTATAAGTTGTAGAATGAATGAAATCACGTGTTTGTTCTGAATGAGAAAGTAGTTCCGTCACAACGTGACCTAACTGAGGTCATCGGTTATCCAATCAAATCGTTAGAATGTCAGGTCAAGTCGTTACGGCACAGGTCAACGCGATACGACACTCGTGTGACATACGAGATTAGTACGCAACTGCCCATACGTTGACCACATATCAATTTTGCCTAGCAACCATTGTTTCTGTATTCGTCGTCTGTGACGTCATTAAACAACTGAACATGACATCAATGAAGAGGGCCGTCACACTTGCTTACCGTGTTTTACTGCACAAATGTACATGAATAAGATGGATAATAAAGAAATTATTACACTCGAGCAAGCGTATCATACGGCTTGTACGAAACTCGTGCAAATTTATGCATTGCCCGAGCGAGAGCGAGTCAATACAAAATTTCAAATTCATTTCATATCAGTCGTATGACACACATGCTCGTGTAACAATCTGTATCTAACAAGGAGTGATGTGTGAATCGATCAATCCATATCTCTCTACACTGCTCCGTAAGCACAACCAGGAAGCTTATTTTGTTGTTCAACTCGACCAGATCAGGTTGGAGGAACAGCTTGCCATTGAAACAATCTCAAAGTGAACTTCACTCGACAATGGCAGCGAGGATTCGAAAAGGTAGACTGCTTATGTTCAGGGTCTTTAAATAATTATCAATTTATATATTTAATCATTTATATAAGGTTTTGTCGTCTTTATTGACTGTAGATTGTGTACGGCATACACCATGACCGCAGATATAAATAGCCCATCCCCTTTCTGTTTGTTTCTGCTACTGGTAGGCCAGAACGTTCTAAGCCTTTTTGAGAACACCTGATTTTCAGAATGCCATTGATACAATGTCCACCCTGTTTTGCCCCAACGAGACTGAATATTCTCTGTCGTTGACTTTATATTGTTGACTGATCTGTAATTTGATGGCAAATGATAACCCACTGAACTTTGCATGCTGATGTTCCAGCTATCCGGTTTTAATGGTTGTTTTCATAACATGCGAATTTATTGAACAACGCATAGGAAATTACTCACAACGGAACAGGTCCACCACTATGTATGGTGTCCTAAAATTGCCATCGCGTGGCGCGTAAAAAAAACCCCGACGTCTTGCGCGACGTCGCTTTGTAAAATATATTTTGGCAACAAAAATAAAAAATAACGGGCGACATCGCGGGCGACGTCTGACTTTATACCACTAGGGTATGTTATGTCCATTGTTCTGGCAGGTTGATTTTCTGTGTATCAACCTTCTATCTGCACGTGCAGAGGTTGATATGTGGATAACAACCTTGGCGGTGCAGGAAACGCACGTGCAACAAGCAATGTACGAGTCCATTCGGCGCCCACGTGGTATAAGTAGGTTAGCCTGACGGCTCGAGCGTTGAAATCCATATCCCCCTTGAGGAGGGTGCTAACGTATACATATCTAGAGGTTATCGGCATCTGAACGTGGCTGACAAAAGGTTACGCCTAAAAGAAGAATCGTTAAACGAGACAGGATTTAAAACGCAAAAATGCTTCAGTCACTCCCGATAAACATTTCTGTCGACCCGAAAATGTTTTTAAATCTATATCCAATCAAATACCACCCTATAAGGCAACTGTTCATTGTATGTAAGGCATACCCATCTGCAAATGAAACGATCTCTTCCCTACACTCTCAACATAATCACCGCCACTATTGTTCGGCCCGGCATACCTCGGGACGTCAAAAGCAGCTGAAACCTCACACATGTATCTTGAATTGTGTTTTAATTCACAGATTAGTATTATATTTACCTATATATCACTTTTCCAGCCCTTTTCTCTCTCCTTTTTCCACATAGCCTCAATCAAAAGTGTTTAGTCTCTGTTGGCCCCACTTGGCCCAGGCTGTCAAAAGCATCTTAAACCTCACACATGTATCATGAAATGTGTCCAGATTCATAGATTAGCATTATATCTACCTACATGTCACTGTATAAAGTTCTAAAACGTAGTATTTGAAGCAAACACGTTGCTCAAAGTGAAGCCCGCTTTTCCATATTCTCAACAGAGTTGCTATATCACAAGCGTTCGGTCTGGCTTGGCCCGGGCTCTCAAAAGCACATCACCTCAACCTACACCTCACATATGTATCTAAATTTTGATTAAATCCATAGATGAGTATCATGTCTACCTAAACGCCACATTGTGATGTTACAAAATGCCACATGTAAAGCTAACGGGTTACAACTGAAAGAACGTAACACAGTATTAATATTAATGTCTTGTTGTTGTTGCCATTTATTCGAAAGAAGAGCAGGTACCAATTTTAATGCAAAGTAAACGGTAAATAAAAAGTTCAGCATTCAACCGGAGCCAAGACCTTATGGTACATTATTAATGTACGTATTGAATGAATGCAAACGTATTTAACAATCACTCCTTTCTGAATAACATGCCACCAAAAGAGCACAGATAATATCTGAAGCTAGGTGTTTCTGTCCTGCTAGTTTCAGATGAAGCCCATAATATGCAATAAAGTCCTGCCTTACTCTCCAAGAACACATGAAATGAGGATGGTCTACATAGGTCATTCCATTAGCTGCGCAGAGGTGTTTCAGTTTCTGGTTCAGGGTGTAGGCCTTCTTGTTCAGGGCACCATGGTTTGCACGGCCTTGTTGCCATCTATTTCGGTACCTTGGGGTGACACCAGAAATAAGGACAACAGCCCCGTGTAAACATAGCATATAACACATTATGTGCACCCATCAGTTCTTTTGCCCAACCGCTGAAATCTGAAAACAGAATTAACTCAAAAGTGATATATCGTCTGACAATGCTTTGGACTATACGTGGCCTTACTTTGCAGCCGTTTGTTTACACGCAAATGTCAAACTGTGTTTCACAGTTTATAATAGGGTGCACAAAACTTGATAAAAAAATGATAATATTCAGAACTGACCCGATTAGGGGAATCAAATCATAAAACCGTTTTACAACATGTCACATTCACTATGATGGGTATATTACCACTACGTGCGTGAAACAATCCTCATTCAAGATGCTTCTTCCTTCAACAGTTATATAGTATGAAGCTGTTTCTACCTTAAACCTCCCCATGTCCCAGAGGAGATCAGGAGAACTTGACTCCTGACAGGGATCTTGTCACTATACCTTCGAAAATTCTTTCTCTGTGTGACATCCGACATGCTTGATTTAAACATATTTTATTCATGAAAATATGCGTTATAAATGGATTGACCAACAAGTGCCGAGGAGCTTATTTGAAGGCCGCTCCCATATGCAAATGCATGTGCAAGTAAATACAGAAACAGATGACACAGTGATGACACAATTCTTACTTATCAACAATCAAGATAAGGGTAATGCATGAATATCGATTTGTTTGTTTGCCAGTCAATAAAAAAAGTATTTATGAAACATCAAATCGATCAGATTTTATTATGTAATCAGGAATAGATTTTAATAACTTGTGTAGATCATTGCTAGTGAGCGATGCACATCCTCATAGAACTGTGTCTATGCTAAATCCCTTTAAATAGAAAGAGAATATGTGTCATAAATCCATGCATTTATTGCATGTGAAGAAATAATGTACATCATTTTCGACTGGACGACCACACAACACGAGGGGCTGTCGATGATATGTCTGTCAAACCTATCGGCATCCAAATCAATTAATGGAGCTTGAAGCGAGAATGGATAATTTGGCATATTCTTGATAGTTAAGGTCAAAGATAATAGTTTTGTTATTAGGTCTGCATAGCGAGTTTTGGGATAAGGTATCAATATTTTAAATTTCAGGACTTTGGGAATTCCATAGTTTTATTGTAATAGGTAAAAGTGATCTGGCATATGTCTACATTTAACTGTCCGCGCTGATAAATGTCCACTGAGGTTATAATGATTAGTATTAGGTATTGTAGGTAAGAGCTATTGAGTCGAAAGAGTATTCTTCATTTTATAAAATGTTGTCAGTTTAGAATATCTATACATTCTTTAAATGGTTTTTGGTTAGTTTCTTCATATATCATGTTTTGCCTTGTTCCTTGAACTGCACCACTTATTGATCGCAATGCGCCTAGGTACAATTTTTCTACAGTTGTCCCCTGTGTGGCCGAAGTAATCAAAAATTGGTAAGATGAAAGATTTATAGATAATTTCTAAACTATTACGTGATAGTCGATATTTCAGACTTCTCAATCATTGAGTTTATGTGAACAGTAACAGTTATTTTGAAGGGTCAAGCTTAGATGCTTTTGAGTTTCTGCGTCTTGAATTGTAAGATCGGGTTTGATGCTTCTGTTTAGTTTTCTAATAAACTGTATTCATTTCGTTTTGTTAGGATTGAATGAAACCTTCCATTCTTTGGCCCAATTTGAAATTCTTATAGTAATTACTTGAACAGTCTGCAGCTATGTCAGGGTCATCAGTTGTAACATATAGAGACGAGTCATCTGCGAAAAGTATAATATTACTATCAATATCATCTACAATATCATTAATATATATTATGAATATTAGGTGTCCTGAGACTGATCTTTGAGGGACGCCTGCTAATACTGGTCCGACATTCTTCATCAACCTGTTGCCAACAAGTACTGTAGTCATTTTCAGATTAGATGATTTGGAACACTACCCAACTTTTTACCCGAAGTTTATAGGGACACATTTGGAGAAGGTGAGGTGAAACACTGGATTTAATGGGAAAAAGACTTCTCCCTCCACTCTCTTTAATACTTTTATTGTCTGTATGTGTGTTCAGGAAAATAGGATTATCTGAAACGGTTGAAGTTTACCACTTTGGCAAACAGCATCTCCAAGTAGCCTCGTTGTGACAACGTTCTCACAGTGAAACCAAACCTTTCCTGATCCTGAGTTGAATAAGTCAGTGTTATGGCCGTGGTTGTCAAAGGATGTGTTTTCATACCTTTGTAAACTCAGTTCATATAACCAAGACATATCACGTCATACGGTAATTCGGTAACTTGTCTCATTTGAGCATTTCTAATATTTTCTACTGCCCAGTGATTATCCTTGAAAAATGTTATCAATTCAATTCAATTCATTTATTCTCCAAAAGAACTACCCACGGTGGTACAGGAGAAAAGTTTTCCAAGCATAACAATAATTTGTACTTTTCAAGATGACGGTTATATTGTACAAATATTTGGCGACATTAAGACATTCTGACTGAAAACAATTATAAATATTTAAATCTAGACAGATAAATATACAATCCGCTTGAGAAATTCGGCACACGTGTATACACTCGAAGGCACTTACTAGTATCTATTATTCAGATGAATTGTGCAAGGTTAAGTTCTTCATTTCTTTTATATTTCTACTACTCAATTTTTTTGGTACTTTATTCTATTAGGGAACTGTATGTATTTATTTGGGATAAATTTGGATCTGCATTCATAAAAAGCTTCACATTTAAAAAAGGAAGTGGACATACACAGTTTACATGTCCTAAATTCTCTCTCTATGCCAAGCCAACGGTCAACCTCGACAGACAGATTATGGTTACAAGTTCTGTATTTCAGGAGAGGATAATATATTTGTTTAGGCAGAAGGAGATATTTATCAAATGAAGGAATATCTTTTAATTATTTATAATAAAGCCTTTCGGGCTTCTCTCGACGTCAGATCTCCAGTTTTGATAGAACTGATCTTTTAGAGTCTGTTCTACTCGAGCAGTGGCTTGAAACACTTAGTGGGTCATGTAATACATAGGATAGGCCACAGAGGTTAGGTATTTGCCTTACATTACTCGTCCAGACATTTTGTTTATTAATAGATACAGACTGCAAGTAAGCAAACTGATAGATAATTTGTGATAATTCGAGGAAGGTCCAGGTTTACAGAGTTCATGCCTGAAACTAACTACATGTACCCGTTTTGCTGCATAAATTGATGAGGGCATCCTACCTAATTCCCCATAAACCATAAACTTTGGGGTTGAATGTCTACGCCCACATGCTAGTTTCAGGAATTTTGAATGAATGTTTTCGATTATATTCATATTTTGGTAGGCTCAGATTTCTCAGCCATATGATAATATCGGTGATATCGCCTCGCCAAAAGCCTTCAGTAAACAAACCAGAGGAACATTATAATTTCTAGATTTCTTTAAAAGACAGAACATGGCTTTAGATGCGCTCTCTGATAAACATTTGATTGCTGACCTCAAGTTCCTTTTTTCTACTGAATATAACACATACATATGTGTAATTATCTACGATCTCAATTTCGGTATTTTCCAAATAAAAAGATAAACTACAGTTTTTGGACGGCCGGTTTCCAAAGACAAGGACTTTACATTTTTTCAGGTTGACGTCCAATTTCCAGGTATTGCAATAGTTTTTAAAAATATAATGTTCTCTGGAGTTCAGTAGCAGAATCAGCAAGTAGGACCGTGTCATCCGCATAGAGAAGCATTAAGAAACAAATACATAATTGCACATGTAAATTGTTCGTATCGCCAATTTTAACAACCGTGGATCCGTCTTTCAGTAGGAATGTTTGAAGATCATTGATGAAGGGACAAAATAACAGAGGTGATAAATTTTCTCCTTGCCGCACGCCTGAATAACATGGAAAATACTGTGATACGGCACCATTTATAGACACACATGACCTTATATTTGCATACATATTTTGGACTAACTGGAAGAATTTACCCTTAACACCACATTTTAAAGTACTGTCGGAAATAGAAAAAAAATGTTTTTTCACATTTATATCTACAATTTAGGTAGTTAATATGTGAAAGTGTGAAATATCTGTTGAACTAAGTTCGGCCTAACTACAGTCGCGGTGGGAGGGAGATAGGAAACGTAAAAGAAGGATTTTACTGAGGAGAGATTAGTGCAGAAATGAGCAATGCGGGTTTTTTCTATGTCAAATGCGACTTATTCAGAACAGACCATGGCTTTATGCAAATTAGTGTGAGATGAAATTGTATTACAAAGGACACTTTTTAAATGATTATTTTGAAATTAGACTTAGCTTCATTATAAACGATAGCAGACGTAAAATATAATAACTTTAATACTGAAACTATTAAGGATGTAGCTACCATGGCGTCTCACCGTCACTTTTAAAAGAAACAGGTAGGAGGGGTCGTCTCAAAAGCAAAACCAGGACGGGTGTCATAGACGGTGGTTGGGGTCAGGCTGGGGAACTGAGATATTAGCTAAGATAATCAATAGAGACATATTCAATATACACATGAAAAAACATAAAATATCTTTGAGATGACCCCTTGTGCCTGTGGGCAGCACGTGCATTTCACGCCATGTGAGTCGACGGTCCGTCGTCATACCTGGCTGAGCGACCTAATTGCCATCTATAGTCTGATCTATTGTTTTCAGCAGCTATTCGTTTTGGCCGATTTTACGAGTAAAACACACAATCAGTGAATTTGCTTTGAATTTTGGAGAATGTTCTCTGAAATTGTTGACCAGTTCACTATTGTGATTTGTATTAAAAATTAAAATTGTATGGTGTGTCTCGAAATTGTGTCTTTTTATGATATTTGGATATTGTGTTACCACCTAAACTTATTTGGACTAAAGCACAAACTACTCATGGTACACAGAGTAAAGAGGCAAATATGACATTGTACAGGTATTAAAAGAAAGTTGGAAATATACAATGCCAAGTTATATTTAAGATAGTTGATGCTATGATTGTCTCTATAGTGTGTTATGGTGCAGAAGTGTGGAGCACCCCATATTGTAAAATTATTGAAGATGTACAGCATAAATTGTGTAAAACAACAAACAATGCTATGGTTTGGGGAGACTGTGTCAGAGCCCCTCTCAGACTTGAGTACACCAAGGGTTAAATATTAAGTATTGGTGCAGGCTACTGTATTTGGATGAACACTGACTGCCTCGCCAATGCTATCTAATGGACGACACTGGCTGTACCATATGGGCTACTCATATAAAACATATTCTGTTTAGACTTGGATTTGAATATGTCTGGTTAAAACAAGAAGTGAGAAATGTGAAGATATTTTTTCACCTTTTCAAACCATGATTATTTCACAGCCTACTGCAATCATGGTGTAGTTCTGTGAACAGTTTATCGGATTCATTCTATTAATATTTCATAATGTGTCCGTTTTCCGATGACATAAAAAACTGCAGCAGCCGTTGCTGTATCAGTGATGTGATTTTCCATATGCAGTAGATAACACGCCAGTGGTCCGATGTGTAATCAACTTCTCGGTAGCATCACGCAGATGTTGCCATACCATGACCATTGTTATACTTTAAGATCAATGCCTATATTGTGTCACCATGATCAACCCCATGCAAAATGGAAGAAAAGATATGGCTGTTATACTGAAATGATGTATGAAAAATAATAAATATATTCTTCTTTATTTTTATTTTTTTCACACTTACACTTTTGCATAAATAAATTTTCGAATTAATCAGTTATGTGTTTCAAATGTGTTAGATCTATTTATCATTAATTATATAATGTGGTAACAACCATTTTCTAGTTACTATTACTAGGCGTTCAGTTTATTTCCAGCATACAACAGGAGGAAATGGGACCAATTCATCGGATTATACCTAATCAAACTACATTAATACTAACTATATTCAATCAATTTGGTCGTTAAGATCCATGTTTTGTGTGTACTATTTCGAGACAACAGCGAGCTGACACGAAATATCAACGCACATGTCGGTGTTGGAAATGGCATATGTGTTATTGTCTCGAAACGGCTTAAATAACATTCAAGATTTTCGATGTTTACCGACGAGAGGCCAGACGTTTGTTCAAAACAGAAGGTAGTGCTAATGCGAGGGTCAGTGGTCAAATATGAAATGCAGTTAGACAAATTGAATACGATGAGTAGAAAGGTAAAAGCATGACCTACAAGCTCAACACAATATTTTGTGTAGAATCGGGCTGTCCAGTTTCGACCAGTGTCACGCCATGTGTATTTTATGTAACGGATGTAACGGGTGTAGAGGTAGAATTTTCTAAAATATTCATTTCTTCACCGATTTTGTTCAAACTTGAAATATATGTTAATCATAACATATGAAAGCAATATACGTTTGCGAAAGTCTAGATTTTCATTTTTTAAAAATTAGTGTCTGTTCTGAAGGGTCCGTGAAGAACTGATGTTCTCGGACACAGTATTTGATAGCACAAATACACGCACGGCAAGGGCATTAGCTGCACGAGATTCTGTGCGAAGGTCGACCGCGTATGATACAGATGTTAAAACTTTCAGTTTTAGGCGCTAGTGACGGTTGTTAATGGGTAACTCTCTCCACGTGATAGATGTTGAACTAGCAAGAAAAGTATAGATTAAATAGAAATAGAAATACACATAGTCGAGAGAATTATCCATTAACATTTTGACAGTTGCTAGATGGACAGTTTCCTCATATTAAGTTTAAACTTCATGATTTATTAGTTTATTTCACATTTCCCATTGCGTTAAAAAGGGGATTTCACGTTTAGTTGATTATAAGTGGATTTCACGTTTAGTTGATTATAAGGGGATTTCACATTTAGTTGATTGAAAGGTAAGTCAAAATTTATGTAGTTTTAGTTTAATTTTCCACTGCGTAACAGTGTCCAACAGTGATTTGAATCCATGTGATACAACATATGAAAAATGGTACATCTCCAGGTATTGATAACGTCCTTATAGAAATGATTAAAACAAGTGAATCTAAAATAAATATTTACTCAGCTCACACGGGAAAATATATACTTGTGTTTTAAATGAAAGACTAACAAAATGGGCAAATGTTATGGATAAAGCTTCTGAAACTCAAGCTGGTTTTCGGAAGGGCTATTCAGTTGTTTACCATATCTTCACATTGTATGCTATCATCGAGAAAAATATGTGTAGAAAAAGGTTTTATAAAAGCTTTTGGTTTTGTAAATACAGATAAACTCTGGAAATTGCTTTCATCATACGGCGTAAACCAAAGTTGCAAGCTCTTATGAGTATATATAAAACAGTGAAATCGTGTGTCAGAGTTCAATCCGAGTTAACGGTACATTTGGTTGACGGCAGGGCTGTATGTTGAGTCCAATGTTATCCTCATTGTTTATAAATGGACTTCCTGTAGAAATCACAAATTATGGTAAACATGGAGACCAATTGTTTCCAGATGTGCTTGAAATTCTACTGTTGTTATTTGCGAATGATGTCATTCTTGTGTCAGATACTATTGGTGGTCTTCAGTGCAAGTTAGACACTTTAAAATCGTATGCAGATAACTGGTGATTTACTGTAAATTTAGATAAAACTAAAAATCTTGTTTTTAGGAGAGGTGGGGAATTAGCGGTTAAGGAAAACTCGCTTTATGATGAGAGAAACATTGAAGCGGTAAACTGCTACAAATATCTAGGTTTTGTTTTCGCTTGTAATTGTAGTCTTAGACAAGTTGTCTCAGAGCTTGCAGCTCGTAGTAAGAAGGCTTAAATGGAATTAGCTATAAACTTAAAGGTCACATGCAACCAAAAAATCAAACATAATTAAAACACAATTATCAATTATTCATCACATATAATAAACATTGCTGATTATGAAAAACATATAAACAAAATTATAAGCGTACAATCGCAAATCAAAAGTGCAATATTTTGTATTTGGGTTTACTTCCCAAGAAACGAAGCAGCCGGGTTTACCGAACCCAGTCAGAGCGGGTGGGTGTGCACTCAAGTGTAACGGCTGGTTCAACATTTGCAGATTCCCTCACGGCTCATTGTGTGTGTATATATAGAGATGTTGGGTTTTGTAAATACATGCTCATTTTTGAGTATAACATTTTGCAATCAATAGACATCATAACATGTCATGTGTACAAGTATCACACCTGCCTGCTTGTGTAATTACATACTGTGACAGCGACCGACCTCGGGCCATAAATCAATGCGATTTGTTTATGGTGTATAGCCTGATGGGTGTTCAAATTGCATGTGGTCAGTGATCGAAGTTGTGTATTGAATATTTTCATTAGCAGACGGGCAGGCAGACACATAGGTGGCAGTAAAACAGACATTGTGTTTTGTCTGTGACAACGACATATCTATATCACAGTTAGAAATTCTGTCAGGGCTAAATAATGACACTGCTTTTAAGTATCGAACTGAGAAAGTGACTCGGTAAGAAGAACGTGTGGTGAAATTATATAAACACTTAAATCGGTAATCTACTGTTATAACATTAAAAGCTCGCGCCTGTGAAATATCAACAAAACATTAGAAAATAGCTCACACCAAAGCCTTCACCGGACAACCCGCTTCCAAGCTGTGCGAACCTATTTCACTGCGCATGTGACTATGACCGCAGCCCAGCGCAGCGCAGCCCAGCTGTTGAAACCACTTTTTCCCCCAAGCGCTGGGGGAAAATTAGTGAATCGTTTGAACTCCGATTTCGCGAGGTTTTTTTTCATCGCGTTATTTTTCAACTTGATAAGTTGAATTTGCATTTTTGATGATTTGGTTCAGTAAGTCCATACCGAAAGGTATCAGAATCTGCAAAGTTATGTTTTACGTTGCATGTGATCTTTAAGGAAATTATGACCAATACCTATGAAAGTATTTTTATTAATATTTGACAGCCAAATTCAGCCAATATGTTTGTACGTGTCAGAAGCTTGGGGGGGTTAAAATATCCGATGGCATTGAAAACAATTCACTTACAAGGATGTAAAATGTTTTAAAATGTCGGTCCACAGACACCAAATGCAATAGTATATGGAGAATGTTGACGGTTTCCAGTTTATATTAATTCCTACGTTCGAACGATGAAATATTGGCTTAAGTTAATGACAATGCATGATGAACGAATTCCGAAAAAGGCATATACAGTATTATGTTGTATTACCTAGATACAGCTGGGTACCTCACATGGACGTCTGAGATCCGTCATATACTTTGCTTACACGGTTTTGGATTTGCCCGGTTTTCACAAGCTGTGATCCGTGCGCTTTTATTCACATTTTAAAGAACGTGTGATCAACATGTTTTAACAAAATTGGACATCTACTCTTGAAAATAGTTCATGCTATAAGTTATAATTCTACTACAATCTACGAGATTTGACACGCACGGTATACAACATTCAAAGAACGCTGACAAAGTTACTTCTGTCATACGTTATAAAACGTACAACATACTACTGGTCCATTTTCAACAGTACAAAAGTACTCTCGCCATGATACAATTAATCAAAGAGACACAGACCTACAATAACACAACTATATCAGAAACAATGGTGCCATGGCACTGTAGTTCACGGAAACGTGCTTAGCGCAACGAGAGAGGTCAAAACAAAACACACAGCCAAATCCGTAACATGATATGCATGCGTTACGCATTGCTATTTAACAAATTCCAGCTGAATCGGTGCGAAAATGAGCCACTAATGAGACAAGATGGCAATTTTATAATGAAGGTAAAATGCGATGCACAGCAAAACCCGCACTATATTTGTTGATTCTTACTATTCAGTACCTACATAGTAAATTTCAGCTGAATTGCTGCAGAAATGAGTCACAAATCAGTCAAAATGGCATTTTCAATATGGCCATATGCATATTGCAAGAAGATATATAAAAATGTTCAGCTTCATCACTCAAGTAGATAGTAGTTTCAGAGAACATGTTTTAAAGATATAACTGAAATTAAAGGCCGTGTCGAATAACAGGTCAAACAGAGGTAAAATAGCGAAGTAAAGCAAATGTGTTGAGTTTGCTATCTGGCACTGATATATCAACTTTCAGCTGATTCTGTGCAGAAATTGGGGACTAAAGAGCGAAAATGGCATTTTCAGTATATGGCGGCTGTAGTCGCCATATCTGAAATTGGATCGGAATGCCTCTAACAACCTTTGGTGTCCTCTTGGTTTGGATCATGTATGTCAAGTTTCAGCCTCATCGAATAAGTAATGTCGGAAATGATGTTTACAGATGTCGCACGACGACGGACATACAGCCAACGACATAAGCTCTTCTGAAGTTTGTCCAGGTGAGCTAAAATGTGTCTATGTTCACCAACCAACCAGTGTGCGAAATAGTTTCCAAATTGTACTTACCAGTCGGGCAAGCTATGCCTGAAAGTTTCTAGCCCACAAAATATATCACTAGCCCGAAATTTGAATGTAGACACGAGTTTCATCATTAAGCTGCCAATATGATGAACATTTTTATCAGGCCATAATCTTGCATGATTTAAAAGTATATTATAAGTTAACATGTCGGAGAGAATTATATGTTTTCAAAATCACCCCATGAAAGTTCACTTACCAGTCGGCCCAGTGACTGTGGAGATTTACTGGCCTGACTGGAATTTTACTAGCCACGGACTAGCGGACCAGTGGCTACTTCGCACATTGCATCAAACCACAGATGTCCGGTACGTTGCATACGCGTATATATCTTAACATATGTATCTTACTTGACAGTGTAGAAACAGCGAGGGTCATTATTCAACGAGGGTATCTTTTCAATACGTGATCCGGGTTTATTTTCAATAGCAGCCGGGTAAATATTCAATGTTGAAAAAAGACCCCGGGCGTTGAAAAGTGAGTCCGGGTAATAATTCAATGTTGAAAAAGTACCCGCCGGGTACCTTTTCAACGCGGGTATGTTTTCAATCTTACACCGGCATTGAGCTGGAAAATATATCTCCTTCCCGTCTTCTTTCTTCTCCTCCTTGGCAACTGGTGAGGCCCGAAGTTGACCTAACTCTGACAAAGTTTAAGAAATCTGAAACTAATGAATTACAATATAAACAAGAATATAATCAATTAAAAATAAATATAATACATACAAATCCTTATTTACAGATGGGTCCAAGGATGGTGGCGCGGTGGCATGTGCCACTGTCATTGGATCCCGAACAATATCTTCTCGACTACCAAATAACAGCTCTATTTTCACAGCAGAAGCTAACGCCATATTAACAGCTCTTAAATATATTAATAAACACCGTAAATATAACAATACATAATCTTTTCCGATTCTCTTTCGTGTCTTCGGGCTATTAAAAATCTTTCTTGTAAACATCCACTTTTATTAGAAATTATTGAATTGTATAATAAGCTTGCTGGCCAATGCGACATCGTCTTTTGTTGGTTACCCAGCCACGTTGGCATTTCTAGGAATACAATGGCTGATCTTGCTGCCATTTCCCAAGGGAAGAGGGCTTACTTTTCAATAATGCCCACGGGTCATGTTATATCCAACTTATAAACCGACTGAAGATATACTTTAGATATGATTTCGATATTTGGTACTTACTGTTGAAATCAACTGGGATGAGACTGGCAGCCGACGCCTCGCAATGCACGTGCTCTGCACGCGCTACCCGTGCGCTGCCCGCACTACCCGTCTTGCGAGGAACACACGGTTCATACCGACAAACAATCTCAGTCTTTATAGCGATCCTTCGTGGCGTAGTGGATAAAACCGTCAAGCTAGTTAGCGAAGGGTTGCGGGTTCGAAACCGGGTGTCGGCACTTCATGTTGGAAATTGTCAATAATATCATATTTTAAGATCGCATTCAGTGATGGCAAGACAAAGTCGTATCAGTTTTCAAAACAAGTAGTAATACAAGGTGAAGGGCTATTCCTCAGAAAATCCCGGGGGCAGAGGGAGGGTATTAAGACAATGCCCGGGTCACAGGGAGGTTATTAAGATAATTGCCCGGGACAGAGGGACATTATTTAGATAATTGCCCGAGGAAGTGAGATTGTATCAGATTTGAGGGATATTACGAGAAATAGTGTCCCCTAAGAACAATAGAGTGATGTCACTGTCGGTTTATAAGACTCTTTAAAGTGGTACTTAGCTAGATATAACTATATTCATTGGATGTAAAGAGAATCTAGGATTCATCTGTGAGACTTCAAGATACATGTGGTTTAAGTTGTTTTTGACAGCCCGGTCAAGTCGGACCGATCAGTGACTAAACACTTTTGATTAAGGCTATGTTGGGGATGGAGAGGGACAAGGGCTTCACTTTAACGACCCAGTTTTCTTTGTAACATCACAATGTGGCATTTAGGTAGATATAATACTGATCTATGGATTTAAACACATTTCAAGATACATGTGTGAGGTTTAAGTTGCTTTTGACAGCCCGGGCCAAGTCGGGTCGAACAGACTGAACACTTTTGATTGAGGCTATTTTGAGGGTGGGCAGACAAGGGCTTCACTTTAACGGACCAGTTATCTTTACATGTGACATTTTGTAACATCACAATGTGATATAAGAGGCCATATAGATCTATTATATGGTCTCTGGTGATATGTAGGTAGATATAACACTAATCTAAGCACCTTTGAGGTGTTAGGTGCTTTTGACGACCCGAGCCAAGCCGGACCGAACGCTTGTGACACTGTGTGTTTGTTGAGAATATATAGACAAGAGGGCTTCACTTCGAGCAACGTGTTTGCTTGAAATACTACGTTTTGCGGCTCTATAAAGAAGTATTTAGGTAGATATAATATCATTTTGCCTTTCTTGTGTACTAGTAAATTTAAGCATATGCATACGCGCTGGCTATTGGATTTGGACTGGTGTTGTTTACGTTTTAGAATACAATGAAAACACATAAAAAATTTTTGTGTGTGAATGTATACTTTCTTTGATCCTTTATAACATATTACAAAAGGTTGTGATTTAATATATTTCTTTTAACATATATAATCATGTCATAATTTCCCATTGACACTCGCAATTGAATAATGCGCCTATAGACATACCAGTACAGAGTGATGACATGCCGGCACTGAGTGATGCACCTATAGACATAACAGAACAGACTGATGCGCCTACAGAAGTGCCAGAACAGACGGACGCCCCTATAGACATAACAGAACAGACTGATGCGCCTACAGAAGTGCCAGAACAGACTGACGCACCTATAGACATATCAGTACAGACTGATGCGCCTACAGAAATGCCAAAAACAGATTGATGCGCCCATAGACATACCAGTGCAGACTGATGCGCCTACAGAAATGCCAGAACAGATTGATGCGCCTATAGACATAACAGAACTGACTGATGCGCCTACAGTGCCAGAAAGCACCTGCCAGATCACAGACTGACGCACCTATGATGCGCCCATAGACATACCCAGAACAGAGATGCATATCAGAACAGACTGATGCGCCTACAGAAATGCCAAAAACAGATTGATGCGCCCATAGACATACCAGAACAGACTGATGCGCCTACAGAAATGCCAGAACAGATTGATGCGCCTATAGACATACCAGAACAGACTGATGCGCCTACAGAAATGCCAGAACAGATTGATGCGCCTATAGACATAACAGAACAGACTAATGCGCCTACAGAAATGCCAGAACAGACTGACGCACCTATAGACATATCAGAACAGACTAATGCGCCTACAGAAATGCCAGAACAGATTGATGCGCCCATACACATACCAGAACAGACTGATGCGCCTACAGAAATGCCAGAACAGATTGATGCGCCTATACACATACCAGAACAGACTAATGCGCCTACAGAAATGCCAGAACAGATTGATGCGCCTATACACATACCAGAACAGACTAATGCGCCTACAGAAATGCCAGAACAGATTGATGCGCCTATACCAGAACACAAACCAGAACATAGTACAGACTGATGCGCCTACAGAAATGCCAGAACAGATTGATGCGACTATACAGAAATGCCAGAACAGACTGATGCGCCTACAGACTAATTGCCTACAGAACAGACTGACTAATGATGCGCCTATACAGACATACCAGAACAGACTAATGCGCCTACAGAAATGCCAGAACAGATTTGATGCGCCCAGAACAGACTAATGCGCCCAGAACAAATTGACTATATGCATACCTACAGAAATGCCTACAGAATGCCAGAACAGACTGATGCGCCTATAGACATACCAGAACAGACTGATGCGCCTACAGAAATGCCAGAACAGATTGATGCGCCTATACACATACCAGAACAGACTAATGCGCCTACAGAAATGCCAGAACAGATTGATGCGCCTATAGACATACCAGAACAGACTAATGCGCCTACAGAAATGCCAGAACAGACTGACGCACCTATAGACATACCAGTACAGACTGACGCACCTATAGACATACCAGTACAGATTGATGCGCCTACAGGAATGCCAGAACAGACTGACGCACCTATACACATACCAGAACAGACTAATGCGCCTACAGAAATGCCAGAACAGATTGACGCGCCTATAGACATACCAGAACAGACTGATGCGCCTACAGAAATGCCAGAACAGATTGATGCGCCTATACACATGCCAGAACAGACTAATGCGCCTACAGAAATGCCAGAACAGATTGATGCGCCTATACACATACCAGAACAGACTAATGCGCCTACAGAAATGCCAGAACAGATTGATGCGCCTATACACATACCAGTACAGACTGATGCGCCTACAGAAATGCCAGAACAGACTGACGCACCTATAGACATAACAGTACAGACTGATGCGCCTACAGAAGTGCCAGAACAGATTGATGCGCCTATACACATACCAGAACAGACTAAGGCGCCTACAGAAATGCCAGAACAGATTGATGCGCCCATAGACATACCAGTGCAGACTGATGCGCCTACAGAAATGCCAGAACAGACTGACGCACCTATAGACATAACAGTACAGCCTGATGCGCCTACAGAAGTGCCCGAACAGATTGATGCGCCTATACACATACCAGAACAGACTAATGCGCCTACAGAAATGCCAGAACAGATTGATGCGCCTATACACATACCAGAACAGACTAATGCGCCAGTAGGCATACCAGAACAGACTGATGATTGACAACAAGTTCACACGACCACCATCTTTTTCTGCCGTGGGCATATTTCTTCAAGTCCATCCCATCGGTGAACTGTATTGGGACGACAATATATGGGTCCTTCCTTCTGGCCATTCTTCTAACAGTGTCCCACTGGCTTGGTACATAGATACTGGTCTTCTTTTTTACAAATTCAATGGTGGAATGAATTGCATCGCACTCCATCTGTGTGTGGCCTGGCTCTAGATTTGTACTAATGTTCAATAGTGGACACACATAGGGAGGCTGCGACATACTGGTTTCTGTTCTGTCCTGAACACAGAAGTACATGCTTGACGGTTGGTGGTAAAGCCTTCAGCTGAATTTGCAGACATGATGCAACTTCACATGATCCTCTCTGGGCATCTACTTCCGACCATACAAAGCGTGTACCTCCTTTCGTGGCTAAATCGTACACAGTAACAGTTCAATTTCTTCATGTAGAAACGTTCACTGACAAGTGAGCATGGTGTATATAATGCAGCCTGCAGATCACATGTTGCCACAAAAATGGATTTGTCCATCAGAGCAAGGGCTTTGTCCGTTATCCTTTCTTCACGGGCTCTCATTTTTTCTCTCTTGGTGTTGGGTGTACTCCTTTCAAGTTCTTGCTGAACTGACCCACTCTTCTTTTCCTTGTAGTACATCTGGCACAATGAACACTGATCCTTCTTTGGTACGTGAAAAGAAAAGTTAAACTCCTCGGTGAACACCTTCCTGTAAAGTGATGATGGCATTGCTTTGGTAGCATCACTGGTGCATTTGTCATTGTACAGTTCGTACATTTTTTACAACAGCTTTCTGTTCGTATCTCGACGGGTGTAGTGAGCATCGACTGTTGGGATTGATTCTATGTGCTCTCGAACCAGTTTTAGTGTATCGGTGGCAGTCTTGTTATGTGGCTCGTGGTGTCCCCTCTTTTCATTCCCAGCAAATATGCCTTGGTTCTTATTTCGTAGAGCATGATTGATCTAGGATTCACCAACATCCAAAGATTTTTCTGAAAAATGTTTTACAGACATTTTTTCTGTACAACATTTTCTTCTTCATCCAAGTATGTGCGAGTCTTCTTTTCTGTTGTGTTTGAGCAAACGAATACTTTCTGTCTTGTGTATGAGGATAAGTTCCAAAAGGTTTTAAAAATACTTTGGCGGGTTCCTTCAGAGATGTTTGCAGAACATTTGTACCTACAGTTAGAACAGTCGACTGCTTGTACAGATCTAGCTCACATAATTTCTCTTCCTGATTCATATATTCTTGTCCAGACAGTCTTAAGTCCTTACTTTTATTTTTAATCCAGGTTTCAGGAGTTGCCCGACGTTTCCTGAATAATGTCTTCTTTGTAGGCGTGTTGAAAGCTGCTGACTTTCTTGGTGTCCATGTATGTCTACAGGTGCATCAGTCTGTTCGGGTATGTCTATAGGTGCATCACTCAGTGCCGGTATGTCTACAGGTGCATCAGTCTGTTCGGGTATGTCTATAGGTGCATCACTTAGTGCCGGGATGTCTATAGGGGCATCAGTCTGTTCTGGTGTGTGTGTCTGTAGGTGCATCACTCAGTGCCGATATGTCTATGGGCGCATTACTCTGTAATAATGTGCCTACAGGTGCACCGCTCTGTACTATAGGGTCATCACTCTGTACTGGTATGTCTGCAGGTGCATCACTCTGTACTGGCGTGTCAACCTGTTGTGGTAAATACCTGGACGTAGAATCTATTTTCCTGTGTAAATCAAGAGGCACATAACGCTGTATTGATACAAACTGGGTTTGATTATCCTCAGTGATATGACCCGGTGCTAGTATATCCATTGACTCATCCTCTTCATCATTTGCGTCCTACTGTATTGGTATATCCGATGGTGTATCAGATTGTGCTGGGGTATCCAGGAACACCCCACATGGGTTTTGTAGATGTGGCAAAGTTGGGGCGGTGGGGTAGCCTAGTGGTTAAAGCGTTGGCTCGTCACGCCGAAGACCCGGGTTCGATTCCCCACATGGGCACAATGTATTAAGCCCATTTCTGGTGTCCCCCGCCGTGATATTGCTGGAATATTGCTAAGAGCGGCGTAAAACTAAACTCAGTCAGTCAGTCAGTGTGGCAAAGTCAGAATGAAATAATTCATCTTCATCTGCGTCGGACCATAATTCAGTCATCTTGTATACACCTAAAACCAGATTTGATTATAATAACACTCAATAATTTAATCAATTTAGCTTCAATTTAAATAGTGCTGGCAAATAACGTTTATACTGACAACAAATCTCGTAAGTGAAATACAAGTATATTACCACACTCATGTGTGTTATATTTAAGAGTTATTTAACAAGTACTTATTTACTATTTACAGATATGACTTACCTGTAATGTTTCAGTGGGATTTCCGTACTGTAAACCTTCCGAATACAAACACACTTTGGAAAAATAGCTCCTCTCCCAAGGGTCAAAATAAACTAACCATGGCTACAAAGTGTAGTGTGAAACAAACCCTGAAAACAGCTGTGACAGGCACGCTTATATATGGCCACAACAAAATAAGAGTAATTAAAACCATCTGACCCCGGAGAGAGGTCCTTATCAGCTATAAGTCTAAAGGGTTTGGTCCCGTAAGTGCGACCTTTGGATGGGTGTAAAAACAAACTGGTAGGTTTGCAGGGGTGTATCTCTAAGGCCCACTCGTTCTAGACAATGGGCAATCAATGTTTTAGGATTAATGTTAAAATGTTCACCGAAAATAAGTGGACAAGATTCAAGCAGTAAAATGTCATTTTTATTTAAACATTCATTGGGACGGTAATTTCTATTGTCTACATAATAGGTAATACACATAACATAATATATACATAAAAACGTTTATAGCACTAAAATAAGCAAATTTAAATAACATAGCATACAATAGCACTACAAAGTGACCATTTCCTTATGATTTAAATTATATAATACAAATCATGTATGGTGAAAGCAAAATATACAGGCAACACAGATATACCAGAACCTAGAATCACGAGCTCAACAACTTCACACAATAGTAGGCATTGTCCAGGTACTCCATTAATGTCAGGTCGTTATTTGCAAGCCTGAACTTCAAGTTATCTGGTCGTTCCTCCAAATCTCTGTACTTCTTCTTTTTGGGGGGCAGTCTTTGGCCAGCATTGTACTGAAGCATCTTTGCCTTGTTCAGTCCTTGTTCATCTGCCAAGAACTTGGCCATCCCGAAAAGGTTGGGATCTTGTTTTCCCACAACCTTCTTGAGACGGCCATGCCAACCCCCGATATTGTTGTTTGTGCGGTGACCGTCAGTATTTTTGGTACAGTCGAAAATATTCACCTTGACTTCGTTGTGTACAGGTCCGTGGTTGTAGTCTCCAGGTATCTGGGACATTATGTCGTTCACTGTTGAGACTGATATGCAGTCTTTCTGAATGCATCTCCATGAGATGCATTCTCCCCTTTTCTTCTTGTTCACAATAAACATATAACCATTTACATGTATGTATGTTCCACCACGAGAAGTAGGAAGAACCCTATTGTGCATTTGCCGTAACTGAAGTTTCGGCTGATGATAACTGTCAATTCCAACATTTTTATAGCTTGCAAGTTTATTTAAGAACTTTAATAACTCACTACATATGAACTGAGTGAACTAAACTCACTCACTAAACCCGCTGGTTCACAAGTCAACCCGCTGGTACAAATGTCATATTTCGTTTCCTGAGTGGACACATTTTACATTTTGTAGAAAACCAGTGTCTTAATTCCTTAAAACAACACCGTTTTTACAACATTAAACATCAACTAAATTTGACAGAATTTTTTACTTAAGGTGTTCTGGCACTAACCCCTCGACTAGTTGACTTAAATCAGTAGTAATGTTGAACATGAAATCAGTGATTAGAGATCAATAGCAGTACAACTGCATCACAAAAGGTTATTCCCCGTGGGCGACGTCGATTTTGTAGTTTTGTCGTAGATCATTCTTGTGTATTTCTGTACGACGTCGTTGTCGACGTAGTCTTTTTTATGCGACGTCGTTCTTTTTTTACGCGCCACGCGATGGCAATTACAGTACACCATACCTATGTGACTGCATTTCATAACTAGTACATACCAGTCATCTATGAAGATTACTGTCAAACGACTCTTGCTGTTTGAACAGGGTTGCAAGGTGTTTGGCAGGATTAGAGGTCTTAGTAAAGATAGAAACGTTAAATTTTAGAACATTAGCAAAGCTGAACCACGAGGGTCCGTGCAATTAAATGTTTTGACTTTTATCACGTAGACATTGGAAATCTTGATCTGCCTTTGCATGTATTTGTCACAGATGCCATCTGATGGGCCGAATATACACTCACCTTTCTGTGAATCCTTGGTATCATGACTACTTAAAGGTCACATGCAACGTAAAATACAACTTTGCAGATTCTGATACCTTTCGGTATGGACCTACCGAAACAAAGCGTCAAAAATGCAAATTCAACTTATAAAGTGGAAAAATAACGCGATGAAAAAAACCGCGTGAAATCGGAGTTCAAACGTTTCACTAATTTTCCCCAGACTTTTCTGGGGAATACGGGTTTCAACAGCTGGGCTGCGCTGACAGCACGTGCGCAGTGAAATAGGTTCGCGCAACTTGGAAGCGGGCTGTCTGGTGAATACTCGGTGAAGGCTTTGGTGTGAGCTATTTTCCTAATGTTTTGTTGATATCTCACAGGCGCGAGCTTTTTATATGTTATGACAGTAAATAAACTGTTTATATAATTTCATTTGTCTATTTCACCACACGTTCTTCTTACCGAGTGACTTTCTCAGTTCGATACTTAAAAGCAATGTCATTATTTAGCGTTGACACAATTTCTAACTGTGATATAGATATGTCGTTGTCACAGACAAAACTCAGTGTCTTGTTTTATTGACACCTGTGTGTCTGCCTGCCTGTCTGCTAATGATAATACTATTCAATACACAACTGCGATCACTGACCACATGCAATTTGAACTTAACACCAATCAGGCTATACACCATACACAAAACACATTGATTTATGGCCCGAGTTCGGTCTCTGTCACATTATGAAATTACACAGACAGGCAGGTGTGATACTTGAACACATGACATGTTATGATGTCTGTTGATTGCGAAATGTTATACACAAAAAATGAGCATGTATTTACAAAACCCAACATCTCTATATATACGCACACAATGAGCCGTGAAGGCGGTATCTGCTAATGAACCAGCCGTTACACTTGAGTGCACACCCACCCGCTCTGACTGGGTTCGGTATCCCGGCTGCTTCGTTTCGAGGGAGGTAAACCCAAGTACAAAATATTGCACTTTTGATTTGCGATTATACGCTTATAATTTTGTTTATTTGTTTTTTCATAATCAGCAATGCATATTATATGTCATGAAGAAGTGATAATTGTGTTTTAATTATGTTTGATTTTTTGGTTGCATGTGACCTTTAATAAACACATACTCATGCTATAGTATAGTTGTATATGTAGCCACACTCAATAATCAATACATGATACATGTCATCTGATCGTTTGGCGTTTGGGTAGCCTAGTTGTTAAAGCCCTCGCTCGTCATGCTGAGGACCCGGTTCGACTCCCCGAAGAGGAACATTATGTGAAGCCAGTTTCTGGTGTTGCCCCACCGTGAGATTGGTGGAATATCGCTAAAAGCGGCGTAAGACAATACTGAGTCAATTATCCCTAGGATATGCGTAGTTAGCAATTGAGGAGATAAATAGTTTCGTTGTTTAGTTTTCGGGATTCACTGTAATTCAACAACGCCGTCGGTTGTAAACTAAATTTGCCTGTGTTGAATTCCAGTGAATCCCGGAAATTGAACAAACAAAACTATTTATCGATATTGTAAACCAATTTTTAGTGAGAATCGTTTATCAAGTAACCCATTGACGCCGCGAGATCGTGTGTCGTAATGCGGTTAGCCTCTCCATCGTGAAGTCCGCTGTCGCCCCAGATGCGAGAAACACAAGACGGGTTACGCTATTATCTGATGGGGGAGCTAGGTCACGTCATGTTCGAAATAAATGTCAATATTATACAGAAGACAAAATGTATTCATGTTTTTTAATTAAACCTGATGAGTAAGATTTGACATGTGTTCATGTTAAACTTAATTACTGCAATACCACTGGAATAATGTTATAATGACAATGAAAGAATTCAATTTTATGCTACCTTCTCCCCCTCGTGTAAACATAGACTGGTCCAATCAAGGATGCCCACAACTTACGTGCCTACTGTTGATTAAAGAAGCTGACATATATGGTAGAATTATGTATGCCTTGAAACATTCCAATCACTGACACAATGGAAGAACTTTGCAAGTGTGAAGAGGGCCTAGATGATGTATAACTGCGAAATCAGTGATTCGTGTACGCGTGTGGAAACGTGGCATTCTTGGAGACGTTTTTCATCGACTTTGACAGTGAAGTTTTGTCAACACACTGTGAGGTGTACCAAACAGAATCGCGGATATGGACGACAGATTTTGGATGAAAGAAGGATTCATTATTGGGAGTCAGGCATGCTTTGTACAAATGGAGGAGGACGCAGATGGCGATTGGTGGCCGCCCGCAAGCAGACGAAGGTAGACTCTGAATACAGTCCGTCACGACCATTCCTCACTTAGCGCCTGAACGAAGATAGTGTTTGAAGTGCTTGAGCATCAAAATTCTCAAAGTCGGAAGGATAACCCCTCTCTTGGAGCCACTCTTCGAATAAAAATCTATCATTTTCTAACACATTTCTTACATTATAATCTTCTCAAAGAGAAAGTAAGATTGTAAGGTAAGAAATGTGTTAGAAAATCATAGATTTTTATCCATGCTGCAGTACAGTATCGATCGCTTGCAGGTGTGTATTAAATATTGGGCTAAAATATTTACGTAATCATTAACACGTTATTGCATAAGTTATCGTTAAAATGAATGTAAATTCGCATTTTCCGCCAATGCAGAATTTGGGTGGGTATGCTTCATTCATTTATGGTGGAGAAAACATTTTGTGAAAGATGTTTCGCCAGTCTAAACTATTCAGGGGAGGTAACTATCAATTTCTTTCTCTTTGTTTACAAATAACGAAACGGTTTACACCGCAGACTGTATATCTGTTGGTCGCCTTTGATCAAGACCCATCAATGATTTGTTGTAGGTCATCATCCTTGACCTTTGCAAAGCGAGAGCTGGTACCACTTTGGTCAGACGATGCCGATGGACGCTCGCTAGTCGAGGCCAGGGCCGGGTCTGGGATTTTGTCAGCGTTAGCCATGTTGTCAGCCTGAATGGATTATTACATCAGGTTCTTTGAGAAAGTCGAAACCTATTCCCAAGTAAAAATGATTGTTTTCAACAGTTGTCAGTACTTTTTAAATTGTATTTATTTGTCAATTCTCTGATTTTTTTATCAACACTGTCCTTCGTATGTTTCCATTATTAGAATAAATGTTTGCTAGACTGAGATTTTATGTCTCTTCAATCATTACTTTATAAAGCATATGAGCGTTCTGTTAGATAAACAAATAAAATACTAACCTTCATCAGTCATGAACCCCTCCAAAATTGCATCATCTCCAAAAATTTCATCAAAGGAACCAAGAAAAAAATCTGGATCACTCAAAATAGAGTTAGCCTCCATTATGCAAGTGAAAGCTGTGCATATACTTACGTATCATTGGGCTGTTATTCGGCTTTTGTAATTCGGGGAATCGAACTATGTTCGACGAGGTTTTTCCACCAATGAAATTGCAGAAAACACACCTTACTGGTTTACAACACACCATGAATGTTACCGAGTGCGGCGTTAAACAACAAAAAAGAAAACAAACCAAAGTTGGAACGCCGTAATGGAACTGGAACAGCGCCCGTTTCATTCGCCGTAGATGATCATTATCAATATATGACAACCAGCATGTGTCGACGTCTTTCATAAAGGTTTCATTGCTCCAGCCTACAACAGTCTGGTGTTGATGGTGGGGATGGCGACGCTGTGGTTGATGTTTCTGCTGTTGAGGACCAACGAGAGACCATCACGCTCCAGAGGCACAGGGCATCAAGACAAGGGGCGTGGCACAGACAGGTGGGACATGATCATGTACTCCATGTGACAGCACTCAGTTCACGCCCCACAGTAATATCAAATCGTAGATTTCATGTTTACATATGAATAGGTTTATCGCGTATATTTCTTTGCAAAATATCGAGAAAAAGAATAAGGTTAAATATCTGCTATTATTTATGTAATAATTGATTTCATCCTTTTAAAAGGTCATCAACTATATAATAAGAATTGAAGAAAAAGGAATTTTATGATATTTCACAAGATGCCAAAGCAGATCAATGTTCATGATATCACTCACTGAATGTATGTATGTATGTAACCGTCCCTTGACAACGTAGACGTTGCCTATGATACCCAGTTGTGACTGTCTGGCCCAGCCGATTATTGACGTACATGCATTGCAGATGGATAGTGATGTGCGGTAACGACCGGTTGCTAAGGGATGGTAGCCACGAAGACAGCTGGAAGGTTCTGATTGTTGTGGATGACAATGTATCCATACCGGCTTGCAACAGGTAAGTGCACGCTAAGTTTGATGAGTAATTTAAAATAAATTCAAAATAATTAAACTCAGAGCCTGTTTCTGCAGGAAAAGTTACAAATATAGATAATGCTGTAAAATAGCGAGATATGCTTCATCAAGCCATTGATATGTATTATTTGACCAGCTGTGGGAACACCTAGTGGATAAGACGATCGCCTGTAATCCCCAAAGCCTGGGTTCGATTCCCAGATGGGTGCAATGTATGGAACAAATTTCTGGTGTCCTCTACCGTGATATAGCAAGAATATTGCTAAAATAGACACACATGCACACACGCACACACGCACACACACACGCACACACGCACGCACACACACACACACACACACACACACACACACACACACACACACACAAAACAACAATACTCAGTTGCTTGTACTTTATTGAAATATAGGATTCGGTTATCTTGTGTCTGAATCTCGGATTTGCCTTCATTATACTCTGTGCCACATATTTGTCAACTCACAATTGTTTTCATTTACTCGCTGTAATGATGGTGTTAACCATCGGGGTGAGTGTGTATGTTTGACGCCGCATTTAGCAACATTTCGGCATTATCACGGCGAACGCTTTAACCACTAAGCTACCCCATCGCTCCATATTAACCACCAGAAGTTTTCTTTCTTCCGCAGAAAACCATCTTGTTTCACAGTTAGCCTTGGTGATCCAGCTGCTCAAAAATATGACGTTATCAAGGTAATTGACGACCATAAACTCCGACAGAGGGCTCTGGCATTCTTAACTGTTATCTCGCGAGGTGCTGACGTCATCTATGACCGATGCGCCGCTTACAGCCCGGAAGACACTGCTCAGGGTTATTTCCTCCACCATCCTACCCATGGCATTGTCTATGCCGACAGACAGGGTTACTTAGATAGACATGCGCTGTTTCAAAGTACGAACACAAATTATGCAAAACGAGGGCTATTACGATATTGTGCTCAAGACAATTTGGCGCCTTTGATTCAACAGAAGGTAGGGCCCGTTTTACCCGGAAATCTGAATCCTCAAAAGTCAGCACACCTGCAATCACTTAGACAGGTATACAACAGACTCCCCACTGTCTTCCTACCCAACCATGTGTACACAGAATTAGATGATGTCCCCACGTTATACCACGAAGAAGGGTTCTGGTCCATAGTGATGCTGTTCCTGCCATCCGGCTTTGGGGTGGGGCAGGCGTTGTCACAGAGGCTGCTGTGGGAGGTTGGAGGAGTTGTAGGGCTCATCCCCAAATGGGACAGCCATCAACAGTTCCTAAATCGGACAACGAACACACCCCGAGTCATTAAACCATTGCTGAAGGATGTTATGGGTCCATGGGACTGTAAGACTAACAGTACCATGTTCCAGTGTGTACGAGAGCTTAGCGGGTACCTGCTGGACCACAATGTGATGATGACAGAAGACAGAGAACTGATCCAAGTCTGGCTAGCGGATCTGGAAGTCGCAGGGTACAAGGAACCTAAGAGATATAATCATGAATTCCATTGTCAGAGCACGTTGATCGCGACCTCTGGGTTGATTAGACCCGTTTTGATTTCAGCAATACAGCCTCCCGCCTCTGACCTGTCTACTGTGATGAAGCCTCAATGTCCTCAACTCAAGTATTCATCATCACCTGCACCAGTCATCACCGATATTGCTCTCATCATCACTTTCAACTCGGAAAAGTTTTATGACAATCTTCCTCTCTTGGAAGCAATTCACAGACGATACTTTGCTCACATCATTTACTGTGGTCCAAGACAGGACAGGTTCAAGTCCAAACTTGTTGCATCTGTTGCCTTGTCGAATATTCTATTTATAGAAGGCATCAAGGAAGGATGGTATTTTATGTGGGAGTGTCTGACCTTGACCTCCAAGTTTAACCTTAACGTCAGAGGTTACCTACAGATCGGGGACGACACTCTCTTGAACTCGTGGAATATCGCGGACCTACCACGTGACCGGATATGGGTTGTGCATCACGGGCAGTTATTCCGTCGGGATGAAGAAACAAAAAGATGGGTGTGGTGGAAACATGTCTCGGGTCAGAAGGCGGTTAACCGTGCTCTAGACACGATAGTCAGAATAAACAGCAAGGAACCGGGGAATACACACGTGAGCAACTTCTTGAAAACATATTCTGCCAACGTTGGGGACATAGATCACGTGTATCAAGCGTCATCTGACCTGGTGTATATTCCGTCCAAGATGGCCGACCAGTTCAGGTATTTGGCAGCCATCTTTCGTCGGGAGAGAGTAATTGTGGAACTGACATATCCGACTCTTGTACATGGCCTAGCGCCCAGTGCTGACATCTATGTGATCCAAGGGGAAATACTCTGGGGTGCAAAACGACGACAGTATGCGAAAATATATAATGAAAATTTGTTCTCGCTTCACCCATACAAACTATCACATGCACTTAACTCGACAGAGGGTCGTGCTTTTCTATGTGGAGTATATATGCCTCTTCAACAGGAATATCTAGAGTTGCTAAGTGACCAAACCAACTACAGGAAGTAATCATTACAGAATATATTGTACAAATGATTGTGCCTTATGCTATGATCAGGTTTGTCACAATAATAAAACGTTTTAAATGCACGATTCTTATTTTGTACTGTTACACGGTAACACAACGATGATGAAAGATTTTCAACAATGCCTTTAATTGTTACGGTATTACTGTCTAGCTAACAGTGATCACAACAAGGGCGTGACAGATGCTAGGACTGCTTCCCAGGCGTTGACCAGATTTAACCAGAGATTTTCTTCAGACTTCTCTTCTGGGCTGCTCTGCTGATCTAGTCTGGTGGTCTTGTATGCTGTCTTGTCTGGTGGTCTTGTCTGCTCTGTTGGTCTTGTCTGTCCTGCTGGTTTTGTCCTGGTCAGCGTTCAGCGCCCTCCTGTGCCTCTCTGCTGACTTCGCTGACGGTGCTATTTACACAGGAGTTTCTCAACTCTGTAATGGGCTGTGACCCCGACCATGAACGTGTGATACGAGCCACATTTCAGCCGGTCACAGCTGTCAAACAAGAACTGTTGCTTTTATAACCTCAAAGCAAGCAGTTGACTAATTCACCTGACAGCACTGTCAATAATTGTTTGCCCATATAAGTGAGGCCATCAAATCTTTGTTTGGTAATCGTCAGAAGCTCGTGGCCAGCAACTGACCGAATCCTGACCTCCATGAGAAATTTGTGTGACAGTCCACACCGCCTCCGACTGTCAAATAGTATTACAGTACTTCCAGAACATATCCGTTCATTTGCTCAATTGTTTATATTCTATCATACGAAAGAAATTACCGGTTGATAATGTTAATTTCAAAATGTCTATACTGCCCCTCCATATCATGTAGATGTGCCTTTTGGGGGGTTTGAACTTTTCTTTCAATTTTATTTTTTTCTGTTTCAACAATTATTGATCATATTTATGAGAGAGATACAGCATACCGAAGATCTGGGGTTGTTCCATACTACTACAGTTTCCATGATATCACCTATCTTGTTCTTGTATAGATTCCAGTGAAAACATTACATCCATAACTGCATGTGATAAAATTGGATTTTGATTTCAGCATTTGTTGAAACTTTATTGACCAAAGACAACTGAAAAACAACATATTCATCCATGAATTTCGAAATAGAATCATTTAGAATTCTGAATGTTTTGTAAAATATAACTTTGGAATTGTTGATTTGTTGATAAGCAATTAAGTTCAATTGAAAATAAAAGTATTAAATGAAGACTTAACAAACATAATAACATACTACCAATAATATGTATTTTCATACTTAGAGATTTTGAAATTGAAGGAATCAAATAAATTGTTTGAGATCTCAACGTTGAATTGGAGGAAGGGGGGGAGACGTCTGTTTTTACGAGTAAAAAACTTTCTAGTTACAATATGAAAATCATTGTGGATTCTGTTGAAGCATATGCCCAAGAAGGCCCAAAATGTGTAAAATGTCTTTCAGAGTGTGTAGAGTCAGTAGGTGGTGTTGTTATTGGTAGATTGCACAAACTAAAAAAGAGGAACAGAAATGGAATAAAGTCATTCTTTCCCAGCCAGCTGTCAACCAAAGTATGGCTGCCCTGCATGAAATGTTTGTTGTAATTCCCACTGACAAGGAGTCAAAATCATCATTAAATAAACTGTTTCTACTTTTGTACTGGATTCCAAAGCTATATAAAAATCAGTACAAAAAGAGATTCCTACCAGGGTCCAGCAAATGTGCCACCAAATCCCTGTCTCAAAGATTACCGAAGAGCGACGTTTTGGTGTTGACTAACTTCATAACAGTATAAGAACCTACACCGAAACGTCGCTCTCACTTACATAAAGAAGTGGTTCATCCATATATTGATATCCTTTTCGATATTCACAGAAAGTATTTGAAAAAAGCGGGATTGCTACCATGTGGATTCTCAAAAAGTAAACAATTAAAGCAACTGTCATTTGATCTTTAAAGGAAACAATATGTGACATGCTGGACTTTATCAATGATAATATCTTTGTAAAATGTTTGGGTAAAACATTACGACAGTAGTAGGCATCCCCATGACCACCAATTGTGCCCCCTGCGGATCTGTTTCTTTATGCATAAGAGTTAGAATTTCTGTATGGGTGGGCAAAATCAAAAACAAGGTAATATGGCCAAGAAGTTTAGCTTGAGCTTCAGGTGTATCGATGATCTAAAATCCCTCAATAACCATCAAATAGCCATTGCCTTCCGTTGATCTACACACCTGAACTTGAAATTAAGGAGACAAGGGAGACTGCCTCAACTGTGTCTTGTTTAGATTCGGGTGACAAAAAGATAAAAAAAATACCTTTTGGTGTTTACATTTTTCAAATTTGGAGGTACAATCGAGCGCGCTCTATTTACCACTATTTTAGATAGCGTCATACCTTGTAACCTATTTTATATTTGGGATTACAAATTCTAGTACTTTTTGAGTTGAGCCCCATCCGGGATTCGAACCCACACCCTCAGAGTAAGGCACCTAATCGCCAGCACACAAAGTCAGCCGCCTAACCCGCTCAGCTACCGCGACTTCCACAAAAAAAAGGAAGTTGGACAACTGGTTATCTAGACTGCGGACTTTGTGTACCCCTCTGATAAGTGGTAATTGGCACGGCTCCCACGGCCGAAAGCTATGAAATACACAATGCCATTTTAGAAAGTGGTCAAATGTAACGTATGTTATATTTGGGATTACACTTATCAGAGGGGTACACTTACTTCAATTACTCCAGACAACACAATTTCAAGGTATACCTCTGTGAATTTGGTTGTGTAATTAAATATACGAAGACACTTCCAACAATAATAGTCATAGGACGGGACTTACTTCAACCTGTTCAATGTACATGTATTATACGTATTACACCATTTTCCAAATGCAACCTTGTCACGGTGCCGTTACATTCGTTTCCCTGATTTGACTGACCGGCGAAAAACAACACAACTTCAATGGCTGTTGAAACATGTGCTTTAGTCCCGTCTTCTAACTCTACAGTGGTGAGAGTTCGCCAGGGGGCGCAACTCATGACAGACTGTTTCTGACAGGAAGATGTAACGTTAATACACAACAGGTACGACTATGTACCGTGTAGCTATGTTGTTTCACGCCGCACTCAGCAATATTCCGGCTATGCATCGTGTAATGGTGTACAGCCACCTACCTATAACATATATCTTCAATAATATTTTGCATGACTGCCCTTCCTCTAATAATAACTACTCCGACTAATAATATACTAAGCAGCAAAAAAAACGTCAGTTTGGAATTTTCCTTCGCAGAAACGGATAACTATAAACTCATGTAATGGTTTGATTGTATATTTTTGACAACATCTCCAACTTCACCTCAGCAAAGACATTCCTTCCCAAACTCAGAATGGAACCCAGGAAATGGTCTCAAAAACGCAACTTCATCTCGGAGATGGTACCATGTTCTCCATGTTTTTCATGCACCTCGTGCTGCACGTGCTGTTCACAAGGACCAGCCCTACAAAATGCACCCCCAAACCTGGTTGAAACATTCACATTACAACGTCAGCAGGATGCCGCGACTCACGACAGCTCAGAGGAACCAGGCGCTAGGAAGACTTGAAGCTGACCACACAAGCCGTTGCCAATCACTTCCAGGTCAACGTTCGCTACAGGCTGCAGCAAAGTTTCCGGGCAACCAACACCACACATGATCGCCCCCGTACTGGCAGACCAAGGGTGACCACAAGACGACAAGACCGCCATGTTGTGCGACAGCATGTACAGAATCCCTTCATGCTGGCATCCGAAACAGCACGCCAGACAGTGGGAACACACGGAAGACCAATCAGTACTGATACAGTACGCCGACGTCTTAACAGCGGGAACCTCCATTGCCGTAGACCTTGCCGTGGACCTATCCCCACCCCTCGTCATCGGTGTGAACGCCTACAGTTTGCCCTACAACACCAAAACTGGCGATACAGGCAATGGAGAACTGTTCTGTTCACAGATGAGAGTCGGTACTGTTCCAAGAATATGGCGACGTTACTCAGACCAATGTGCTAGGGAAAGAGACTCATGGGGAGGTGCAAGCATCATGGTATGGGGTGGAACAGGCCTGAACCAGAGAGTGGGTCCTGTGGTGTCCAGAACCTTGGTCCAGGGGGAGGAGGCGGCATCACAGCGGTGCGCTACATCGACCAAGTTCTCAGATCCCAAGTCATACCACATTTCGCATGTCACCGGAACAACATTTTCCAGCATGATAACGCCCGGGCCCATACTGCCAGAGCTACACGGGACTTCCTACAGCACAACGGTGTCAACATTATGCAGTGGCCAGCCTTTATTCCTGATTTAAACCCTTCATAAATCGATTGGTGCGCTCCATGCATAGACGCTGTGCTGTAGTTATTGCCGCTCGTGATGGTCACACTAGATACTAAAGTCAAGAGTCTGAATGGACTGCAAACGTTTACGTAATGTCTTGAAATTCTGCTGAGTTATTACTTAATGTGTCATGATATTGTACACAAAAAATTTTTTGATCCGCTTATTGTGTAATTTTGTGTAATGATTTGATTACAGTGCCTTTCAATTTTGAATTCGTACTGTTGCTGAGTATAGTAATAATCGTAGTTGATTGGACTAAACGTAGTTGATTGGACTAAACAAGACATCCAGAGTCTTCAACGCCTGACCAGAAGGATCATGTCTGATAACAGAGCCCACCACCCTCGTTCCTCTCTCAATCGTTTATATATGCCAATCAGTTCGGGAGGTCGGGGTTTGATTAATGTGGTGAGGTGAGGTGAAATTGTGTTTAACGTCGTGCTTGAGATTATTTCGCTCATATGACGACGTGCATGCGCGTGTATGTGTATGTGCGGCTGTTTGTACTAGCCCAGACTGAAGCTGGTGTTATGGTGCTAGCCCACTGAGATACCATGCCGCAGTGAAGCATGAATACCCCTCTCAGGCACATTATACTGACTTCGAGCCGACCAGTCCTTGTTGTACCCATTAATGCCGAGCGCCAGGCAGGGACCATATTTGAACGTCTTTTGGTATGACGCGGTCGGGGATCGAATCCGCGAACTTCCGCTCTCCGGGCGGACGCTCTAACCTCTACACCACAAAGGCGGTCTGATTAATGTGGAGGCTCTTCATGATAGAATTTCATTATATTCTTTTGCACATATTTATTTGTCGGATGATTCTCTGGTGATGCATGTCAAAACTCATGATGAAAGCAAGGAATCCACCGCTATTTTAAGCGTGCCAAGGTTGTTGGAAAGAACCTGAAATTTGAGGTTGATTTTGTTGATGGCGATGTACTGCTGGACGGTACAGCGATGGGAGTAAACCAGTTGAAGTTATTCACCAAGTCTGCCGAGAGGCGGTCATTTGTGGAGAAGCTTTCTGAGAAGCCATTGCATCGTGTGTACATGCAGTGTGTGGAACAGAATAGCAATCCCAGCGACTCCTTCGCCTGGATGAAGTCGGCTGGTCTCCAATGTGAAACTCAAGGCTTCGTTTTTGCTGCTCAGGACCAGTCACTTCCCACTCGCAATCGCCTAAATGTGATTCTTAGAGATTATATTGTCATGAAATGTCGGCTGTGAAATGAATTTACAGACGCTGTCCAACACCTTGTCAGTGGATGCCCTTCTTTGGCACAAACAGCATACCTTAAACGACATCATGGCATGGCTCGTTGTTTTCACTATCGTCTTCGACATGCCCGTGGCTTTGACTCTGAGGTCCATCCATGGTACGACACTGAACATAATAATAATAATGTGTCCATTTATATAGCGCCAAACTCCACACTAGGTATGCTCATAGCGCTAACAATCAAGGCAGGATCACCCGAACCCGCTCTGCATACTATTTTTAATCTGTAAAACATAATAATAATACTCCGACCCTTCCGTGCAGCACCAACAATACACACCCGTACACGTGCACGTACACGCACATGTACATGCACGCATGCACGCACGCACACACACACACACTATTGGGGTAACGCTGTTTCGCAGGACATTGTCATTTGCAGAAGCCATTGGTCAATTAACTCCCCTATCCAGCTAAAATGGGTGGAATTTGTGTTAAAAAAGACAAAACAGTATCATAAATTTAATTTTAAGTTCAAACAACTTACTCGCAACGGGCTGTTAACCCAACACTGTAAGACGATGAAACAAGGTTTATGACGTCATTATGGAGCGTGACGTCACCTGCTATGACGTCATTTGACAACAGAACTGATAATGGCCCGTAGTTGAGGAATCAGCGGCCCGCTCATTTCTGTAACTAGAGGGCGGTTTCATCATAATACCGTCCATTTTATGTATAATACTATGATCTATTCATCATTGTCAAATTTAGTCTGTGTGCACATAATAAACGTGTGTAGTTTGAAAAGGGAACTACTTTCTCTGGCGATGGTGTAAGTTGAAGGAGTGATATTGTTAACCTTTGACCTAGAGGAACTTTGACCCGGTTTAAATAATGAATTTCTTTCACGAAAACACAGCGTAAAACGAGTTGAATTAGAATGGGGATAACTGTACTGTGTTTGACGAATTGGGGACGTATACCGGTGGTTATATAGCCGCAAATTTAGTTATATCGGCGACGCGTAAGCGGAGCCAATATAACGTTAAATTTGCGGCGACGCGTAAGCGAAGCCGATATAACGTTAAATTTGCGGCTATATAACCACCGGTATACGTCCCCAATTCGTCAAACACAGTACAGTTATCCCCTAAGTATAGGGAATCGTGAAACAACACCGAAGAAAGTGCACCATGCCTCCAAATCGGCTATGGATATGGGAGTGGCAGCCCCTCCATCCAACGAACACCGAAAAGCGGCAGACGTTCCGGAGGGAATCTATACGTGCAAGTTTGCCAGAGCGAAATACGAAGGGAACAACCGACTGTTGCTGCTGCTCTCTATGCGGACTGGCGAAACGATTCCGGTCTGTGGCTACAAGATACGAGAAACGATACAAGACGCCTGTGGAATAGAATGTCTACAATTGGTGGGTGGACTGTTTCTGTGTAGGCTTGGCAAAATCTGCAACTCGCGATCGCTTATTTCGAAAAGGAACGATGATCGAGCAGCCGAGTTGCTGTTCCCCAGAGAGTCGAAGTTCCTGTAGAGACCAAGCGGGTATAACTTCTATCCAGTCAAAACAAACATACAAACATACCAGAGAGTCGAAGTTCCTGTAGAGACCAAGCGGGTATAACTTCTATCCAGTCAAAACAAACATACAAACATACACGCAAACACACATACGAAATGTTTTATCTAGACAATCCACACAACCATATCTGTCACAACTAGTGTGACAGTCCACACAACCATATCCATCACACCTAGTGTGACAGTCCACACAAGCATATCCACCACACCTAGTGTGACAGTCCACACAACCATATCCACCACACCTAGTGTGACAGTCCACACAACCATATCCATCAGACCTAATGTGACCATCCACACAACCATATCCATCACACCTAGTGTGACAGTCCACACAACCATATCCATCACACCTAGTGTGACAGTCCACGCAACCATATCCGTCAGACCTAGTGTGACCATCCACACAACCATATCCATCACACCTAGAGTGACCGTCCACACAACCATATCCATCACACCTAGTGTTACCATCCACACAACCATATCCACCACACCTAGTGTGACAGTCCACACAACCATATCCATCACACCTAATGTGACCATCCACACAACCATATCCATCACACCTAGTGTGACAGTCCACACAACCATATCCACCACACCTAGTGTGACAGTCCACACAACCATATCCATCGGACCTAATGTGACAGTCCACACAACAATATCCATCACACCTAGTGACCATCCACACAAGTATATCCATCACACCTAGTATGACGTTACACACACTTATATCCACACGGCTTTAGTATCTTTACCGTAGTTAAACGACAGATTTAATCTCGCTTGATAGTTACCTTTGTGTACAAACTAAGTATCACTGCCATCTTTACTTTAAGCTCAAAGTTATGAGATGTAAGTTTAGAAATGTAAGTATATGAATGTCAGAATGAATTATTAGGTGAGAGTAAGAATAGTGAAACATTAAATACGTCGCTGCATTATCTCGTGTGGCGTTACCATATTTACTCAGTTTATAATATTAAATTGTCTTAACAATGAATTTTGAATTTGAATATCCTCTCTATTTGTGTTTGAAGGCGTGGAGATCTCGGAGCTAATTGCCTGTAAATATTTGAAGGCGTGAGCGGTCCCTAACAAGACTGTATCACAATAACAAAGAGAATTTCACTCGCTGGAATCAGTGACAATGGCATGGAGGATTCGAAAAGGTAGACTGTTGTCCCTGCTTACGTTCAGGGTCTTTGAATAATTATTAATTTATATATTCATTTATTTGTTAAAGGGTTTGTCGTCTCTGTTGACTGTGGAATGTGTACGACATACACCATGAGTGCAGATTTAAACGGCGTTTTCCCTTTCTGTTTGTTTCTGCTGTCGGTAGGCCAGGACGTTCTAATCCTTCTATTTGTTTTTGCTATTGGTAGGCCAGGACGTTCTAATCCTTTCTGTTTTGTTTCTGCTATTGGTAGTCCAGAACGTTCTAACCCTTTCCGTTTGTTTCTACTATTGGTAGGCCAAGACGTTCTAATCTTTCTGTTTGTTTCTCCTGTTGGTAGGCCAGGACGTTCTAATCCTTCTGATCCTAATTGTAGGCCATGACGTTCTTACCCTTTCTGTTTGTTTCTGCTGTTGTTAGGCCAGGATGTTCTAATCCTTTCTGTCTGTTTCTCCTATACGTAGGCCAGAACGTTCTAACCCTTTCTGTGTGTTTCTGCTATTGGTAGGCCAGGACGTCCTGATCCTTTTTGTTTATTTCTGCTGTTGGTAGGCCAGGACGTTCTAACCCTTTCTGTCTGTTTCTGCTGTTGTAGTCCAGGTCGTTCTAACCCTTTTTGTTTGTTCCTGCTATTGGTAGGCCAGGACGTTCTGATCGTATCTGTTTGTTTCTGCTGTTGGTAGGCCAGGACGTTCTAACCCTTTCTGTTTGCTTCAGCTGTTTGTAGGCCAGGACGTTCTAACCCTTTCTGTTTGTTTCTGCTGTTGGTAGGCCAGGACATTCTAATCTTTTCTGTTTGTTTCTGCTATTGGTAGGCCAGGACGTTCTAACAGTTTCTGTAACTTTCTCCTGTTGGTTGGCCAGGATGTTCTAACGGTTTCTGTTTGTTTCTGCTATTGGTATGCCAGGACGTTCTAATCCTTCTGTTTGTTTCTGCTGTTGGTCGGCCAGGACGTTCTTACCCTTCTGTTTGTTTCTGCTATTGGTTGGTCAGGACGTTCTAATCTTTCTGTTTGTTTCTGCTATTAGTAGGCCAGGACGTTCTAATCCTTCTGTTTGTTTCTGCTGATCCTTTGTGTTTGTTTCTGCTGTTGGTAGGCGAGGATGTTCTAATCCTTTCTGTTTGTTTCTGCTATTGGTAGGCCAGGACGTTCTAATCCTTCTGTTTGTTTCTGCTGATCCTTTGTGTTTGTTTCTGCTATTGGTAGTCCAGAACGTCCTAACCGTTTCTGTTTGTTTCTGCTGTTGATAGGCCAGAACGTTCTGATCCTTCTGTTTGTTTCTGCTGATCCTTTGTGTTTGTTTCTGCTGTTGGTAGGCGAGGATGTTCTAATCCTTTCTGTTTGTTTCGGCTATTGGTAGTCCTGAACGTCCTAACCGTTTCTGTTTGTTTCTGCTGTTGATAGGCCAGAACGTTCTGATCCTTCTGTTTGTTTCTACTGATCCTTTGTGTTTGTTTCTGCTGTTGGTAGGCGAGGATGTTCCAATCCTTTCTGTTTGTTTCTGCTATTGGTAGGCCAGGACGTTCTATTCTTTACTGTTTGTTTCTGTTGCTGGTAGTCCAGAACGTCCTAACCGTTTCTGTTTGTTTCTGCTGTTGATAGGCCAGGACGTTCTAACCCTTTCTGTCTGTTTCTGCTATTGGTAGGCCAGGACGTTCTAATCCTTTCTGTTTTGTTTCTGCTGTTGGTAGTCCTGAACGTTCTAACCGTCTCCGTTTGTTTCTACTATTGGTAGGCCAAGACGTTCTAACCTTTCTGGTTTTTTCTCCTGTTCGTAGGCCAGAAAGTTCTAACCGTTTCTGTTTGTTTCTGCTAGGCCAGGATGTTCTAACCCTTTCAGTTTGTTTCTGCTATTTGTAGGCCAGGACGTTCTAATCCTTCTGTTTATTTCTGCTGTTGGTAGGCCAGAAAGTTCTAACCGTTTCTTTTTGTTTCTGCTAGGCCAGGACGTTCTAACCCTTTCTGTCTGTTTCTGCTATTTGTAGGCCAGGACGTTCTGAGCCTTTTTGTGAACACCTGGTGTTATTTCTGATTTTGAAAATGTCATTTATACAATGTCCACCCTGTGTTGCCCCAACGAGACTGATTATTCTCTGTTTTTGCTTGCTGATGTTCTAGCTATCCGGTTTAATAGTTGTTTTCATAACATGCTAATTTATTGAACAACGCACAGGACAATCGTTGCACAAACCTATCTGAAAGCGTCCATACTTTGGCATGGTCTTTGTTAGTTGTAGCGCTAAGATCGCTTTGTGCAACTGGGCACAACTCGTAGTTCATGATTATAAAATGTTCAGTTTGATGAGAAACGATTTCTTAAAGAGATGCGGATCTTGTCTCTCATTACTGAAGAGAATGGGGCCTTGGGGTAGACCCGGGTACCATAAGTGAAGCTCATTGTTAGTGATAATGTGGTGTTATTGCTGGAGTAAAACCCAACTCACTCAGTACTGAGGTGCAGCCTACAGACACATTAAAACAAATAGTGTTGACACGCGACCGGGGCTTCAAGCGTACGGTCCCATTCGCCATTCCTGCAACGTTGGCAGGAAAATAGTAATCGACCTAGCAACCATAGGTGCCTGCATTTCATAACTTGTGAGGTACATGCGAACATTTTCTTTTTATGAAGATTTCAAAGACTTTCAAACGATTTTTGCTCACAATTGCAAGCTGTTTCATCAGGGTTAGCCTTCTCAGAAAGGATAGAAAAGTTGTTAGAATTGGTCTGCAGCAACCATGCTTTGAATAAACGACTAACGGGATCGGGTGGTCAATCTTGCTGGCTTTTGATACATGTCATCTTATCCCAGATGAAGGCGCTTGGTAGTCTGGTCGTTAAAGCCCTCGCTCGTCACGCTGAGGACCTAGTTCGACTCCCCGAAGAGGAACATTATGTGACGTCAATTTCTTGTGTCCCTCCTCCGTGAGATAGCTGGAATATTGCTAAAAGCGGTGTAAGACAATACTCAGTCAAATATCCCTAGGATTTGCGTAGATCGATAATGTCATCGATTATGCCATGAATATTACCGAGTGCGGCGTTAAGCTACAAAAAAGGAAACAAAGCAAAGCTGACACGCCGTAATGGAACTAGAAGACCGCCCGTTACACTCACCGTAGATGATAATGATTAATATATGACAACCAGCATGTGTCGACGTCTTTCATAAAGGTTTTATTGCTCCAGCCTACAAGAGTCTGGTGTTGATGGTGGGGATGGCGACGCTGTGGTTGATGTTCCTGCTGTTGAGGATCACGTGGACCAACGAGAGACCATCACGCTCCAGAGGCACAGAGCATCAAAACAAGGTGCGGGGCACTGACAGGTTGGAATTTCGCTTGTTAGATATACCGGTCGACTGCCAACTTAAACTTTTTGATCAAGTTGTTAAGCCTATTTTATTGTATGGTGCTGAGGTGTGGGGCTACGAAAACACTATTCAATTAGAACGTATTCATTTGAAATTTTCTAAATACATATTAAAGGTAAAAACAACAAACCCAGATTTTATGGTTTACGGTGAACTTGGAAGATCAATCAATCTTTATTTCGTACTGAAGAGGCCACAGGCCTTTAGTACATATACATATATAATGGGGAATTACATAAATAAATATATTTACATTACAGTGATAAAACGTTTGTTCTATACAACATTGCAATGTGGATGAACATGGCAAGATTTTGTAATATATTTTGATTTTTACTGCTTATAAGGGTAGAGAATTTTATGATGCTTGGGTGGATATAGTAATATCTTTTAATGTATTTACATCGTATTGAATTATATGATGGACAGATGAGGAGAAAGTGATATTCATCTTCAATTTCATTTAAACGACAAAGTTTACATATTCTCTCTTCTCTTTTAACATTTTTATATCTGCCGCTTTCAATCAACAAATCGTGAGATGAACATCGGAATCTTGCTAGTGATCGCCTAAATTTCTTTATATTAACACATGATAAGTATACTTCATTGAATAAATCTTTTAAATTTTGAATAGTAAAAACATTTACTTGACAAAGATATTTTCTCACACCATGTTTGAAGATATATGTCTTTAAGTCTTATGGTTAACGACTGAATGAATGACGTATGTGATTCTACATATTGTGCATTCCAAACGTTTCCGAAGCCAATAGAGAATAAGAAGTTCTTAACATGAGATGTCCAATTTCTTTGTCCATTTTCATCATACAATAACATCATATTATAACATTTTTCGGTAACCGATATGAAGGCATATTTAACAGTTTTAACCAATATTTGACAACTTTTATGCTTGTAAACAAGTGCATTGGATATCTGCCACATTCACCGTAAACTACTGCATTAACTGTATTCAATTTAACACCAAGATATTTCTTGCATGCATACAAGTGTATTCTTTCTATTTGATGAAAGTCTGCTAATCCCCAGATTTCTGCTCCGTACGTCAAAATTGGGTTTATCTTTGCATCATAAATCTTAAAAAAGGTTTTGTAACTAATATCTCCAAGTGTACTTACTGTCTTCATAATACCAATAAGTGCCTTTTGCGCTTGGAGCGAGGCATATTTGACATGCATGTTCCAAGACAAACCATTGGTAAAATACAATCCCAAATATTTATAATAGCTAACACAGTCTAGATGTATACCATTAAACAACCACTTTTCTTTTTTAGAAAGTTTACCTCCCTTTTTAAAGACTATGATTTTTGTTTTCTCTCTGTTTACTGTTAATTTCCATTTATCGCAGTAATGTTCGAGTTCATTTATTTGATTTTGGAGGCCACTAACGGTGCTTGAAAACAACACAATATCGTCTGCAAACAACAGAAGGAAGATTTTAAATATTTCTGGGTGAAGTTGTATGCCACTTGAACAATTAGTTTCGATTTGAACAGCAAGCTCATTGATGAAAAATGAAAACAGGAAAGGGCTAAGTATACATCCTTGCCTCACACCAAGTTTTAATTAGAACGTTTCCGAAAATTCTTGATTATTTTTTAACACATGCCTTCACGTTCTCATACATATTAGTCAAAAGTTTACTCATTTTGTTACTGAGACCATGATATTGAAATAAACACCAAAGCTTGTTGCGTTGGACAGAGTCAAAGGCTTTCGCAAAATCTACAAATAGGGCATATACTTTTCCTCCTTTTAAATTCAAATATCTCTGTATTATACTTTGTGAAATAAACATGTTATCAACAGTGGTATATCCATGTCTAAATCCAGCTTGCGATTCATTTATCTTATCCATTGTATCTCCCCAGCTTACAAGTCTCTTATTAACTATAAAAGTGAAAATTTTACTAAATATACTAAGTAATGTTATTCCACTATAGTTATTTGGGTTATTTGCATCACCATGTTTATGGATCGGAACAATGATACCAATCGTCCAACATTTTGGGAAAGTACCATTTTCCAATATGATATTAAATAGTAGTTCTAGGTATGGAGCGATAAGGTCGGACGAGTGTTTAAATAATTCTGATATCATTCCATCAAATCCTGGTGATTTGTTCGATTTAAGATTGTCAATACTTTCAAAAATCTCTTCTCTAGTGATTGGTGAATCAAGTATATCTGCCGTAAGTTCTGAATTTTGCCGGCTCAGGTTGGTCTGCTCTATATTGTCATGATAATTATGGTCATTTTTATTATCTACTGTATGAACACCACAAAAGAGTTGCCCAAAGTGTGCCAACCAATCGTGTATCTGAATATTGTTTTGCCTTACTTGATGGTTATTTAAACGTTTAAGTTCAGACCAGAAATGTTTGGAATTAGATATGCTATTTTCTATTGTTATTCGTTTTTCTCTAAAATAGTCAGTACGTTTTTTCTTGCAAAGTGCATTATATTGGTTTCTTACGATGCAATATTGATCAAATGAATGCTTGTCTTTACATTTCCGGAACTTATTGAGAAATTTGCATCTTTCGGTTTTTAGTTTTTCGCAATCTGAGTCAAACCAACTTTTCAAGTATGCTTTTGATCGACCAACTTTTTTTCTCATACAAGAAGCCGCTGAACAGATCGCATCTGTCATATATCGTATACTTTCATCTATACTAGTGAAAGCACAATCAACAGATTTATCTAGCAATTCCTGAACGTTTTCAGATAGCAAATTTTCCCTGAACTGTCCTGACTTATCATTATCCCAAGTAAACCTGTACGTAATTTCAGATCTTTTATCATGTGTATCAGCTTTTCTATTATGATTTGATTTTATTCGTAATATAATGGGAAGATGGTCTGATTCTATGCGTGATTGTATACTGAAATCATTTACATAGTCAAATAATGCTGCTGACGAAATAACATAACCAATAACACTGGTACCATTCAGACCTATGTAAGTAAAATCTCCGAGTTGTGCATCACTGCCACAACGACCATTCATAATATGAATATTAAAAACGGAGCACATATCAAGAAGTGTTTTACCAAACCTGTTTATAACCTTGTCGGCGGAGAACCGTTTAAGATGGAAATAGTCTATAAGAAAGTCCCAGTACGAATGGTTTTGAGTTTCAGTGTATTCCAGCAGATCATCCTCGATAAAATCGGGGTCTATTCCGGTACGCGCATTGAAATCTCCACCACACAAGATATAGCAGTCTGGTACAGAAGAGACAATTGATAATAGGTTATCCTGAAATAAATTTACACCGTTATTACATAGTTGTGAGTATTTATCATACCAAGTGGATGCTTCAGGCTGTACATATAGACAAGAGTACAAAATATCTTTGTCGAGGTGAAACAGTGTATGGTCAAACATGATAAATATAGCGTTTTCTGTTACTTTAGACCATTTCATGTAATCATAAAACTCTTTCTTTATCAGTACAACGATACCCCCGGAAGGTCTCCCCTTATTAGATATTTTTTGTGCATTTTTTTCAATCAACTTAAAATCACTGAAAATATTTTCTAGGTCTAAGTCAAGCGACCAAGTTTCAGTAATACCAATTATATCAAGTGATTTGATATAATCTACGAAACAAGCGTCTGTAAGTTTTTGCACGATACCGGAAATGTTCCAGAAAATAAAATTAACCGTTTCACAAGCATTTTCACAATCGTCAGTCTCATTCATAACACTTTGATGCGTCAAAGAAAGTCTCACATGATCCTGGCCCTGGCCACCTCCCTAGCGGGTGTGGTCTCTGTCAGTGGGTCGCGATGACGATCTCAGACCCTGTCTCGTGCCCCCGCAGTCTCGGTCTCCGCGATTGTCCGACCTCGGTTTACTCCGAGTGTCCCCAGATCTACTTTGGTCTTCCTTAGGGTCCTGCATTATCTTGCCCCCCCTTATAGTAGAAGCGGGTGTCGGGGTGTGCATCTCTCAGGCGGTTGAGTTCTTTTCGCTGATAGGTGGTGAGATCATTGGCTATACCAACACCCTGCTCTTTAAGTACACTCCTCAATTTGACAGAATGCCACTTATCCTCCCAGTGGTTCATACGGACGATAATCGGTCTTGTCTTTTCGCTCTTTTTGCCGATCCTATGTGCTCTCTCAATGTCTCTAGGTGTGAGGGGTGGGAGATCTTTAGTCACTCTCGCTTTATTGAGAATATCGATTACTTTGTTCTTACTTTCTGTGTAGGTCTCATTATCACCAGTTTCCTGGACATTATATAACACCATGTTATTCCTCCTGCTACGCTGTTCCTGATCCTCTAGACGTGTGTCTAGATTGTCTAATTGTGTCTCTATATCTGTTGTTTTATCATTTAAAGTGTCAATATCCATTCTAATGACATCTTGGAAGATATCAACTTGGTATTTCTATTAAATTGAGAATGTTATTATCTCATGGTAAACTATCAAAAGTAATGTATAAATTAATGATTAATTTGCACAATTCTCAGGCAGATGCTAAATATCCGCTAATAGCGGAAGTAAAATCTGTCTTAGAGAATACAGGCTTTTAGTTACATTTGGCAATTACAAGAATTTCAGAGTACTCATTTGCTGGTAAATAATGTTAAAACTGTACTCGTTGATCAGTTTCTTCAAACTTGGAGAGAACGTAAATCACAGTCATCGAAAGACCTATATTACAATATGTTTAAGGATAATCTTTATATTGAAACTTATTTGTTGCAACTTCCTCTAGATTTACGTATTTATACTAGAAAACTTAAAAATTGTAACCACAAACTCCCTGTCGAAACTGGTAGATGGCATACAATTTATAAAGACAATAGGTTGTGTACCTCATGCAAGAGTAAAATTGGGGATGAATTTCACTTTATGTTAGAATGCAATGAGTTAAGCGAATTACGAAACAAATATCTCCCTGCATATTATTCTAAACAACCCACTGTTGATAAATATATTTCACTTATGTCTATCACATACAAACCAATACTTGTTAAACTTGCTCATTTTGTGAAATGGGGCTTGCGTACGCTCCGTTAATGTAATATGTATGTGTTTAATTGTTTTGCACATGTATTTGTTTTACTCTATGTCATGTATATGACTCATGAGAATAAACTTGACTAGACTTGACTTCACATGATGATGTACTCTGTGTAAAAGCACTGAGTTCACGCCCCACAGTAATATCTGTAAGCTTTCTTGTTTATATATGAATGGGTTTTATCGCGTATATTTCTTTGCAAAATAACGAGAAAAAGATTAAGGTTAAAAATCTGCTAAAATTTATGTAATAATTGTTTTCATCTTTCTATAGGTCATCAACTTATGTGAATATGAATTGAAAAAACCCATGAATATTGCTATTTTTCACAAGATGTATGACAAAGCAGATCAATGCCCATGACACCAATTGCCTTGCCCTAGTTCGATCATTTACAACCCGTGAAGGTCCGGGTTAGAATGAGCCTTCAGTAACCCATGCTTGTCATAAGAGGCGACTAACGGGACCGGGTGATCAGGCTCGCTGGCTTGGTTGACACATGTCATCGGTTCCCAATTGCGCAGATCGATGCTCATGCTGTTGATCACTGTATTGTCTGGTCCAGACTCGAATATTTACAGACCGCCGCTATATAGCTGGAATATTGCTGAGTGCGGCGTAAAACTAAACTCACTCACTCACTCCATTATTTACAGATCGCCATCATGTAGGTATAATATTTAGACTATTAATAAACGAACGATGGAAGAAAATTGGGTCTGATGATGAGGCTAGTTAACCGGTTAAATGAAGGTAAAAGTGTCCGAAATTCTCGGATTGATGCTCATGACATCAATCGCTTGTTGAATGTATGCTACCGTATCTCGACAACGTGGACGTTGCCTATGATACCCACATGTGATTGTCTGGCCCAGCCGACTATTGACGTACATGCATTGCAGATGGGTAGTCATGTGCGGTAACGACGGGTTTCTAACGGATGGTAGCCACGAAGACAGCTGGAAGGTTCTGATTGTTGTGGATGGCAATGTCACCATACCGGCTTGCAACAGGTAAGTGCACACTAAGTTTGATGAGTGATTTAAAATAAATTTAAAATAAATAAATCAGAGCCTGTTACTACGGGAAAAGTTACAAATCTTGATAACGCTGTAAAAAAGCGGGAAATGCTTCATCAAGCTATTGATATTTAGTATTTGACCATCTGTGGGAAAGCCCAGTGGATAAAGTGTTCGCCTGTAATCCCCAAAGCCTGGGTTCGATTCCCACATGAGTACAATGTATGGAACACATTTCTGGTGTCCTCTGCCGTGATATAGCGAGAATATTGCTAAAAGTAGACACACACACACACACACACACACACCCAACACCCCCCAACCCACCCCCAAAAAAACAAAACAATTCTCAGTTGCTTGTACTTTATTGAAATATAGGATTTGTTTATCTTGTCTGAATCACAGATTCTTTATTATACACTGTGCCACATATTTGTCAACTCACAATGGTTTTCATTTACTCGCTGTAGAGCGGGTATTAGCCTCACTTACCAATATTTCAGCAATATCACGGCGGGGGACACCAAGGATGTGCTTCACACAATGCACCCATGAAGGCGATCGAACCCGGGTCTGAGGCGTGGCGCTTTAACCGCTAGGCTACCCCATCGCTCCATATTAACCATCAGAAGTTGTTTCTTCCGCAGAAAACCATCTTGTTTCACAGTTAGCCTTGGTGATCCAGCTGCTCAAAAATATGACGTCATCAAGGTAATTGACGACCATAAACTCCGACAGAGGGCTTTGGCATTCTTAACTGTTATCTCGCGAGGTGCTGACGTCATCTATGACCGATGCGCCGCTTACAGCCCGGAAGACAATGCTCAGGGTTATTTTCTCCACCATCCTACCCATGGCATTGTCTATACCGACACAAAGGGTTACTTAGATAGACATGCACTGTTTGAAAGTACGAGTGATGCAAATCGAGGGCTATTACGATATTGTGCTCAAGACAATTTGGCGCCTTTGATTCAACAGAAAGTAGGGCCCGTTTTACCCGGAAATCTGAATCCTCAAAAGTCAGCACACCTGCAATCACTTAGACAGGTATACAACAGACTCCCCACTGTCTTCCTACCCAACCACGTGTACACAGAATTAGATGATGTCCCCACGTTATACCACGAAGAAGGGTTCTGGTCCATAGTGATGCTGTTCCTGCCATCCGGCTTTGGGGTGGGGCAGGCGTTGTCACAGAGGCTGCTGTGGGAGGTTGGAGGAGTTGTAGGGCTCATCCCCAAATGGGACAGCCATCAACAGTTCCTGAATCGGACAACGAACACATCCCGAGTCATTAAACCATTGCCGAAGGATGTTATGGGTCCATGGGACTGTAAGACTGACAGTACCATGTTCCAGTGTGTACGAGAGCTTAGCGGGTACCTGCTGGACCACAATGTGATGACGACAGAAGACAGAGAACTGATCCAAGTCTGGCTAGCGGATCTGGAAGTCGCAGGGTACAAGGAACCTAAAAGATATAATCATGGATTCCATTGTCAGAGCACGTTGATCGCGACCTCTGGGTTGATTAGAACCGTTTTGATTTCAGCAATTCAGCCTCCCACCTCTGTACTGTCTACTGTGATGAAGCCTCTATGTCCTCAACTCAAGTATTCATCATCACCTGCACCAGTCATCACCGATATTGCTCTCATCATCACTTTCAACTCGGAAAAGTTTTATGACAATCTTCCTCTCTTGGAAGCAATTCACAGACGATACTTTGCTCACATCATTTACTGTGGTCCCAGACAGGACAGGTTCAAGTCCAAACTTGTTGCATCTGTTGCCTTGTCGAATATTCTGTTTATAGAGGGCATCAAGGAAGGATGGTATTTTATGTGGGAGTGTCTGACCTTGACCTCCAAGTTTAACCTTAACGTCAGAGGTTACCTACAGATCGGGGACGACACTCTCTTGAACTCGTGGAATATCGCGCACCTACCACGTGACCGGATATGGATTGTGCGTCACGGGCAGTTAATCCCGCGGGATGAAACAAATAGATGGGTGTGGTGGAAACGTGTCTCGGGTCAGAAGGCAGTTAATCGTGCTCTAGACACGATAGTCAGAATAAACAGCAAGGAACCAGGGAACGCACACGTGAGCAACTTCTTGAAAACATATACTGCCAACGTTGGGGACATAGGTCACGTGTATCATGGGTCATGTGACCTGATGTATATTCCGTCCAAGATGGCCGACCAGTTGAGGTATTTGGCAGCCATCTTTCGTCGGGAGAGAGTAATTGTGGAACTGACATACCCGACTCTTGTACATGGCCTAGCGCCCAGTGCTGACTTCTATATGATTCAAGGGGAAATACTCTGGGGTAAAAAACGACGACAGTATGCGGAAATATATCATGAATATTTGCATTCGCTTCACCCATACAAACTATCACATGCACTCAACTCGACAGAGGGTCGTGCTTTTCTATGTGGAGTATATATGCCTCTTCAACAGGAAAATCTAGCATTGCTAAGTGACCAAACCAACTACTGGAAGTAATCATTCCAGAAAATATTGAAGAAATAATGCTTATGCTAAAAATCAGCTTTGTCACAAAATACAACATTGTAAATGCACGGTTTTTCTATTGTACTTCCAGAACATACCCGTTCATTTGCTCAATTGTTTATATTCTAACCTCCGAAAGAAAGTACAGGTTGATAATGTTCATTTGAAACCACTGATTGCAAACTGATAATCATTTAAAATGTGTATTCACAGTGTATGAAATAAAGCCTGTCCGACCGCCCGACACGAGCTTTATCTTTATCTATATTTCTGCCGGACGTCTAAGTTTACAGATAGCCAGCCCAATGGACGGGTGAAAAAAATATTCAGACAACGTTTCCACTGGCACTGTGTATTTAGTATTTAAGAAGGACTGGTTAAATATCTTCTGGGCTGGTAAGTTTTCGAAGTTACCAGCCCAGATGTCTGGCTGGGTTTTGGGCTTATTTCATACACTGATATTAGTATTCATCGTCAGAGGTAAAAGAAATCAGATCACCCGAACTCGTCACATTTAACCGTACAGTGCTTGGATGTGGAACTGGTAGAAATGTCCTCATCCCAAAGCACGAATTGCATGTTCATAAACTGTGTGAGAATACAATGATCTGTACGATGAGGGACACGTCTTTATTACAGCAGACCAGAGAACAGATATAGATCACACAACACCAAAGCACGAACTGCATGCTATAAACTGTGTGAGAATACAATGATCTGTACGATGAGGGACACGCCTTATTACAGAAGACCAGAGAAGAGATATAGATCATACAACACCAAAGCACGAACTGCATGTTCATAAACTGTGTGAGAATACAATGATCTGTACGATGAGGGACACGCCTTATTACAGCAGACCAGAGAACAGATATAGATCACACAACACCAAAGCACGAATTGTATGTTCATAAACTGTGTGAGAATACAATAATCTGTAAGATTAGGGACACGTCCATATTATAACACACCACGAGAACAGAGAGAGATCATACAACCCTTAAGTTAAGCATGAGATTACAAGAATTGTGGATGTAAGCTGACGACGGTAGCCCGGCTTTGGGAACGAAGCAGACAGCCCGTGGTGAGAGGTGGGTAGGGTGTGCTACAAGATACAAATCATTCTTTATGAATTATAGGAACCTGTTGCAAAACGTTGACTTGTAACTTCCACCTCATGTGGCTGCCAAGACTGAAGCTAAGGTTTTGCTGCAAAATATATCATTACATGTGACTTCTCCATTGTTGACAATAGCAAACTTCATCAACAATTTAAATTGGGAGTAAATCAGGTTAAGTTATTCACCAAGTCTGCCGAGAGGCGGTCATTTGTGGAGAAGCTTTCTGAGAAGCCACTGCATTGTCTATACATGCAGTGTGTGTAACAGAATAGCAATCCCACCGACTCCTTCGCCTGGATGAAGTCGGCTGGTCTTAAATGTAAAACAGAGAGCTTTCTTTGTGCTGCTCAGGACCAGTCACTTCCCACTCTCAATCGCCAAGATGGGATTCTTAAACAAAAGATCAATATGAAATATCGACTTTGCAATGAATTCACAGGGATTGTTCAACACCTTTTGGGTGGGTATTGGATGCCCTTCCTTTGCACAAACAGCATATCTTAAAAGACGTGATGGCATGGCTCGTTGCTTCTACTATCGTCTTCGCCATACAGAAGTCCTAGAAACTCTCAGGAGTCAAGCTGACAAACACAGTCACCCATCCAAGGATTTATCTGCTCCCAACGTTGCTTAACTTCACCTGACTGGGACCTAAGCTTTATGCACACGGCCACATACCGCCACATAACAACGGTAATATAATTATGGATGCTGTTGAAAAATGTGCAAAAAAATGGGCCAAAACAGAAGAGTTACTTGTCGAATGACATTGTCTTCCAGAGTAGGTTCAGTCATTGCGTGATGTTGTCATTGATAGAATGCACAAACTGAAAAAGAGGAAACAGAACTGGAATAAAGCCATTCTGTCCCAGTCAGCATCCAAAGTCTGGCTGCCCTGCATGAAATGTCTGTAGTTATTCCGAGAGCTTCAGAATCAGCATTAAATAGATCGTTTGATCAAAGAGTTTGGTGCACGTGACATATCAAATAATATATATAACGTATGTAAATGGCCATAAAATACCATAACCATTATATTAAACATTACATCGTTACATAAACTGTTTGTTCAAAGGGCTTGGTATACGTGACATATCAAATAATGCCACATATAAGCCCAGTATGTTAAGCGAGGAGGACATCTGTCAAGACCATTTGACGGTTCTATCAACGTTTGGCTTGACTCTTCAGTATTTCCTCTTTTCAACTGGATTCCAGAGCTAAATAAAAATCCGTATAAAGCGATATATATTGCAGGGTCCAGTAAATGTACTACCACATCCCTGTCTTAAAGATTAACCATACTCCTTAATACTATCAAGGAAGGACTTTCTCGATATTCACAAGAAGAGACTAGAGGGTTCCGTTCTGTCAAAACATTTGATGTTTCGACGTTGTATACCGCTTTCCCACATGACACATACGGAAAAACTTAATGTTTTGATCCATGGGGCATTTGTAAATAAACGTAGTGAACACAGATATACCTACACATCTATCTTCAGAGGTTCAGAACAACTTGTGATCACTATTTCCAATCATCATCTAACAAGGTTCTTTTTAATTGTATTAGTTCACATTTAACCATTGGTTTTTAAAGGAAATGGACATAATTGATAATTATTGTATCTTGTTAAAGAGTTTTTATTCAGTTGGATATAATTATTAACCGAAATTGTTCATGGCGATGCCCTCGACAGGGGTTGAAGTTCTGTAAATTATTGCCCCCTGAGAGGGCATGTAAGCCCATGTCTCTCAGGGTATGTTTGTATTTACCAGGTTTTTAATGGAAGTATATTTGTTCTTTTACGTAACGGCTAAATTAAAGTACAATCACCACTGGCTGAAGGGTTGGTGTAAATCCCGATAGGGTCAATGCAGGTAGGAAAGGTACTTTAAGTCCCCATGGTCCCTATATATAGCTAGTATGATGATCTACCTTCAGTTGCTGGAGATCTATATAGCCCATTTTTACCATGCGTTGTTGTTTACTTATCTATTCTTTTAAGTGCTATCAACTAGTTTTAACTTATACCTATGATACTCTTGTAATTCTAATGTCCATCGCTGACAGATTTCTTAATCCTAATATATTAACTATCTATATTCAAATTCTCATCACGATATGGCTGAAACATTGCCGATGTGACGTTAAATTTTAACTCACTCACTCACTCAGGACAACTTGTCAAAAATGAAAGCAAGTGTCCTTTGAAGTTAACCAAGGAAACAATGAGTGATATGCTGGACTTTCTCATTGTTAACATCTATGTCAAATTTGGGAGTAAAACCTTTCGACAGGAAGGAATTCGAAGTATCCCTATGGACACCAATTGTGCCCCCTCCTTGTGGATCTGTTTCTTAATGCATATGAATCAGAATTTCTGTATGGTTGATAAAATCAAAAACAAGTTAATTTGGTCAAGAGGTTTCACTTAAGCTTCAGATATAAAAATTGACCATTAGAATGTTGAAATCACCTCTTTCCTTCATACCGCAGATCGATGCTCATGCTGTTGATCACTGGATTGTCTGGTCCAGACTCGATTTTTTACAGACCGCCGCCATATAGCTGGAATATTGCTGTGTGCGGCGTAAAACTAATCTCACTCACACTCTTTCCTTTAATGCAGACTTTTTGAGCGTTCTTATTGTCACTCTGAATCTTTATGATGTTACGAGAGTGTGTTTTTGGTAATTTGTAAAATCATTGATTATGTGATAGTTGTTATTGGGTCACAATGTTTCGAGTTTTGAGTGTGGGTTGTTGGTCACATCTTGCATCATATATGTTCAATGGCAATAGTATTTTAGCGGCATGCCTATTGTGATAGCGCTCCAGAGTTGCCTCCCTTGGCTTATTTTTGTTTGATCGGTCGTACGTTCCACATATTTCCATAAAGTTCTCAGTGGATAAAGAATGTTGTAGACTCTGTGTCAGTATATGTAAAGGCTGGTTGTTCTTCTCACACATCTGACCTACATTCAAGATTGACAGTGCGAGCCTGAATGCTCTCATTGTATGTTATTATTTCAAATTTGTGAACCATTACTTTAGATTTGTGACTCAATTGCATTGTACTAAATATCTGTATAATAGTGTATTGTCATTCATTGTAGCTTGTTGCCCCATTAGAGGAGGATCTCCTTCTTGGACTTGATTTCATGAAGTCTCATCACTGTTGCATTGAAACTGATTGAGATTGGTTGAGGCTTGTGGGCGATTCATTTCCGCTGATATTTTCTGTAAAGGCACCGTCATTTGAATCTTTTCAAGTCCATCTCACAAAGGAAGTTTTCATTCCTGCCAGATCAGCAGTACAACTCTCGTGTGTGACACATCATATGTGTGAAGCAAGTCATTACCTACTTGAACCAACCCCTGATTTATCCGTAGTGCTTCCTCGGATGGTTCAAACAGTCCAGCTGTCTGTGTTGTAAACCTCGGTGATGAAGCCATTAAACTCTCACATGGTCAGCTGTTGGCGAGAGTTTCTGAAGCTGATCTTGTAGCTGACTATGGAGGTGATGACAAGGCTGACAAGGTTGATCCACCGCAGGAGGTACCAACTTTGAAGAGGGATTTGCCCGAATTTCACCACAATCAAGACAATCAAGCTGAAGCTACTTCTGTACCAGAGCACCTTCGAGACCTCCTCAATCGATCTTAAGCACAGCTCACAGAAGACGATGTGAAGCTTGAGAGGCTGCTCATTGTATTCCAGGATGTGTTCGCTTCCCATGACATGGATTTGGACAACTTCACAGCCATAGAGCACACTATTGACACAGGTGATGCCGCACCTGTGAAGCAACGGATGAGACGAACTCCGCCAAGCTTTGCACACGAGGAGGAAAGTCATCTACAGAAGATGCTTGATTTTCAGGTTACCCAACCCTCCACCTCAGAATGGGCAGCAGCACCTGTACTAGTGAAGAAAAGATGTGGCGGAGTAAGGTGGTGCTTGGATTACCGTAAGCTCAATCTACAATATCGTAAGACAGTATTTGCTCTGCCACTCATAGAAGAATGTCTGGAATCACTCTCCGGCAATGTGTGGTATTCAAAGCTTGATGCCAATAATGCATACTTGCAGATTCCTATCAAAGCAGGGGACCGACACAAGACTGCTTTTATCACTAAATATGGCTTGTTCGAGTTCACCAAGATGGACTTTGGTCTGTGTAATGCCCCAGCCACCTTTGATCATGTCATCAATTTAGTTCTAGCTGGGCTGAATTGGAAAATTGTTTGGCTTTCCTGGATGACACACTGGTTCTGGGGGAAACAATTGACTGCCACTTTGACAACCTCCGAGAAGTTTTTTTGAGGTTCAGGAAGTATCAACTCAAGTTGAAGCCGAAGAAATGTGAACTATTTCAAGTGAGTGTCGAGTTCCTGGGACGAAAAATTGGTCCAGATGGCCTTGAAGCAGGAGTTGATGTCAGCGCAGTGGAGTAGTGGCCAACCCCAAACTCTTGCAAAGCCGTTGAACGCTTCCTAGGACTGGCAAACTATCATCGTCAGTTTATACCAAAGTATGCTGACTTGGCTTTGCCATTGTACCAGGTGACGGGTAGAAAAACTTTCCTCTGGACTGATGAACGTGACCAGGCATTCCAAGCAAGAAAGGATGCCCTGCTGTCCACTCCAGTTTGGGAATTGCCAACATGGATGATCCGTTCATTTTAGACACTGATGCATCTGACTGTGCTCTCGGTGCAGAACTGACTCAAGTCCAGAATGGTGTTGAAAAGGTCATCGCTTATGGAAGCCTGTCTCTGTCAAAAGAACAACTCAAGTACTGTATTACGAGAAAGGAGCTGCTAGCTGTTGTGAAGTTCACCAGGGCCAATCGGCATTACCTAATTGGCCGACCGTTTACGCTCAGAACGGATCACAGCAGTTTGCAGTGGCTCATGAATTTTAAACAACCTAACGGCCAGCTTGCAAGATGGCTTGAGGAATTGAGCCAGTATTCCATGAAAGTAGTTCATCGGCCAGGCTCCAAGCACTGTAATGCTGACTCCCTAACCCGCCGTCCACCTCTGACAGCCTGCCCAAATGTAGACACTGATGTCCTTCCATCTCAGCTCCATTGCCATGGCTGCAAGTACTATATGAAGGCTCACCAGAACTGGTATGAATTTCGCCAGTCTGTTGATGATATGCTGCCACTGTCCAAGGGTCCCAAGTCCACCGAAGATCCCACTCACCAAGCACTCTTTTTGACCACTCAATCACCCTCCAATGAAACTCAATCCACAAGAGAATCGCTATCTCCAGCCTGGAATGACAAGCCTCTCTGCGTAGACCAATCAAGTTCAAGGTTCGACCCGACAGACACCCAATCAGTGAGGAACGTGAATGAGTCTCCGAATTTCAGGTCAGCATCTCCAGGTGTCAACATTCTTGTAACCCCTGATGGTGCCCTGGATATATCCTTCGACAGATTGACCAAAAACCAGGTGTTTGAAGGAGCATTACCCTCCGCTGCAGGTTGTGCGTCCGTCGATGAGGGTTACCCTGTATCTGCCAGAACAGACTCAGATTTCAGGGTCAGGCAAGCTCTCAAGGGGGATCTGGTACTCTCTGAGGATGAGATTCGCACCCACATAAGCGATAACATTCTCAATGCTCAGAGGAATGACACAGATCTGGATATCATTTTGGAGTTCTTGTTGAATGGTAGAACCTACACAGAGAACCTATCCAGTCCAGCAAGCAAATTCTATTACCTGAACAAGGAGTTGTACCACATTTCTGACGGCATTCTGTATATGACCCTGGACTCCAAACGTCAATTGGTTGTCCTGAAGGATCTTCACCATGATGTTCTCTATTTGCATCACAATGTTCCCTCAGCAGGTCACCAGGGGCAGAAGCGAACCAAGGCTAGGCTCAAACCCAATTATCACTGGTATGGTATGTCGCGTGACATTCAACTTCATGCATCCACTTGCTCTGAGTGTAACTCACAAAAGAAGGGCAATAGAAAGGCAAAACACTCCATGACCAATTTCCATGCAGGGGCTCCTATGGAGAGGGTTCATTTAGATTTTTTTGGGCCCATTGCCAAGAACGCCTCGTGGCAATGAACACATTCTGATGATCGTAGACCAGTTTTCCAAATGGGTCGAATGTATACCCTTGCCTTCACAAGGGGCTGAGGAAACTGCCTGCGGTGCAGTCAATGAATTCTTTTCCAGTTTTGGCTTCCCGTTTGCTATCCACACTGATCAAGGTAAGAATTTTGTAGGTTGTTCAAGGCCATGTGTGACACACTCCAAATTCACAAAACCAGGACCACTCCTTATCGCCCATCATCAAACGGCCAGGTAGAACGCTTCAATCGCACACTCATGGATGCTGTCCGCTGCTTCATCAAGGATCAGGAAGAAGAATGGGATGTTCACCTGCCACTAATTGCTTTTGCCTTACGAAGTGCGGTCAACCGGAGTACAGGGTACACAGCCAATAAGCTGATGCTTGGCCGTGAGGTCACTACACCAGCAGACCTAATGTTTTCAGTGTTGCCACAAGAAAGTCATTTGGATACAGATAGCTATGTACAGACTATGACTGACAGAATGCGTGCAGCACACGAGACAGCTCGTAAAATGCTCCAGACCACACGGGAAACCGCAAAAAGGGATTATGATGTCAATATTTTGTTGAACCAGTACAATGTCGGTGATCTTGTTTTGGTGATGGACACAGCCACCATAAAAAGGAAAATGCAAAAATTTGACGTCTCCTTGGAAGGGTCCCTGTGTTATAGCAGAGCATATTTTATCACTGCTATACCGCATCAAAAACCGAAATACCATCACCATCATGAATCATGATCGTCTGAAGCCGTATCTGGGCATTGATGATTCAACATGGGCTCTCCGTTTTAGGGAATCCCTTCTCTCCAGCAAAGAAACCTCCGCTGGAGGTTTATCTGTTTCCACTGGAGATGCCACTCCCACCGACAGGGGTCAGTCTAAGCCTACGGAAGGGCTATCATGTGAGGAGTTGCATTGTTGGTGCCGGAAACCCGACGATGGGAAGTTGATGATTCAGTGTGAAACCTGTTTCGTGTGGTTTCATGGAGATTGTGTCAATATTACACCGTCGGCAGATTAAGCTATAGACCAGTACATATGCAGAGGGTGTGAAGCCAAGACTTCATGGCTTCGCTTTCCATGTCCCTCGTCCCTACAATAACTGTACTTCCAGGCTTTGTTTTTTGCTCCTGTAAGTTTAGGATTATCTTTGAACAGGAAATGTTGAGTTGAAATATCTTGATTTGAAAATTGTCTGTATCAATTTTGTATGTATATCCAAAGTTTAAAATTGTGCTTTCTGCACAGTATGGCTCATCCAGGAGATGTCGTTGATTTGGATATAAATATGGAATGGGACACAGATTCAGAGGGTGTCCCCATTCTTCCTTTTCTCCTTTCCCACCGGCAGCAGGGAGGGGGGGGAGGAGAGACTGACATTTGATATTTCTTTTTGAGTTCAGAGGGGTCAGCAGGTTTCAGTTGTCGAATGTTTTTGGTTTATATATGTTTTGGTTTGTGAGTGCCCCCTTCAATTTCGGAACAGGGAGGAGTGTTGTGCGGGTGTGTTCCGCATTATGCAGAATTAGGACTTTTTGTAGTACCCGGAAGTAGATTAGACTTGAAAGTTAAAAACACGTGTAGAATAGTTTAGCTATTAGGATCTATATAGGTTGTATCATAGGTGCAAGCAGGCTGCTTCACTTTAATATCTGCATTCTGGATTTTTCTCTTACTTATAGTGAAAACGATAAAAATATATAACAATACACTGATAGTCAGAATCATTCTGATTACTTACATCTCATATTGATGTACAAACGATCCCTGAATCAATGGAAGGGTCCTCGCAAAATCCTGTGTACCCTTGTCAGCAAAGCCGCCATTTTGCAAGAATTCGGTCAGCGGTAGTGATGTCATGCGTCAACATTGTTCTACATATTAGGCAATTTCTTTAAGGTGAGGGTCGGTTGAACAAGAGTAAACACAATCGCCCAATCCTTCCGATTACACTGTCAGTATTATGGTGTATATTTTGCGTATAGTTCAGATACTTTTCATGAAACTGACTTCAGTATCTACAGTTAGCCTTGTTCAATATCATATCATACGTGCATATAGGGTTTACGATGTTTTATTCTTTGAAAGGTTTTGATTGTTTGAATCATAATTACATACGAAATTGACATATTTAGTGCAATACACCATATTCTAAACCTTTACACAATTGTTAGAAGATCAAACGTAGCCCTAACTGCAACTACATGTACTTTAGTTCCTATGATGTAAAATATTCAATTTATTTGGACTAATATTGAAATTTCATATGAACAGGTTAATGAACGGTGATTTAAATCTTACATCCATATTCTAATATATAGTTCCATATATAAAAAGCTATCTTTTTGCATCTTTCATTGCATACGTATGAAGAGAAATAGCTACATAATCATAAACAAACAAAATTCTTATCCCAAACAAAATATTCGGGTGTTGTGAAATATTGTTTTATTTACGTTAAATTGATGCCAAACAGGTGCGCGTGTTGTTCACAATAAGATACGCTGTCAAACCGTCTAATTGTTGATATATTCAGGACACTATTTCAATGGAAAAATCAGTCATTTTATGTTTTGTCTAAAGAGTGTTAAATTCTGACGTAGAAGCCGAGACCTTTTATACAATTCATGGAAATTAGGTGAGATATATACTAATCAGCATACCAATGTCGTCTTTTTCCGACGTCGCAAAATGCATAAAACAAGCAATGACGTCAACTAAAATGTTGTATTATTTTCAGCAATTTCATTACATTTGAAGATATGACTAGTATTCTGGTAATAACGATGCAAAATTAGTCAAATTACATCTACACAAACAGGAGAATATGGGAATCTAAGAACTAACTTATATAACGGATAGGGCCAACCAAATCGCCATTACGTGCTTTCACATCTAATACGTTGTCATTTTTCTTGTAAATTGTGAAACTACCAAACTGCATCCGCTCACATTGGGGAACTTTGAATTGAAATAGTTTGGTTCACCATGAACATAAAATAACGAAAATATAGCTTCCGTATCCACAACAAATTCTCTCCAAGTGATCTGAGTTACATTGACCTAGTGTTACGCATAACGGAGTTATGTCCCCTTATCATTATACGTGTATGACCTCTCTGTCGTCGTTTGACGTCATAGAAGAAAATCCATTTTTGACATTTATTGCAAGTCATTTTTAATGTTGAGCGTATAACGTTATGCACAAGCACATAAACCCAATTCATATACACTTATGTCGTTCAGATATCAGGCTGTATTTTCTTCGCTCACACTTTCCGTAAAGATGCCACATTAAAAAATTCGTAGCACAGTGCTTTTATCGGTGCGCGATAAAAAGCGGATAAATTTACTGTTTTTTAACTCATAACAAACTTTGGACAACATTTAGCAGTGTCTATTTCTCAAACCGCCGAGGTAGTTGCACTTATATTTATACCAACGGATAGGAAATATAATATTCTACATTTCTGTGTAATTTTATAGCCGTACGTAGATCCAGGACCACGCGAGCGCAATTCTCGCACAACATTCACTTTTCAAATCGTATGAAAATGTGCGCCTGAAAAAAAACTCGGCAGCCAGGGGGTTAAGGGGAAGTGTACACGAAAAAAATCACGTTTACCCTTATGAAACAAAATGGAATTTTTTTATCAGTTAATATCAATGTTTGAAAAAATACACTTATTTTTCGTACAATGAAAATATAAAATAGCATTACCCTTATATTATAGCTAAAACACATGGAATTATCATGAAACGGCCCTCCTATTATCAGAAATTTGCGGGCCGCTGCAAATGATATTGGACCGCTCAATCTTAACGACGGGCCACTATCAGTTCTGTTGTCAAGTGACGTAATAGTGGGTGCGTCGGTTGATTGACTTTGGCTTTGGACTGGCAGATATTCTGGGTCAAACAAGTCAAAGCAACCCGAATTCCCGCTTGAAATAACGGTTACATTGGCTTTCTTGCTGGTGCTAAACTTAACAATTGCACTATGAACGTTGTTGTTGGACCCAAACCGAACACTGACAAGTGACGTTGTGTATGACATTATAAGGGAAATGCTATTTTTGAGGGCATTATCATTTGCAAAATCCCGAGGTCTTCTGCAAATGATAATGCCCTCAAAAATAGCATTACCGTTATTATTGAAAATACATGGAATTTGTGTTGAAAAGAAAAAGAAACAATGAAGGAATTTGACTGTAAGTTTACTCAAAACCAACTTCTAAGTGGGTTGACTGACCCCGCAATGCAATTACGTCATCGAACAATTCAAGTGACGTCACAACAGAACGTGACGATATTCGACCTTGGCCTGCAGCATGTCAAACTATGGCCGCCATTATGTCAGCAACAACGTCAGTTTTCAGTGTTCGGTTTTGGTCCAACAACAACGTTAATAGTGCAATTGTTAAGGTTAGCACCAGCAAGAAGGCCAATATTACCGCTGAAGCGGGAATTCGGGTTGCTTTGACTTGTTTGCCCCAGAATATCTGCCAGTCCAAAGCCAATGTCGAATGAACCGTAAGTCATTTCAACATTTTCTTGAACAGAAAATCGGCGTTCACGTGAGCAGGTTGGCCTATTCGGATATTCTAAAGCGTTTGCTGGCATCTTGGGTGACAACACGTGCTGGATGATTTCACTAGATGCTCTCTTTTGCGCGCTACTGGACCCTGAAATGTAATGCTTGAGTGATTCCTCGGAATTGTGCTTCGTGATGTTGCAGATTTGTTTTACGTCTACACCTGCCTGAAACAGGTATGTGATGGTGGAAGCTCTGACTGAATGACAAGTGTATACCTGTGATAAACCAGCCTTTTTGGAAATCTTCTGCATAATGGTGCCCAATATGTTCTTTCCCAAAGGAGCATTATTGTACCAAACTCCTGATTTCTCGAAATCCTTCCGAGGAGCCTGGAAAAGAGCATCGCAGTCGGGGTGGAGTTTTGACAGATAGAAGAGATAAATACTGACTGGATCCTGGATGACTCATTCTCGTATATTCTGACATCTGAACAGTCCTGATTAGAGGGATTACTGTCTTGCCAGTTCTTTGTTTGCTCAGCCGAAGTGAAGGTAAGAAAGTGTTTGTCATTATCGTCACGCTTCAGTTGAAGTGTCCATTTGGTGAAACTTCTCCAACCTCACGTCCCCGTCTTCCCAGAAAGAAACACAGATTGAACCAAACCATTTCTTGAAGCCTGGTTGGGTCAGTACTCTCTAAATCCCCAAAATATCCTGACAGTTTGTCCATATCTCCTCGCTCAATGCAAGGTTTGTGTTGTAGGGATCTTCCTCCCTCTACAAAGTAAGCTTTACAACGAGATTCAAACATGCTGTTTGCGTTTGTAAACTCTTTATCAGCCATTATGTTTATGTTGCGCGAGAAAAGTGGATCTTTTAGAGTACGATGAACTGCAGCTCTCAGTGATCTCAATGTGCTAGGGGTGGGAAGCTCAGCTTTCTTAGTGCGGTACTCAGCATAGAATTTTCTTAATATTTTGGCCAGGTCTTCCGTTTCGACTGATTTTAGATCAATGTTGATATTACGTCGAGATGCCCAGTCTAAAAAACAACAAAAAATAAAATTTGTGAGACAAAATCGTGACGGTTTTAGTTTCTGGCTCATTATTTACTATATCGAAATTGCTACATAATTAGGCCTAGCGTCAAAGCTCACCAGTGAATGCCTTGGTTCCCCAGCAAGTTTGTTTTTGAGTATTTGCTGATTTTCCTTCCATTTGGAGTTTATCAAGTTCGTCTTCATCTAAATCGCTGTCAGTTTCATTGATATCCGATTTTTCGACCCAAAGAGAATCGGTTGGTTCACGAAGCGCTCGTTCAATCTCCCGAGCCGACGCTGCCGTACCAACACAATCAGACGCCATCTTGTATTGTCAGCGTTCGGTATTGTCTGCCCACGCACCCACTATGACGTCACTTGACAACAGAACTGATAGTGGCCCGTCGTTAAGGTTGAGCGGTCCAATATCATTTGCAGCGGACCGCAAATTTCTGATAATAGGAGGGCCGTTTCATGATAATTCCATGTATTTTAGCTATAAAGTTTGATATGTTGCAGGCCATGGTCTTGTCAAAGGCCAAGGTCGAATATCGTCACTTTCTGTTGTGACGTCACTTGAATTGTTCGATGACGTAATTGCATTCGGTCAGTCAACCCCATCAGAAGTTGGTTTTGCGTAAACTTACAGTCAAATCCCCTTCATTGTTTCCTTTTTTCCTTTTTCCTTTTCAACACAAATTCCATGTACATGTATTTTAGCAATAATAACGGTAATGCTGTTTGAGGGCATTTGCAGAAGCCCGCAGTCTTCCATCAACTGCCCGACAAAGGAGGTTATATTTTAGCTATAATTTAGTTATATTTCAGCTATAATGAAACTAATACCCTCAATATAAGTGTTGAAATGTTATGCCATTATGAGGCCTTTGTTTGCAGAGCTAAACCTGCGCCACGTGAAATGGGTCTAATAAGGTCTAACGACGTCATTCGTTTATCAGTTAGGCACCAATGACGTCATTTCCAAGGGACATAAGCCATGATGTGTGTTTATTGTGGACATAAAAACCCTTGGTTAATGTGGAAAATATGAATCGACATAACGCAAAACATAAATCAGTTACTTCTTATATCTGTAGTGTTTTGGCTATAAAACTACTTGACAAACTTTTTATGCTGAAAAAGTGCAAGACAAAAAGGTTAATTTTCGTGTAAACTTGCCCTTTAAAGGATGACTAACGCCTCAGTAATTTTCAGTAATTTCAGATCGCGACATAAACATGAGGTCTCGGTCCAACCAAAATTATGTATGTGTTAAAATCGGGTCAGGCTCGTACACTTTGAAAGAGAATTGGGCAGTGCAGTTAGGTAACAGCTGCGGGTTTGCTGTGAGTTGATTTGGTTCAGCCTCAGTCGGTTACGTTTTCACGGGTAGCCTAGTGGTTAAAACGGGTGAGTTTACTTTTACGAAGCGATTTAGCAATATTCCAGCAATATCACGGCAGGGGACACCAGAAATTGGTTGCACAATTTGGGGATTGTACCCATGTGGGGAATCTAACCAGGGTCTTACCAACAGAAGGCACCAAAACCAACGCTCTTGGACAAAAGTAATAATCCTCTTTCACACATCCCGACCAACTAGAAGCAATCATCAGAAAGTCTCCGAGGTAATCCACAACGTTAACTCCATATCGACGTCTCATTCAGCGACATACTCTAGCCGACATCGACCGGAAGAAGAAGGGGCGACAAAGCGAAATATTTTGACCTTTAGAACTGTCGCTATGTCGCCCTTTGACTGAATGAAAAATATCAATCACAGCGCGACAATGCGACATAGCGACAATGCGATGGTCAAAGCGAAATATTTTGACCTTGAGAACTGTCGCTATGTCGCCCTTTGATTGAATGAAAAATATCAATCACAGCGCGACAATGCGACATAGCGACAATGCGATGGTCAAAGCGAAATATTTTGACCTTGAGAACTGTCGCTATGTCGCCCTTTGATTGAATGAAAAATATCAATCAAAACGTGACAATGCGACATAGCGACAATGCGATGGTCAAAATGACACGTTGCCGTCATTGTTGCACTTTGTTTAATTTTGTTTAATTTTGCCACTTTTTGCTTGTTTCTGTAAGGGCGACAATGCGACAATGTCCTTTCTAGGATTCAATAGAAAGGCAACTCGGAGGAAGGAAGTTCGGAGTTCGAGTCCCCACATGGGTACAATGTGTGAAGCCCATTTTCTGGTGTCCTCCGCCGTGATATTGCTGGAATATTGCTAAAAGCGGCGTATAACCAAACTCACTCACTCAGATACAGTGTTGCTCGCAATTTCCGTAACACACGTTATTTTGACTTTTTAGCCAAATGGGACATTGTCCACACGCCCACTTGTCAATGACAAAACTTCATGGATAATCAGCTTCTTTATTTTCACAAAGGATACGTTTCGGTATATTTTCTTATACCGTTTTCAAGCATCTCTATACCACCAACGCCTAGAATGCCACTCAAACAAAATGCCCACTTGGCCCCGACCCGGGGATCAATGTGAAGGTTTCACCCGAGTTCATCTAAGAAAGTGCAAGGAAGCATTGTCACTTTTCTTCCGGTCAACATGATCACGAGTTTATGTCTAGTGGCCTCCCATGAAGCATCGATATAATAATTTTTTACCTTCATACAAAGCAGTGACATAATACATCAGAACGTGGTCGTGGATTTGATTATGTATGTACGTACAGAGAGGTGTACTATGACTACCACAGAGTGTGACCCGTGAAGGTCCGGGTTAGAATATTGATCTTCAGTAAGCCATTCTTGTCGTAAGAGGCGACTAACGTGATCGGGTGGTCAGGGTCGCTGACTTGGTTGACACATGGTATCGGTTCCCAATTGCGTAGATCGATGCTCATGCTGTTGATCACTGGATTGTCTGGTCCAGACTCGATTATTTACAGACCGCCGCCATGTAGCTGGAATATTGCTGAGTGCAGCGTAAAACTAAATTCACTCACTCACAATTACGAAATGTAAAGCACAAATAGCTTCATTCACATATTGAGTTTAAACTATATTCCTTGCCGACATGGCTCATCCCTACATCACACTCCCGACCTGGGAACTGAGCACTCTGTGTTTTACCTAGCTTGAAAAAACAAAATCCTAAGCTACAAGCAGGTCTTTTCTTTTGTGTGTGTGTGTGTGTGTGCTTACCCCAGCTGGTCTTTTTAGGAAAGACAGAGACCACATACCGATATATGGTCTCTGGGAAAGATAAATATATTTCATATTCACTTCATGGAACATTTATATATATGACTAATAAAATAATAAAAGGAATGTATTGTAAATACGCTATGATCAAGCACTTCCTGAGGTATGAACTTTTGAATTCATGCTTGGACACGTCTGCGGGGGACACCAGAAATGGGCTTTACATATTGTGCCCCGGTCTTCGGCGCAACGACCCAAAGTTCGAAGCTAACCGGACACGCACGCAAATCCGATCATAGCATGTATTTCCTATGTACGTTTATTTCACTGGTGTACTATCCGGCTTTAGATTACTTGAATGCCGTGAAACAGTGTGAGAGACAACATGACGAAGACTTGCTGTCTGTCCTCTCCATGTGATAGAAGAATCATGAAAATCTTGCTTCTGCGTCCCGAAACCCACAGCTATGAGTGATTTCTCCCACATTATACTTGATCTATATTTTCTCTTCAATTTGGCCCCAAATTACGTCACCTTTATTTACACAAAAGGACCTGGACATTTGCTGCTCTCAATCAAAGGCAACAGCCGAAGAACCCAAAAATGTTAGATCGCTGTCTGGAGAAAACCCGTGAAGATTCGGGTTAGAATTGGTCTTCCGCAAACCAATGCTTGTCGTAAGAGGCGACAAACGGGATCGGGAGGTCAGGCTTTGTTGACACATGTCACTGCGTAGATAGATGCTCATGGTGTCAATCACTGGATTGTCTAATCCAGATTCGAATACTTACAGATATCAATCATACAGCAGTAATATTGCTAACTGTGGCGTTAAACAAGAAACCAGCACTGTCTGGAGAAAAAAGACTTGTTTTCCGTATGTCCAATTGTTGGCTGTTGGGGGAAGGGACACAATCTTTCAAGAAAATAATCAGTTAAAGCTCTTAATTTACATAATTATTACGATGCATTGTTTTATATCAGCTTTGAAATAACGTCCATTTGCTTCACCAGTTTTCAGACGCAACATTGTGTCTTCGACAAATTTCTAAGAAGAATAAGTGAATAATTTTAGCGACATTTCAGTAACATCTGGTGGGGCACCAGAAATTGCATTCACACATTGTATCCATATGGGAAATCGAACTCGTTAACCACTAGGTTACCCCGCCGCCCCTATAGATAGATATATAGATAGACAGACAGACAGACAGACAGACAGACAGATAGATAGATAGATAGACAGATAGATAGACAGGCAGACAGACAGATAGATAGATAGATAGATAGTTACATGTTACAACACTATGTCAAGTTGAATATACAATGAATCAGTAAACAGTTAATTGTGCAAATATTTAGAGTGACAGACAGACATAAAATCGGCTACTAATAACATAACTTCCTCCCATTCTGTCATATTTAAGTTACCAAGTGTTATACAAGATCCACCAAGCAAATCAGCAATTATTACATCGTCATCATTTTCCCAAAATTCAACAAAATCAGATATTGATATAATATCACAAATCCTTTCAAACGATTCATTTCTCAAATCATTAAGACTGACTGACTGAGTTTGGTTTTTACGCCGCTTTTAGCAATATTCCAGCAATATCACGGTGGGGGACACCAGAAATGGGCTTCACTCATTGTACCCATGTGGGGATTCGAACCCGGGTCTTCGGCGTGACGAGCCAACGCTTTAACCACTAGACTACCCCGCCGCCCCCCAAATCATTAAGATGTGTACAGGACATAATAACATGTTTAACAATATCAGAAGCTACTATTCCACATATACACTCTCTGGATTCAATCTTTTTACAGCCAATGTGAATAATATGAGAGATTTTGTAAAATTCATGCCTATTAATCAAGGCTAGTTTTCACAGTCTACTTGGATTAAAAGGCTCTCGGACAAGGTTATATAAACTAGTGCTCAAAAAGAAAGTATACAATGTGTTTGACCAAGAAAACAAAAGCATATACAAATGAGCATCTGTTTAATTTCAATAGGGTATTCAATTCTACAGCAAATGTACACCATTTCATTTCATACAAAGTCGAAAGTAGGGTTAGACTGACACTGAAAGACACGCGAGTTGTTGAGCGGTGACAGATGGTGCTGGTAGACTTCTGATTTGATGTTCCGGGTAGTCCCATAAGTGTTCTATCGGATTCATGTCGGGAGAACATGCTGGATACAGCAAAACAACGATGTTAGCGTTATGCAGGAGGTCGTTTGTCAGTCTTGCTGTACGAGGCCTTGCGGTATCGTGTTGGTAGACAATGACACGTGGTTGTTGCTGGATACATGATAACACAGCTGGTCGCAAAACGTAATTTCCTGTATCTTCGGGCATTCAGGTTGCTATGAATAACCACAAGTCTCGTTCTGAGATCGCTGCAGATTCTAGCCCACATCACCACGCCACCGCCTTCAAATGGTCGGACTTGCTAAACGCAATTTGGCGCTAAACGCTCACCTACTCGTCAGCCCCGCCGTCATTACTGTACAGGCAAAACCTACTCTCGTCGGTGAACATCACACGTCACCAATCACGCATCTGCCAACGTCGAACTCGCCTGGCCTATATCAATCCACGACGATATGTTGACATCTGAAATGGTCACCTCCTTCCAACAGCCCGAACACTGTATGATGGTAATTGAATCTTTCAGCATGATAACGACCCAAAACACACTGCGGGCTACACAAAACAGTGGTTGCCAGACGAAAATATTCACATATTAGACTGGCCCAGCTACAGCCCAGATCTTAACCCTATTGAGATTGTGTGGGGACTAATGAAGGACAGAGTAAAACAAAAAGGACTTCGAAACATTGAGAATATGAAGAAAGAAGTGGTCGAATATTAGGACACGCTGTCACATGAATTCTTACAAACTTTGATCGGTAGTGTACCAAGGTGCATTCAGTCGTGTATTGCAGGCAAGGAGGTCTCACAAAGTACTGAAAATACACTTAGACTGTAAGAGAATCATATCTCAACATTCATTTAAGTAAAACCTCTATAGGCTATATACATGTATTAGATATTTTGCCGAAACAACTTTCTCGATAATTTCTGGGAATGCTATACACGGTCTATACCATGAGTATGTGTTTAGAAGTTAGTCATGACACCAAGGGTCCCCGAAAAGCTCAGTGTTCCCAGGCATCTGTCACAAACACATCTAAAGGCAGGTCAAGTTTTCTACTACACAAACATGGCAATATGTGATGTCAAAACAGGGAATCGCATGGGACATCATTTCGGCCCTTCATGCTTCAGTTTTGCTAATGTCCTATAATTAGACCTCTAACCCTGGTCAAACTGCTTGCAACTTCAGAGCGAGAGTGGTGTGACGCTATCTGAAATCTTGGTAAAATAGCACGCTCGATTGTATATCCAACTTTGAGAAATGTAAACACCAAAGACTTGAGCTGTTGAAATATTGCTCGACATGAAAGGTTAGTTGACTATTGTACTGTTGAAATCACCCTTTTTTCACACAGAGTTTTTGTCACTACTGAGCAAGAGTGGTATGGCGCTATTTGAAATCGTGGTAAAAAGAGCGCGCTCGATTGTACCTCCATGAAAAATGTAAACACCAAAAAGTTTTTTATCTTTTTGTCATCCTGAATCTAAACATGAAACAGTTGAGGCAGTCTCACTTGTCTCCTTAATTTCAAGTTCAGGTGTGTAAATTAGTGGAAGGGAATTGGCTATTTGATGATCATTGAAGAATTCTTGGCCGGTTTACCTGGTTCTGATTTTGCCCACCCATACAAAAATTCTAACTTGTATGCATAAAGGCACCGATCCGCAAGGGGGAGAACACTTTATGCTCATGGGGATGCCTACATCATGCCGAAATGTTTTACCCTCAACTTTTACAAAAATATTATCAATGAGAAAGTCCAACATGTCACATAATGTTTCCGTTAAACTTCAAATGACATTTGCCTTCATTTTTGACATTTGGAGTTTTTGAGAATCGACATGGTATCAATTCCGCTTGTCTCAAATACTTTCTGTGAATATCAAGGAGGTCAGAAAGGATAACAATATATGGATGAACAATTTCTTTTTGCAGTGAGAGCGACGTTTCGGTGTAGGTTCTAACACCATTATCAAGCAAGTCTACACCAAAACGTCGCTCACGGCAATAAAGAAGTTGTTCATCCACATACTGTTCCTGACGGCTCCAATCTTTGATACATGGATTTCGTGGTACATCTGCTGGACTCTGGTATGAATCTCTATTCGTGCGGGTTTCCAAGAAGCTTTGGAATCTAGTTCAAAAGTAGAAACAGTTTATTTCATGATGATTTTGACTTCTTGTCAGTGTGAAGTAACACAAACCTTCCATGCAGGGCAGCCAGACTAAGTGATACTTTGTTTGACAGCTGGATGGGAAAGAATGACTTTATTCCAATTCTTTTTCACTTTGTGCATTCTACCAATGACAACACCACGCATTGACTTCATCCACTCTGAAAGACATTCTACAGATTTTGGGCCTATTTTGGCATATGTTCCATCAGAATCCACAATGTGGATTGTAATTCCAATTGGTAGTAGGCTGTTCATGATATTCGGTCCATATTTATATTGTTGACGCAAGTTGTTATTGTCAACAATGGAAAGGTCATCTGTGACCATATGTCTTGCAGTTTAGTAGCTAAATCGTGAGCCTTATGAGGTGGAAATTACATCGGATCTGCCAAGTCCACGTTCTGCTATACGATATTGCTAGTATTTATTGAAATCTGAAATATTTGGCACATTTGGGGTTTGACCTTCTGGACAAGCTTGAGTGGATACATCAAAATCATCAATATACCTTGTTCAAAGTTAAAAAAGAAAGCTGCCAAAAAATGAAGGGTGAATAAATATATTTTGTTTCTGTGTGGAAACTACACTACTCTGCTTAAGAAGGTGTTCTGTTTTCAATGATGATGTTATCTAGGGTGGGGCTATAAATTATCCTCCAGTCACACTCTTATGAAATAATAACAATGCAGTTTTAAACCCTTCCACTATGCGTGAAAAACATCGATCTCTGTCATCATTTCAAAACAAGATGTAACAACTCTCTTCGGAGTGCAAGGGACGAAGTTGCCTCGACTGGCGTATCTAAACTGCTTCTCGACTTTAGCGACATACAAGCACTGTTTTCGACGTAATGGATCTGTTTTGCAAAAGAATTATTTGTATCTGGCAGAGTTCAAGTGGCGTCCTGTTTTCGACCTGTTCTGCGCCCAATTCCACCCCACCCCGTCCTACGGTCTATCTGCGTCGTTCCCTAAGCTTGGCTACCGTCTATGGCGTACATCCAAACTTGCACCCAATCTCGTGCATACCGACTGATTGTTCTCCCTCTGTCATCGTGATCTGCTATAATCAAGCGTGCCCCTAGTCTTACAGATTATTGTATTCTCCCACAGTTTATGAACATGCAATTCATGTTTTAGGATAAAGTCATTTTAACCAGTTTCACGTCCAACCACTGTACAGTATATGTGACGAGTTCGAGTTCGGATGATCTGATTCCTTGGACATCTGATGATGAATACAGACTTTATATGATTAACAATCTGCAATCAGTTTTTTAAAATGAACATAATCAATCTGTACTTTCTTTCGTAAGGTAGAATATAAACAGTTGAGCAAAGAACAGATATGTTCTGGATGTATTGTTCATTTACTTTTTATGGAAGTGTTTTATTTTTGTGACTAAGCTGATTTTTAGCATTAGGCACACTCATTTCTACAATATATTCTGTAATGATTACTTCCTGTAGTTGGTCTGGTCACTTAGCAATGCTAGATGTTCCTGTTGAAGAGGCATATATACTCCACAAAGAAAAGCACGACCCTCTGTCGTGTTGAGTTCATGTGATAGTTTGTATGGGTGAAGCGAGTGCAAATATTCATGATATATTTCCGCATACTGTCGTCGTTTTGCACCCCAGAGTATTTCCCCTTGAATCATATAGATGTCAGCACTGGGCGCTAGGCCATGTGCAAGAGTCGGATATGTCAGTTCCACAATTACTCTCTCCCGACGAAAGATGGCTGCCAAATACCTGAACTGGTCGGCCATCTTGGACGGAATATACATCAGGTCACATGACGCTTGATACACGTGACCTATGTCCCCAACGTTGGCAGTATACGTTTTCAAGAAGTTGCTCACGTGTGTATTCCCCGGTTCCTTGCTGTTTATTCTGACCATCGTGTCTAGAGCACGGTTAACCGCCTTCTGACCCGAGACACGTTTCCACCACACCCATCTATTTGTTTCTTCATCCCGACGGAATAACTGCCCGTGATTCACAATCCATATCCGGTCACGTGGTAGGTCCGCGATATTCCACGAGTTCAAGAGAGTGTCGTCCCCGATCTGTAGGTAACCTCTGACGTTAAGGTTAAACTTGGAGGTCAAGGTCAGACACTCCCACATAAAATGCCATCCTTCCTTGATGCCTTCTATAAACAGAATATTCGACAAGGCAACAGATGCAATAAGTTTGGACTTGAACCTGTCCTGTCTTGGACCACAGTAAATGATGTGAGCAAAGTATGGTCTGTGAATTGCTTCCAAGAGAGGAAGATTGTCATAAAACTTTTCCGAGTTGAAAGTGATGATGAGAGCAATATCGGTTATGACTGGTGCAGGTGATGATAAATACTTGAGTTGAGGACATAGAGGCTTCATCACAGTAGACAGGTCAGAGGTGGGAGGCTGAATTGCTGAAATCAAAACGGGTCTAATCAACCCAGAGGTCGCGATCGACGTGCTCTGACAATGGAATTTATGATTATATCTGTTAGGTTCCTTGTACCCTGCGACTTCCAGATCTGCTAGCCAGGCTTGGATCAGTTCTCTGTCTTCTGTCGTCATCACATTGTGGTCCAGCAGGTACCCGCTAAGCTCTCGTACACACTGGAACATGGTACTGTCAGTCTTACAGTCCCATGGACCCATAACATCCTTCAGCAATGGTTTAATGACTCGGGGTGTGTTCGTTGTCCGATTCAGGAACTGTTGATGGCTGTCCCATTTGGGGATGAGCCCTACAACTCCTCCAACCTCCCACAGCAGCCTCTGTGACAACGCCTGCCCCACCCCAAAGCCGGATGGCAGGAACAGCATCACTATAGACCAGAACCCTTCTTCGTGGTATAACGTGGGGACATCATCTAATTCTGTGTACACGTGGTTGGGTAGGAAGACAGTGGGGAGTCTGTTGTATACCTGTCTAAGTGATTGCAGGTGTGTGCTGAGTTTGGGGATTCAGATTTCCGGGTAAAACGGGCCCTACCTTCTGTTGAATCAAAGGCGCCAAATTGTCTTGAACACAATATCGTAATAGCCCTCGATTTGCATCACTCGTACTTTGAAACAGCGCATGTCTATCTAGGTAACCCTTTCTGTCCGCATAGACAATGCCATGGGTAAGATGGTGGAGGAAATAACCCTGAGCATTGTCTTCCGGGCTGTAAGCGGCGCATCGGTCATAGATGACGTCAGCACCTCGCGAGATGGCAGTCAAGAATCCCAAAGCCCTCTGTCGGAGTTTATGGTCGTCAATTACCTTGATGACGTCATATTTTTGAGCAGCAGGATCAGCAAGGCTCACTGTGAAACAAGATGGTTTTCTGTGGAAGAAACAAAACTTTTGATGGTTAATATGGAGCGATGGGGTAGCCTAGTGGTCAAAGCGTTTGCTCCCCACGCCGCTGACCCAGGTTCGATACCGTACATGGGTAAAATGTGTGAAGCACATTCGTAGTGTCCCCCGTCGTGATAATGCCAAAATATTGTTAAATGCGGCGTAAAACCAATTTCACTCACCCTGACGGTTAACACCATCTTTACAGCGAGTAAATGAAAACAACTGTGAGTTGACAAATATGTGGCACGGTGTATAATGAAGGCAAATCTGTGATTCAGATACATGATAACCGAACGTTATTGTTATGGCGTTATATACATAATTATGTAACCTTTCCCGCAGTAACAGGCTCTGATTTACTTATTTTGAATTTATTTTAAATTACTCATCAAACTTAGTGTGCACTTACCTGTTGCAAACCGGTATGGATACATTGTCATCCACAACAATCAGAACCTTCCAGCTGTCTTCGTGTCTTCCATCCCTTAGCAACCGGTCGTTACCGCACATCACTATCCATCTGCAATGCATGTACGTCAATAATCGGCTGGGCCAGACAGTCACATGTGGGTATCATAGGCAACGTCCACGTTGTCATGGGACGGTAACATACATTCAACCAGTGAGTGATATCATGAGCACTGATCTGATTTGACATTTTGTGAAAAATTATAAAATTCCTTTTTCTTGAGTTCTTATGATGTAGTTGATGACCTATCAAAGGATGAAATCAATTATTACATAAATAATAGCAGATTTTTAACCTTATTCTTTTTCCCGATATTTTGCAAAGAAATATACTGTCACATGGAGTACATGATCATGTCCAACCTGTCAGTGCCCCGCCCCTTGTTTTGATGCCCTGTGCCTCTGGAGCGTGATGGTCCCTCGTTGGTCCACGTGATCCTCAACAGCAGAAACATCAACCACAGCGTCGCCATCCCCACCATGAACACCAGACTTTTGTAGGCTGGAGCAATAAAACCTTTATGAAAGACGTCGACACATGCTGGTTGTCATATATTAATCATGATCATCTACGGTGAGTGTAACGGGCGATCTTCCAGTTCCATTACGGCGTCAACTTTGGTTTGTTTTCTTTTTTGTTGTTTAACGCCGCACCTGTGAAGATCCGGGTTAGGATTGATTTTCAGGAACCCATGCATGTCGTAAGAGGCGACTAACGGGATCGGGTGGTCAGGCTCACTGACTTGGTTGACACATGTCATCGTATCCCACTTGCGTAGATCGTTGCTTATGGTGATCACAGGATTGTCTGGTCCAAACTCGATTATTTACAGACCGCCGTCATATAGCTGGGATATTGCTGAGTGCGGTGTAAATCAAGAAACAAACCTTAACGCCAAACTCGATAATATTCATGGCACCAGATGCATCGACCGACGCATATCACTGCGGGAAACACCAGACATCTCACGGCGGGAAACACCAGACATCTCACGGCGGGAAACACCAGACATCTCACGGCGGGAAACACCAGACATCTCACGGTGGGAAACACCAGACATCTCACGGTGGGAAACACCAGACATCTCACGGTGGGAAACACCAGAAATCTCACGGTGGGAAACACCAGACATCTCATGGCGGGAAACACCAGACATCTCACGGCGGGAAACACCAGACATCTCACGGCGGGAAACACCCGACATCTCACGGCGGGAAACACCCGAAATCTCACTGCGGGAAACACCAGACATCTCACGGTGGGAAACACCAGACATCTCACGGCGGGAAACACCAGACATCTCACGGTGGGAAACACCAGACATCTCACGGCGGGAAACACCAGACATCTCACGGTGGGAAACACCCGAAATCGCACGGTGGGAAACACCCGAAATCTCACTGCGGGAAACACCAGACATCTCACGGTGGGAAACACCAGACATCTCACGGTGGGAAACACCAGACATCTCACGGCGGGAACCACCAGAAGTTGGCTTCACATGATGTTCCTCCTCGGGGAGTCGAATCGGGTCCTCAGCGTGACGAGCGAAGGCTTCAACTACCAGTGGTCAAGAAGCCAGACTCCAAAAATTACGAAAACGTGGTAAAGGTCTTGCGACCGAATGGGATGTGATTTTTCATAATCAGGAATGATTTTGCTTTGATTTCAAAGCCGGTTGTCATCAGCTACCGTGCGTGCAGGGGCTCTTTTATGGTGCAACATATAATTTCAGTTATGGTAATATTTTAACCGATAACTGTATAGTTTAGTTTAATAACTATGGTTTGGATCGACCGATTTCATCGAAATAGTAGTTTTGGAATGCTCAGACGTGCTTTAAAATTCCGAACAATAATATCATATATATGCTCATCACAAAACTATTTAGGTAAGGTTAAAGATCAAATTTAACAGTAAGTGCACTTTATGAGAAAAAATATGAGTTACATTTTACAAAGTAAAGGTAATTTTACCAAAATTATGTTTTGTAATTCCGCTATATCATTTGACGATCATACATACGTTTGGTTGGCACTGTATGCATGAAAAGGAAACACAAGTTGGAACTTTGTATTTAGATCAGGAAAATGTTACATAATGTCTGTTCAACAGTAACAGCTCCATGCTTTACATAGTATCAACGATACCAAATGTGTCGAATATACTGGAGGGTTATTATTAAAATCACACAACATAACAAAAAGCTCTTAAATGTACAATTCTGCAAATAACAATTCTTTTAAGACGTCAGTTCGTACATAATGTTCTTATTAGTCATAGTGTATTCCCTCACGGGAAAATCACGGGAATATGTTTCAGGTCCACATCCATGTGCTGAAGCACACAACACGTTCAACCTTTTACAGATACGCCTTTCTGAACATTCACAGGTGGGGCGTTAAACAACAAACAAGAACTCAAACCAAGAAGAAGGTGAACAAGGTCCACGGGGACGATTAGTCTCAACTTCTTTGCACCTTTATCACAGAGGAATATTTGATGAAAATCCATTACGACAGAAACGTATTGATTTTAATACAGACCAGTAAGTACCTACTTTTATTGACAACTCAGGCCTCAGTTTGAGTAATATCTAATGATATTAGTTTTAGTAATATCAAAAGAGTTACACATAACATGGTCATGACGCTATGAGCATCGATCTTCGCAAGAGGAATTTGATGGCATGCATCAAACAAGTAAGTGAGAACGACCATCCAAAACATTCGTTCCCTCTTAGGACAACGTGGGTTGCTGAAGATCAATTTTGACCCAGATTGTTTAACGGATCCAACATATTTGTGAACCCGTGAGAAAGGTTAATGAATATATGCATAGTCAGTCTCATCATATGGATTGTAGGTTGTATCTATTATAGACAACACAATGTATTTCCCTTCTTGTAAGAACCACATTCGCTCTGTATCGCTGGGACCTTAGACATGCCAGTAGTCTGTCTCATACTCCAAACTTTCTGCAATGCAAGAATCCAAAATTAAGCAAGTCTAGACTTCCACTGGTTCTGAATCTGAGAGCTCACTGGGGATAATTGAGTATAAACCGAGGTATATTTTTATCAAAACTTCCTATTTTCTGAGACTTAACGCTTTGTATAACGTGCGAGGGTAATGTAGTTATGGATCGAAACATGCCTCGCATATGGTTATTTGTGTTTCAAGACCATACCTATATTTCTCAATTTCTCCCACATTAGACAACCGTTGTAAGATCCAATATCCTTCCTCCTCAACCCTCACTTTGAAGTCCAATACAATTCTTAAAATATCACGCACACAAATACATTTCACACTTTCGAATTCGCTGTCCCACATAAGTCTTTATGAAACCGAAAGACGTTTTATGTTTCTGAGCATGGCGGAAGATATCGAAGGAGTGAAACCTAAACCTGCCAATCATCATGGAGGCGTTACGTAAGTCAGACCAGGGAATCACTTTGTCTCCCTGACAAACACACGTCAACAAGGTCGACCGACCCGTCAAGTGAGTTTCATGGACAGTCACGCGCTAGCAGGTCCCCTGTTATCGATACGACCGCTTTACAGAGCGAATGTGAAGTTCTGGAGGCCGTATTGACGAAGCTACGACTTGAAGCCAAGCGCAAGAAATTGGTGGGTGAGATCAGGGATATTCTATAGTCTCCCTGGTGAGATTGAGGGCTTGAAACAACAGCTAGGGGGCGCTCGGCAAGATGGCGACGACAGTCAAGGTCAACATCAGCGGACCGACGGAAGAACTTCTACTGGTAAAAAGCGAAACATTGTTGAATATATCTGGCTGGAATCGTTAGATGTAGAGCTTAAAACTGTCTAGCTTGGAGATGGTATTACATTGGACCTTGGTAACGTTAACTCGAAGGGTGTCGGGAAATTAGGCGAGGTCACTCAGGAAATGTGGGTTTATGCCAGCATCGGCATACCACGTGACATGATCTCTTCGTCAGAGGTAGATACGGGGTGTGTGATGGATTACCTGAAATATGTGCAGGATGTTTGTCGCCTGTCTTCCAAGTACATCTTGGGCAGTGTTCTTCTCCATGACCAAGAGTACCGTAACAAAATTGCTAAAGAGAGTTTCAGATGGGGTACCCCATTACAAGACTTCCGTGAATTCCAGTTGATTGCTAAACCAAACTCTACCGGGTCTAAAGTTCTCAGACAAATGGAAAACTCTACACATTCGCCAGGCGCCGGTTATGGTAGGCGTGACGGAAAGAATCGCTACAGGGTCCTATTCACTTCAGAGGGTGTAGAGATATGTTGGAGATTTAGCCATGGTAACTGTTATCGGGAGGACCAGTGTAGTATGGCTCATGTGTGTAGTGTTTGTCATGAAGCGTGGAGTGAACTGTTACCACCTGACGATGTGAATAGGGACTACATTTTAGATGACGTAAAGGAAGGCTTCAAATTAGTAGATACTGTCGAGTCTATTGAGGAGGTTTTAGTGCCAAATCATAGATTTTGTTTCCAAGATAGAGACCTTACAGAAGAGCAGATTATCGAAGAAGTGACACTAGGCACTTATATACTAAGCAGCAAAAGAGACGTCAGTTTCGAATTTTCCTTCGCAGAAACGGATAACTGTAAACTCATTGAATGTTTTGATTGTATATTTTTGACAACATCTCCAACTTTACCTGAGCAAAGACATTCCTTCCCAAACTCAGAATGGAACCCATGAAATGGTCTCAAAAACGCAACCTTATCTCGGAGATGGTACGGTGTTCTCCATGTTTTTCATGCAACTCATGCTGCACGTGCTGTTCACAAGGACCAGCCCTGTAGAATGCACCCCCCCCAAAAAAAACCAAAAACCAAACCTGGTTGAAACATTCACATTACAACGTCAGCAGGCTGCCGCGACTCACGACAGCTCAGAGGAACCAGGCCCTAGGAAGACTTGAAGCTGGCCACTGCACCAGCCGTTGCCAATCAACGTTCGGACCATCTACAGGCTGCAGCAACGTTCCCGGGCAGAGGTACAGATAAGCTGCGTATCTGCGTAATATTACGCAAATATTTATTTGAAAACTCAATTTCTATTACGTCCTTGTGTAAATTTGCACACGTGAGTAATTGCGTTTACATGGACACATTTGCATACGTGAGTAAATATGCTTACGTGTGTAACTTTACTCACGTATGCAATTGTGTCCATGTAATGGGATATTGTCACCAATACCAAGTGTCTAGACGAAATCAAACGAAACATATTGTGTGTGAAAACGAACGCTGTACTCGTAACACAGTGCTTGTTTAAACAGTAAGCAAAGAAAATTTCAGTTTTTACCCTATGTAGCATTTTCTCAAATGTTCAGACATCCATTCGTGTCTTCGTAGCATGCATAGGCTCACTACTTTCAAAATATGCTTGGAACGAGTATCGTTGAAAGAAATAGAAATTAAAATAGATTCAGAACGGTAATTTGATATATTAATACGAAATTGTCAAAGTTTCTGTGTAGCATGACTCCATGACTGACGGAAAATCACGTAGAAAGAGAACGGAAATTATCTGTATTTCTGGCTTATTCTCCTAATAAAAATAAAACACGTCACAATTTAATTCTGGACTCACAAAAGTCCAGAAACTCTCCGCACTGTGGGCACTTTCTGATAAGGGATTTGACCAAATTAAACATGCAGTTGTCATGAATATATGCCAAGTATGAAAACATGAAAAAAATGTTGGCCCATGGGCGAGAATATTTACTTTTACTCAAAATGCATGTTTGTCCATGTTTTGGAGGTTGTAAATGAATGAGTGTATGTTTATAAGCATCATGAAACAAATTCAACTCATTTTGACTTAATTCGACTAACATAGGGCGATATTAAAAAATCTCGCCCATGGGCGAAAAATATGTTGGCCTATGGGCGAGAATGTTTAATTTCGATCAGAATTCATGTTTTGGAGGTTGTAAATGAATGAGTGTATGTTTATAAGCATCATGACACAAATTTCAACTCATTTTGACTTAATTCGACTAACTTAGGGCGATATTAAAAGATCTTGCCCATGGGCGAAAAATATGTTGGCCCATGGGCGAGAATATTTACTTTTACTCAAAATACATGTTTTTCCATGTTTTGGAGGTTGTAAATGAATGAGCGTATGTTTATAAGCATCATGACACAAATTGCAATTCATTTTTACTTAATTCGGCTTATTTAGAGCGATATTAAAAAATCTGCATTATTTACGGTAACATGGATTAGCTAATAGCGCATTCCCGGTTTAACCACATTCACACGATCACTCTACCATACCCATTGCCGGTTGAGCCAGACCATTTTCAACTCTTGTTTTCTTAAAAGTGGCTTTCCCGGGCTATGAGTATCAGCACACCCCAATCCGACCATCTGTCGTTAATTACCTGTCATGAACTATTAGTTGTATTGAAAGCTCTCGCTTATCGTTTCATTACTTAAAGGTCACATGCAACGCAAAACACAACTTTGCAGATTCTGATACCTTTCGGTATGGACTTACCGAAACAAATCGTCAAAAATGCAAATTCAACTTATAAAGTTGAAAAATAACGCGATGAAAAACCGCGCGAAATCGGAGTTCAAACGTTTCACTAAATTTCCCCGACCTTTTCTGGGGAAAACGGGTTTCAACAGCTGGGCTGCGCTCATAGCACGTGCGCAGTGAAATAGGTTCGCGCAGCTTGGAAGCGGGTTGTCCGGTGAATACTCGGTGAAGGCTTTGGTGTGAGCTATTTTTCTAATGTTTTGTTGATATCTCACAGGCGCGAGCTTTTTATATGTTATGACAGTAAATTAACTGTTTATATCATTTCATTTGTCTATTTCACCACACGTTCTTCTTACCGAGTCACTTTCTCAGTAGAGTCTCCCTGGTTCGATACTTAAAAGCAATGTCATTATTTAACGTTGACAGAATTTCTAACTGTGATATAGATATGTCGTTGTCACAGACAAAACTCAATGTCTTGTTTTATTGACACCTGTGTGTCTGCCTGCCTGTCTGCTAATGACAATATTCAATACACAGCTGCTATCACTGACTACATGCAATTTGAACTTAACACCAATCAGGCTATACACCATAAACAAAAGGCATTGATTTATGGCCCGAGCTCGGTCTCTGTCACATTATGTAATTACACAGACCGGCAGGTGTGATACTTGAACACATGACATGTTATGATGTCTGTTGATTGTAAAATGTTATACACAAAAAATGAGCATGTATTTACAAAACCCAACATCTCTATATATACTCACACAATGAGCCGTGAGGGCATCTGCAAATGAACCAGCCGTTACACTTGAGTGCACACCCACCCGCTCTGACTGGGTTCGGTATCCCGGCTGCTTCGTTTCTTGGGAAGTAAACCCAAGTACACAATATTGCACTTTTGATTTGCGATTGTACGCTTATAATTTTGTTTAAATGTTTTTTCATAACCATCAATGTATATTATATGTCATGAAGAAGTGATAATTGTGTTTTAATTATGTTTGATTTTTTGGTTGCATGTGACCTTTAAGTGTTTCACGGATAGGTATGTAGTCACTTCAAATTCACCAAATGTGCGTGACTGTCCTCTCCGACGTCCGCGCCCACCTCTCAACCTAGCAATCTCAATCCACTTTCCGCTCACTATCAAGCCATCTATAACTTCACCTCTCTCTCCAACCACCTGTCTTCTCAGAGGTCCGCGCGCCTCTCTATTCCTTCATTATTTCACACCAACTCTTCCTCCCAACAACTACTGTCTCCTCAGAGGTCCGCGCGCCTCCAGCCACCACCGACCCCCGCCACCTCTCAAGCATCAACCATAACAAACTCCACGGTCAAGGCCGCCCATAGCCCCTCAGTCAAGGCCACTCAACCAAGCTTACAACTGCCTCTCAATTACTACACTCGCTCAGCCTGCTATGCCCCCTTCAATGTTCCCATACCACCCCCTCACCCCACCCCAGTTTAACCCCTTTTTCTTTCTTTACCCATTATTTAATTATAAACAGCTTAACTGTTTCCAAAACAAGCTCCCCCCCCCCTCTCTCTCTCTCTCTCTCTCTCTCTCTCTCTCATTCAAAATTCACTTAAGTTAACACCCCATCATTTACATTTTTTGGGTATGGTGGTTTATCCCTCATTATAAACATATTAATTATTACTTTAGCTCCCACTTACCCCGTCGGCGGCATTGGCTACAGCCAGAAGCCGACGTTAAACTCATAATCATCATCATATGTAGTCTCTAGGCACTTAAACATTAGAAGTAATGCCATGAAACAACTTATCTAACTACAGTATGACGTGATATTGTATAGTAGATGATTTGAGAATACAGAAACACTGAAAAAGCACCACCACCAAGGGCATAACACCAGTGACCCAATTCAAGATCGAGTGATGACTAAAAAATGTCAAAAATGCCGCTTCGCAACAATCTGCGAATGATCCTGAGTTCTATCATTTGTATGTGATATGGCTTCACAGAACAACACAAAGGTACTACCTTGTGTTGGAAACTGTATCTGACATACTGCTTCAATGATACATTGATTCATGAAACAGAACAGAAATCACAGCAAGATAAGCCTCAGTACAGTAGCTTATTTATTAATTTGTTAACGTACAACATGCGAAATAACTCAGTGCAATTGGAAATGTGGCTCGTCAATGGTATGCGTGTACGCACAGATAATATCAAAACATACACGTCGGAACAGTCAAAATTAAGAAATTGTTGAATATGAAATATTACTTTTCATTTGTAATTCTTGTAACATAAACAGTATTGTTGGAGAGCTTTAACTGTATTGAAATATGTCTTGTCAATCCTATTGACATTCGCCAATAACCACTTCCAAATAAAATAAATAGTCTACGCTGCTTCAGAACCAAAAAAGGTTAATTAGGGAGCCCCAACTGGGTAATTAAGGAAAGACATCAATACACTGTCACTTCCTGCCCAGGGCGTCACACGTCACCACTCAGGAGCTAAGGGCCTTGTCAAACCTTCTCATAAAGAAAAAAAAGCATAAAAACTGTTTTTATTCTACGTGACACTCGGTATGTCGTAATAGTATTCATTGTTGAATAAATTCTATCGTGGGCAACCCCACACTTGCGAGGTGTACCTACCCAGGTTCGCACGTTACGTTTTAATATTTTGTGATAATTTTTTTGTAATTCCCGTCTGCCCGTAACGGTTTTTCTTCGCCCGAGGTTTTAGGGAGTAAAAAAACACACAAATAGAAAAATGAAGCAATTCCACATAAATAAACACGCAAAGTACACACAATATGGCAATGCTAACACTGAGACCATTCTGATTTATTGAGCAGATTAGGTTGGCACTATTTTGCCGGTTCTGCCACTTTTGCACTCTACCTTTTTACCTGAGGCGTGCAGATTCTTGGTGCTTTTTAGTATTTCATTTATTTGGGTGTTTTAACGGCTGGGGCCCGCTGAGTGAGTCTATTATAATAATTGTATTTTTATTGTGTTGTTTAACGAGCTGGACGTGGAGCGCTGTTATCATGAATGTTATCATATATTAGTGGGATGCATTGATAGTACTGAAAACTTATAAGAAGATATTGTACCTCAACATACAAACCTACCCCGATAGCTTTCATCGTCACTCTCATGTCAATCCAGTGTGACTGTTGCAGTCCTCCTGTACATCCTGTGTATATATAAGCAAGTTGGGGTTTTTTATTTAGGATTTATTATTGCTAAACACACATTTAACCGAGATGAAGAAGGGGGTCTCCATTGCCTGTTCGCTGCTTTAAACACCTGCAAATTTATCCATGTATGCTTTTGCTCTCATAAGTTAGACATCCCATTTGTCAGACACGCCAATTATCAGACAACTTTGGATCAATCAGGCGTGACTGTGATTACAAACCTAGTTTTACCCACTGACGCAATAGACCTATCCCATAGACTACCGAGATGTTTTCATATTAGTGGTTAGTGGTATATTTTAACACTAATTATGAGTTTGTTACTTTTTGTGCAGAAATACGTGGATCAGAATACTAATGTTTATTGACTTTGGCTTCTCACAGTTTGTGTTCATAATGTTCACTTTGATCAAAACAGGATTATAGATTTCCCATGTAACTAATTGAGTTACTCCCAGAGGTACAGAGTTGGATACGACGGGCTGTTGGGCTTCCTCTGCTCCCCCTATGAATAACTGACAAGAAACTTGAAACCAAGATCGAGTAAACAGTTAAAACATAAACTCAATGAAGCTGCAAGTTTGCACCTAAACAATTAAAAAAATCAAAAGAACACAAATATTTAATAAGAATAAATAACCATCACTAAACTATCGATAGTCACACATACTATCGATGCATCGATAGTTTTTCATTTCTACCATCGATTAATTGCTTTTGGAATAATTGCAATTTATCGATAGTTTGATGCATCATTACAGCCCTATTAATTATATCGCTTAATATATTCTTATGCACATAACTTTGGATCAATCCATTACCCAATAAAGGTAACAGTGCAGTGTACCTGAGTGCAACCAACCATAACCATATGAGACACTGTTATCTAGAGGATCAAAATATACATCATAGAAAGATTTTTATAAAACCATATAAACACATAACCTTAGGCAAAAATATCTTAAATCTCTCTTCATGTAAATATAGCATGAAATTCAGTCATATATTTCACTAACATGGTACTGACTAGTCGATTTGAACCACTGCTCCACGGTTCACTGACTGCCGTGGATACATTGTTATCAAGGGTACAGCTTCATTAAGCCTTATGCAACCAACCATAAAATGTGCTGTTTTAAGCGGTCTGTCTTTTGGGAGGCCCATCTTATGGGAAGATACCGGTTTTTTCCATGGGGAGGGATATAACTGATTTATTCTGCCTGATTTGTACAACACCACCCAAGCAGTGCACAACCGTGCCAGATTAACCACAGACCAAACCAGCATGAGGACAGGGTTAGAGAATACACGTCATGTAAACCTAAATTCTTTCCTTGCAGCCTATACGGTTCTGAAGAGACAACGTAATGCAGTATGTGGTCGGACTGACAGCGCTGGGTTTGCTCATGATGTTAATCACTGGATCGTCTAGATTCAAGCACTGAAAGACAGCAGTGATAGGGAAGGATTGTTTGTTAGCGTTGACCAGCAAGCTCACCTGCCATAATATGACCTCAACATCACCTCCACTTTCCACTTGCCATATGAGGCGGATGAGGGCTGGACACTTGGTTGATAACGCCTGAGGGTACAAGGTATAACGACGGCGTTGATCTATGCTCAAACGTCAATCACTGGTCTGTGTAGTGACGACACGATTATGTGCAGGAACATTGTACCGTGCTGCGTGAAGCAACAAACAAACACACTTTCCAGCTTGTAGTCAGAGCTATCTCACTGTACCATGAAGGATTATCTTTATCTGCGAGGCTAACTACAATTTCATGAACCTACTATCGATTTCCAAGCCACACGCGTTCATTAACATGATCTGTATCCAATGCTTGGTAGGAATTCCAGATGTACCGTTTCTATTGATTGCATGCTTAAAACCAATCCCAGCATGCAGTACACAGCCACACATCGACTACATAGAGATTGAGACTGGTTGTTTCCCCTTTTTTCTTCTTGATTGCTCACATAGCGCGTCCGACCACGGGATAATGTACTGAGATAATTCGAAACACATGGTGAAGTGATACCCATGACTGAGCACCACTAATATCGTGCGTGTCTTTCTTGACATACACATGGTGTCTGTTTAAAAGGTTCAGATATCGGGTCTATGGGCCAGAGCGATATGTGTGTTAGGAGTGTGTGTGTTTGCGAGGGAGAGGGTCGGGATGGGGTAGGCCTAGGGTGGGGTGGTGGCGGTGGGTCGGTGTTGGGGTACTGATAAGCCTTTCTGACCAGTAGGTAATATCGTTTATACTTTTTGTAATGGAAATTACATAACAGTTTAAATAACTGACCTCAGGTACACTTCTTATATATGCTATACAAGGAGACACTGCTAATTACAATAAAACACAGACAGATGTTCACACAGACATGAACCGGTAGGTCCCTAATTTTAGTGCTCACTTGTATGAGTTATCCGACTGATCATAACTGAAAAATTCATTATCTATACTTTCATAAAAGATTATTACAATGTATTAATGATTCCCGGTGTAAATTACTGTTGTAAATGTGTGAACATGCACATACTTGGTATGACCTCTTTTTGATTCGGAATACAGGTATTATTCCATACGGACGTTTTCTCAAATTTCAGTTACCCGACGGAATATACTGTAGACATATTTTGCTTCCAACTCTTTGGGTAGACTAAAGAGTAATTGTTAGCGATTGCAATTGGCTCCATAATTTTTCATAATAGACCTATTTTGTTTCCATCTCTTGGGTAGACTATAGAAAATTGTAGTGATTTCGTAATTGGCTCATAACTAAGCAGTTTCGATAATTATTGAAAGCTTACTACCTGACAGCATTTATGTTGCTCATGCGTTTTATTTTTTGCTTTTGCTTTTGCTGTCTAATTTGTTATACATTATATAATTATGTTAATCCTTTTAGTATCTCAATATCATGGAATATAATTTGTACTTATTAATCTATCAAAGTACCGAAACGTATTATCTGTATGCTTTACTGTTATTAGGTGAAACTGTTAAAAGTACCTTTCGTACAGAATTTCCAGGAAATAGAAACTGAAAATTACTAGATCAATGGAAAACTAAAATGGATAAAGATCGCAAATAGTGATTATTTATTTTCCTCTCTTTAAATTCATCAGTGTGCAGGATCAAAGTACTAACATAAAAACTAGAGGATATATGGTGACAAAACTGGGTTCAATCTTGGAATGTATAATAAATGTACCAATGTATATTCTGTAACAGTATCAAAGGAATGACAGGGCACGCTCGCCTGTGGAAGCCCGTTCGCCTGTCAGGTTAAAAACCGGTGTTCGATTCCCGACATAGGCACATTAAGACTGAAAATATATTATTTTTGATAAAAAGGCAAAGATGTTAATTTCAATTGAAAAAAAAGAGACAGAAGTAATTTGGAAGATTCACAGACTAACAACATCTATATTACTGGGGCTACAGGTGCA